>NW_028225234.1:607500-1115963 GCF_052327205.1 Somniosus microcephalus | reverse complement strand
AAAGAGAGAGAAGAGTCTGGGGGAGACAGGGTCTGGTGAAGAGTGGGACTGATGGAGACAGGGTCTGGAGAAAACAGGGTCTGGTGGAGACAGGATCTGATGGAGGCAGGGTCTGGTGAAGACAGGGTCTGGTGGAGACAGTGCTGGGTGGAGACTGAGTCTTGTGGAGACTGAGTCTTATGAAGACAGAGTCTGGTCAGACAGAGTCTGGGGGAGACAGGGTCTGGTGGAGACAGGGTCTGGTGGAGACAGGGCCTGGTGGAGAAAGGGTCTGGTGGAGACAGAGTCTGTTGAAGACAGATTCTGGTGAAGACAGAGTCTGGTGAAGACAGCGCTGGGTGGAGACAGATTCTGGTGGAGACAGAGCCTGGAGGAGACAGAGCTTGATGGAGACAGGGTCTGGTGAATACAGAGTCTGGTGGAGACAGAGTCTGGTGGAGATAGATTCTGGTGCAGGCAGAGTCTGGTGAAAAAGAGTCTGGAGAAGACAGATTCTGGAGAAGACCGAGTCTGGTGGAGACAGAGTCTGGTGGAGACAGAGCTTGGTGGAGACAGTGTCTGGTGGAGACAGAGTCTGGTGAAGAGAGACTTTCGTGGAGACAGAGTCTGGTGAAGGCAGAGCTTGATGGAGACAGAGTCTGGTGAAAACAGAATCTGATGAAGGCAGTATGGTGAAGACAGAGTCTGTTGGAGACAAAGTCTGGTGAATACAGAGCTGGATGGAGATAGAGTCTGGTGGAGACAGGGTCTGGTGGAGACAGGGTCTGGTGGAGACAGATTCTGGTGGAGTCAGAGACTGGTGGAGACAGAGCTTGATGGAGACAGAGTATGGTGAGGACAGAGTCGGGTGGAGGCAGAGTCTCGTGAAGACAGAGTCTGGTGTAGATAGAATCTGGTGGAGATAGAACCTGGTGGAGAGAGAGAGACTGATGGAGACAGAGACTGATGGAGACAGGGTTTGGTGGAGACAGGGTCTGGTGGAGACAGGGTCTGGTGGAGACAGGGTCTGGTGAAGACAGACTCTCGTGAAGACAGTGTCTGGTGAAAACAGCCCTGGGTGGAGACAAAATCTGGTTGAGACAGAGTCTGGTGAAGTCAGAGTCTGATGGAGACAGAGTCTGGTGGAGACAGATTCTGGTGAAGACAGCGCTGGGTGGAGACAGAGTCTGGTGGAGACAGAGTCTGGTGAAGACATGGTCTGCTGGAGACAGGGTCTGGTGGAGACAGGGTCTGGTGGTGACAGGGTCTGGTGGAGAAAGGGTCTGGTGGAGACAGAGTCTGGTGAAGACAGATTCTGGTGCAGACAGAGTCTGGTGAAGACAGCGCTGGGTGGAGACAGAGTCTGGTGGAGACAGAGTCTGGTGAATTCAGAGTCTGGTGGAGACAGAGTCTGGTGGAGACAGAGTCTGGTGAAGACATGGTCTGCTTCAGACAGGGTCTGGTGGAGACAGGGTCTGGTGGAGACGGTCTGGTGGAGAAAGGGTCTGGTGGAGACAGTGCTGGGTGGAGACTGAGTCTTGTGGAGACTGAGTCTTATGAAGACAGAGTCTGGTCAGACAGAGTCTGGGGGAGACAGGGTCTGGTGGAGACAGGGTCTGGTGGAGACAGGGCCTGGTGGAGAAAGGGTCTGGTGGAGACAGAGTCTGGTGAAGACAGATTCTGGTGAAGACAGAGTCTGGTGAAGACAGCACTGGGTGGAGACAGAGTCTGGTGGAGACAGAGCCTGGAGGAGACAGAGCTTGATGGAGACAGAGTCTGGTGAATACAGAGTCTGGTGGAGACAGAGTCTGGTGGAGATAGATTCTGGTGCAGGCAGAGTCTGGTGAAAAAGAGTCTGGAGAAGACAGATTCTGGAGAAGACCGAGTCTGGTGGAGACAGAGTCTGGTGGAGACAGAGCTTGGTGGAGACAGTGTCTGGTGGAGACAGAGTCTGGTGAAGAGAGACTTTCGTGGAGACAGAGTCTGGTGAAGGCAGAGCTTGATGGAGACAGAGTCTGGTGAAAACAGAATCTGATGAAGGCAGTATGGTGAAGACAGAGTCTGTTGGAGACAAAGTCTGGTGAATACAGAGCTGGATGGAGATAGAGTCTGGTGGAGACAGGGTCTGGTGGAGACAGGGTCTGGTGGAGACAGATTCTGGTGGAGTCAGAGACTGGTGGGGACAGAGCTTGATGGAGACAGAGTATGGTGAGGACAGAGTCGGGTGGAGGCAGAGTCTCGTGAAGACAGAGTCTGGTGTAGATAGAATCTGGTGGAGATAGAACCTGGTGGAGAGAGAGACTGATGGAGACAGAGACTGATTGAGACAGGGTTTGGTGGAGACAGGGTCTGGTGGAGACAGGGTCTGGTGGAGACAGGGTCTGGTGAAGACAGACTCTCGTGAAGACAGTGTCTGGTGAAAACAGCCCTGGTGGAGACAAAATCTGGTTGAGACAGAGTCTGGTGAAGTCAGAGTCTGATGGAGACAGAGTCTGGTGGAGACAGATTCTGGTGAAGACAGCGCTGGGTGGAGACAGAGTCTGGTGGAGACAGAGTCTGGTGAAGACATGGTCTGCTGGAGACAGGGTCTGGTGGAGACAGGGTCTGGTGGTGACAGGGTCTGGTGGAGAAAGGGTCTGGTGGAGACAGAGTCTGGTGAAGACAGATTCTGGTGCAGACAGAGTCTGGTGAAGACAGCGCTGGGTGGAGACAGAGTCTGGTGGAGACAGAGTCTGGTGAATTCAGAGTCTGGTGGAGACAGAGTCTGGTGGAGACAGAGTCTGGTGAAGACATGGTCTGCTTCAGACAGGGTCTGGTGGAGACAGGGTCTGGTGGAGACGGTCTGGTGGAGAAAGGGTCTGGTGGAGACAGAGTCTGGTGAAGACAGATTCTGGTGAAGACAGAGTCTGGTGAAGACAGCGCTGGGTGGAGACAGAGTCTGGTGGAGACAGAGTCTGGTGAAGTCAGAGTCTGGTGGAGGCAAAGTCTGGTGGAGACAGAGTCTGGTGGAGACAGTGCTGGGTGGAGACTGAGTCTTGTGGAGACTGAGTCTGGTGAAGACAGAGTCTGGTGGAGACAGAGTCTGGGGGAGACAGGGTCTGGTGAAGAGTGGGACTAGTGGAGACAGGGTCTGGAGAAAACAGGGTCTGGTCGAGACAGGATCTGATGGGGGCAGGGTCTGGTGAAGACAGATTCTGGTGAAGACAGGGTCTGGTGGAGACAGAGTATGGTGGAGACAGGGTCTGGTGGAGACAGGCTCTGGTGAAGACAGCTTCTGGTGGAGACAGAGTCTGGTGGAGACAGGGTCTGGTGGAGACAGAGTCTGGTGAAGACAGATTCTCGTGAAGACAGAGTCTGGTGAAGACAGCACTCGTTGGAGACAGAGTCTGGTGAAGATAGGGTCTGGTGGAGACAGATTCTGGTGGAGACAGAGTCTGGTGGAGAAAGAGTCTGGTGAAGACAGAGTCTGGTGGAGACAGTCTGGTGTAGACAATGTCTGGTGGAGACAGCGTCTGGTGGAGACAGAGTCTGGTGGAGACAGAGTCTGGTGGAGACAGAGTCTGGTGAAGACAGGGTGTGGTGGAGACAGGGTTTGGTGGAGACAGTGTCTGGTGGAGACAGCGTCTGGTGGAGACAGAGTCTGGTGGAGGCAGACTCCGGTGTAGACAAGGTCTGGTGGAGACAGAGTCTGGTGGAGACAGAGTCTGGTGGAGACAGTGTCTGGTGGAGACAGAGTCTGGTGAGGACAGATTCTGGTGAAGACAGAGGCTGGTGAAGTCATCGCTGGATGGAGACAGAGTCTGGTGGAGACAGAGTCTGGTGGAGACAGAGTCTGGTGGAGACAGGGTCTGGTGGAGACAGAGTCTGGTGAAGACAGATGTTGGTGAAGACAGAGTCTGGTGAAGACAGCGCTGCTTGGAGACAGAGTCTGGTGGAGACAGGGTCTGGTGATGACATGGTCTGGTGGAGACAGGGTCTGGTGGAGACAGGGTCTGGTGGAGACAGGGTCTGGTGAAGACAGACTCTCGTGAAGACAGTGTCTGGTGAAAACAGCGCTGGGTGGAGACAAAATCTGGTGGAGACAGAGTCTGGTGAAGTCAGAGTCTGATGGAGACAGAGTCTGGAGGAGACAGATTAAGGTGAAGACAGCGCTGGGTGGAGACAGAGTCTGGTGGAGACAGAGTCTGGTGAAGACATGGTCTGCTGGAGACAGGGTCTGGTGGAGACAGGGTCTGGTGGAGACAGGGTCTGGTGGAGAAAGGGTCTGGTGGAGACAGAGTCTGGTGAAGACAGATTCTGGTGCAGACAGAGTCTGGTGAAGACAGCGCTGGGTGGAGACAGAGTCTGGTGGAGACAGAGTCTGGTGAAGTCAGAGTCTGGTGGAGACAGAGTCTGGTGGAGACAGAGTCTGGTGAAGACATGGTCTGCTTCAGACAGGGTCTGGTGGAGACAGGGTCTGGTGGAGACAGGGTCTGGTGGAGAAAGGGTCTGGTGGAGACAGAGTCTGGTGAAGACAGATTCTGGTGAAGACAGAGTCTGGTGAAGACAGCACTGGGTGGAGACAGAGTCTGGTGGAGACAGAGTCTGGTGAAGTCAGAGTCTGGTGGAGACAGAGTCTGGTGGAGACAGAGTCTGGTGGAGACAGTGCTGGGTGGAGACTGAGTCTTGTGGAGACTGAGTCTGGTGAAGACAGAGTCTGGTGGAGACAGAGTCTGGGGGAGACAGGGTCTGGTGAAGAGTGGGACTGGTGGAGACAGGGTCTGGAGAAAACAGGGTCTGGTGGAGACAGGATCTGATGGAGGCAGGGTCTGGTGAAGACAGATTCTGGTGAAGACAGGGTCTGGTGGAGGCAGAGACTGGTGGAGACAGGGTCTGGTGGAGACAGGGTCTGGTGAAGACAGCTTCTGGTGGAGACAGAGTCTGGTGGTGACAGGGTCTGGTGGAGACAGAGTCTGGTGAAGACAGATTCTCGTGAAGACAGAGTCTGGTGAAGACAGCGCTGGGCGGAGACAGAGTCTGGTGAAGATAGGTTCTGGTGGAGACAGAGTCTGGTGGCGACAGAGTCTGGTGGAGACAGAGGCTGGTGTAGACAGAGTCTGGTGTAGACAATGTCTGGTGGAGACAGTGTCTGGTGGAGACAGAGTCTGGTGGAGACAGAGTCTGGTGGAGACAGAGTCTGGTGAAAACAGGGTCTGGTGGAGACAGTGTTTGGTGGAGACCGTGTCTGGTGGGGACAGCGTCTGGTGGAGACAGAGTTTGGTGGAGAAAGGGTCTGGTGGAGACAGAGTCTGGTGGAGACAGTCTGGTGGAGACAATGACTGGTGGAGACAGAGTCTGGTGGAGAAAGAGTCTGGTGGAGACAGAGTCTGGTGGAGACAGATTCTGGTGGAGACAGTGCTTGGCGGAGACAGATTCTGGTGAAGACAGATTCTAGTGAAGACAGAGGCTGGTGAAGACAGCGCTGGGTGGAGACAGAGTCTGATGGAGACAGAGTCTGGTGAAGACAGATTCTGGTGGAGACAGGGTCTTGTGAAGACATGGTCTGGTGGAGACAGGTTCTAGTGGAGACAGATTCTGGTGAAGACAGAGCCTGGTGGAGACAGAGCCTGGAGGAGACAGAGCTTGATGGAGACAGAGTCTGGTGAATACAGAGTCTGGTGGAGACAGAGTCTGGTGGAGATAGATTCTGGTGCAGGCAGAGTCTGGTGAAGAAAGAGTCTGGAGAAGACAGATTCTGGAGAAGAGCGAATCTGGTGGAGACAGAGTCTGGTGAAGACAGAATCTGATGAAGACAGTATGGTGAAGACAGAGTCTGTTGGAGACAAAGTCTGGTGAATACAGAGCTGGATGGAGATAGAGTCTGGTGGAGACAGGGTCTTGTGGAGACAGGGTCTGGTGGAGACAGATTCTGGTGGAGTCAGAGACTGGTGGAGACAAAGTCTGGTGTCGACAGAGTCTGCTGATGACAGAGCTTGATGGAGACAGAGTTTGGTGAGGACAGAGTCTGGTGGAGGCAGAGTCTCGTGAAGACAGAGTCTGGTGTAGATAGAATCTGGTGGAGATAGAGCCTGGTGGAGACAGAGACTGATGGAGACAGAGACTGATGGAGACAGGGTTTGGTGGAGACAGGGTCTGGTGGAGATAGATTCTGGTGGAGACAGAGTCTGGTGGAGACAGAGTCTGGTGGAGACAGGGTCTGGTGAAGACATGGTCTGGTGGAGACAGGGTCTGGTGGAGACAGGGTCTGGTGGAGACAGGGTCTGGTGAAGACAGACTCTCGTGAAGACAGTGTCTGGTGAAAACAGCGCTGGGTGGAGACAAAGTCTGTTGGAGACAGAATCTGGTGAAGTCAGAGTCTGATGGAGACAGAGTCTGGTGGAGACAGATTAAGGTGAAGACAGCGCTGGGTGGAGACAGAGTCTGGTGGAGACAGAGTCTGGTGAAGACATGGTCTGCTGGAGACAGGGTCTGGTGGAGACAGGGTCTGGTGGAGAAAGGGCCTGGTGTAGACAGAGTCTGGTGAAGACAGATTCTGGTGCAGACAGAGTCTGGTGAAGACAGCGCTGGGTGGAGACAGAGTCTGGTGGAGACAGAGTCTGGTGAAGTCAGAGTCTGGTGGAGACAGAGTCTGGTGTAGACAGAGTCTGGTGAAGACATGGTCTGCTTCAGACAGGGTCTGGTGGAGACAGGGTCTGGTGGAGACAGGGTCTGGTGGAGAAAGGGTCTGGTGGAGACAGAGTCTGGTGAAGACAGATTCTGGTGAAGACAGTGTCTGGTGAAGACAGCACTGGGTGGAGTCAGAGTCTGGTGGAGACAGAGTCTGGTGAAGTCAGAGTCTGGTGCAGACAGAGTCTGGTGGAGACAGAGTCTGGTGGAGACAGTGCTGGCTGGAGACTGAGTCTTGTGGAGACTGAGTCTGGTGAAGACAGAGTATGGTCGAGACAGAGTCTGGGGGAGACAGGGTCTGGTGAAGAGTGGGACTGGTGGAGACAGTGTCTGGAGAAAACAGGGTCTGGTGGAGACAGGATCTGATGGAGGCAGGATCTGGTGAAGACAGATTCTGGTGAAGACAGGGTCTGGTGGAGACAGAGTCTGGTGGAGACAGGGTCTGGTGGAGACAGGGTCTGGTGAAGACAGCTTCTGGTGGAGACAGAGTCTGGTGGAGACAGGGTCTGGTGGAGACAGAGTCTGGTGAAGACAGATTCTCGTGAAGACAGAGTCTGGTGAAGACAGCGCTGGGCGGAGACAGAGTCTGGTGAAGATAGGGTCTGGTGGAGACAGAGTCTGGTGGAGACAGAGGCTGGTGAAGACAGAGTCTGGTGGAGACAGTCTGGTGTAGACAATGTCTGGTGGAGACAGCGTCTGGTGGAGACAGAGTCTGGTGGAGACAGAGTCTGGTGGAGACAGAGTCTGGTGAAGACAGGGTCTGGTGGAGACAGTGTGTGGTGGAGACAGTGTCTGGTGGAGAAAGCGTCTGATGGAGACAGAGTCTGGTGGAGAAAGGGTCTGGTGGAGAGAGTCTGGTGGAGACAGTCTGGTGGAGACAATGACTGGTGGAGACAGAGTCTGGTGGAGACAGAATCTGGTGGAGACAGAGTCTGGTGGAGACAGAGTCTGGTGGAGACAGATTCTGGTGGAGACAGTGCTTGGCGGAGACAGAGTCTGGTGGAGGCAGACTCCGGTGTAGACAAAGTCTGGTGGAGACAGAGTCTGGTGGAGACAGAGTCTGGTGGAGACAGTGTCTGGTGGGGACAGATTCTGGTGAAGACAGATTCTGGTGAAGACAGAGGCTGGTGAAGACAGCGCTGGGTGGAGACAGAGTCTGGTGGAGACAGAGTCTGGTGGAGACAGAGTCTGGTGGAGACAGGGTCTGGTGGAGACAGAGTCTGGTGAAGACAGATTTTGGTGAAGACAGAGTCTGGTGAAGACAGCGCTGCTTGGAGACAGAGTCTGATGGAGACAGAGTCTGGTGAAGACAGAGTCTGGTGGAGACAGGGTCTTGTGAAGACATGGTCTGGTGGAGACAGGTTCTAGTGGAGACAGATTCTGGTGAAGACAGAGCCTGGTGGAGACAGAGCCTGGAGGAGACAGAGCTTGATGGAGACAGAGTCTGGTGAATACAGAGTCTGGTGGAGACAGAGTCTGGTGGAGATAGATTCTGGTGCAGGCAGAGTCTGGTGAAGAAAGAGTCTGATGGAGACAGAGTCTGGTGGAGACAGATTCTGGTGAAGACAGCGCTGGGTGGAGACAGAGTCTGGTGGAGACAGAGTCTGGTGAAGACATGGTCTGCTGGAGACAGGGTCTGGTGGAGACAGGGTCTGGTGGAGACAGGGTCTGGTGGAGAAAGGGTCTGGTGGAGACAGAGTCTGGTGAAGACAGATTCTGGTGCAGACAGAGTCTGGTGAAGACAGCGCTGGGTGGAGACAGAGTCTGGTGGAGACAGAGTCTGGTGAAGTCAGAGTCTGGTGGAGACAGAGTCTGGTGGAGACAGAGTCTGGTGAAGACATGGTCTGCCTCAGACAGGGTCTGGTGGAGACAGGGTCTGGTGGAGACAGGGTCTGGTGGAGAAAGAGTCTGGTGGAGACAGAGTCTGGTGAAGACAGATTCTGGTGAAGACAGAGACTGGTGAAGACAGCGCTGGGTGGAGACAGAGTCTGGTAGAGACAGAGTCTGGTGAAGTCAGAGTCTGGTGGAGACAGAGTCTGGGGGAGACAGGGTCTGGTGAAGAGTGGGACTGATGGAGACAGGGTCTGGAGAAAACAGGGTCTGGTGGAGACAGGATCTGATGGAGGCAGGGTCTGGTGAAGACAGGGTCTGGTGGAGACAGTGCTGGGTGGAGACTGAGTCTTGTGGAGACTGAGTCTTATGAAGACAGAGTCTGGTCAGACAGAGTCTGGGGGAGACAGGGTCTGGTGGAGACAGGGTCTGGTGGAGACAGGGCCTGGTGGAGAAAGGGTCTGGTGGAGACAGAGTCTGTTGAAGACAGATTCTGGTGAAGACAGAGTCTGGTGAAGACAGCGCTGGGTGGAGACAGATTCTGGTGGAGACAGAGCCTGGAGGAGACAGAGCTTGATGGAGACAGGGTCTGGTGAATACAGAGTCTGGTGGAGACAGAGTCTGGTGGAGATAGATTCTGGTGCAGGCAGAGTCTGGTGAAAAAGAGTCTGGAGAAGACAGATTCTGGAGAAGACCGAGTCTGGTGGAGACAGAGTCTGGTGGAGACAGAGCTTGGTGGAGACAGTGTCTGGTGGAGACAGAGTCTGGTGAAGAGAGACTTTCGTGGAGACAGAGTCTGGTGAAGGCAGAGCTTGATGGAGACAGAGTCTGGTGAAAACAGAATCTGATGAAGGCAGTATGGTGAAGACAGAGTCTGTTGGAGACAAAGTCTGGTGAATACAGAGCTGGATGGAGATAGAGTCTGGTGGAGACAGGGTCTGGTGGAGACAGGGTCTGGTGGAGACAGATTCTGGTGGAGTCAGAGACTGGTGGAGACAGAGCTTGATGGAGACAGAGTATGGTGAGGACAGAGTCGGGTGGAGGCAGAGTCTCGTGAAGACAGAGTCTGGTGTAGATAGAATCTGGTGGAGATAGAACCTGGTGGAGAGAGAGACTGATGGAGACAGAGACTGATGGAGACAGGGTTTGGTGGAGACAGGGTCTGGTGGAGACAGGGTCTGGTGGAGACAGGGTCTGGTGAAGACAGACTCTCGTGAAGACAGTGTCTGGTGAAAACAGCCCTGGGTGGAGACAAAATCTGGTTGAGACAGAGTCTGGTGAAGTCAGAGTCTGATGGAGACAGAGTCTGGTGGAGACAGATTCTGGTGAAGACAGCGCTGGGTGGAGACAGAGTCTGGTGGAGACAGAGTCTGGTGAAGACATGGTCTGCTGGAGACAGGGTCTGGTGGAGACAGGGTCTGGTGGTGACAGGGTCTGGTGGAGAAAGGGTCTGGTGGAGACAGAGTCTGGTGAAGACAGATTCTGGTGCAGACAGAGTCTGGTGAAGACAGCGCTGGGTGGAGACAGAGTCTGGTGGAGACAGAGTCTGGTGAATTCAGAGTCTGGTGGAGACAGAGTCTGGTGGAGACAGAGTCTGGTGAAGACATGGTCTGCTTCAGACAGGGTCTGGTGGAGACAGGGTCTGGTGGAGACGGTCTGGTGGAGAAAGGGTCTGGTGGAGACAGTGCTGGGTGGAGACTGAGTCTTGTGGAGACTGAGTCTTATGAAGACAGAGTCTGGTCAGACAGAGTCTGGGGGAGACAGGGTCTGGTGGAGACAGGGTCTGGTGGAGACAGGGCCTGGTGGAGAAAGGGTCTGGTGGAGACAGAGTCTGGTGAAGACAGATTCTGGTGAAGACAGAGTCTGGTGAAGACAGCACTGGGTGGAGACAGAGTCTGGTGGAGACAGAGCCTGGAGGAGACAGAGCTTGATGGAGACAGAGTCTGGTGAATACAGAGTCTGGTGGAGACAGAGTCTGGTGGAGATAGATTCTGGTGCAGGCAGAGTCTGGTGAAAAAGAGTCTGGAGAAGACAGATTCTGGAGAAGACCGAGTCTGGTGGAGACAGAGTCTGGTGGAGACAGAGCTTGGTGGAGACAGTGTCTGGTGGAGACAGAGTCTGGTGAAGAGAGACTTTCGTGGAGACAGAGTCTGGTGAAGGCAGAGCTTGATGGAGACAGAGTCTGGTGAAAACAGAATCTGATGAAGGCAGTATGGTGAAGACAGAGTCTGTTGGAGACAAAGTCTGGTGAATACAGAGCTGGATGGAGATAGAGTCTGGTGGAGACAGGGTCTGGTGGAGACAGGGTCTGGTGGAGACAGATTCTGGTGGAGTCAGAGACTGGTGGGGACAGAGCTTGATGGAGACAGAGTATGGTGAGGACAGAGTCGGGTGGAGGCAGAGTCTCGTGAAGACAGAGTCTGGTGTAGATAGAATCTGGTGGAGATAGAACCTGGTGGAGAGAGAGACTGATGGAGACAGAGACTGATTGAGACAGGGTTTGGTGGAGACAGGGTCTGGTGGAGACAGGGTCTGGTGGAGACAGGGTCTGGTGAAGACAGACTCTCGTGAAGACAGTGTCTGGTGAAAACAGCCCTGGTGGAGACAAAATCTGGTTGAGACAGAGTCTGGTGAAGTCAGAGTCTGATGGAGACAGAGTCTGGTGGAGACAGATTCTGGTGAAGACAGCGCTGGGTGGAGACAGAGTCTGGTGGAGACAGAGTCTGGTGAAGACATGGTCTGCTGGAGACAGGGTCTGGTGGAGACAGGGTCTGGTGGTGACAGGGTCTGGTGGAGAAAGGGTCTGGTGGAGACAGAGTCTGGTGAAGACAGATTCTGGTGCAGACAGAGTCTGGTGAAGACAGCGCTGGGTGGAGACAGAGTCTGGTGGAGACAGAGTCTGGTGAATTCAGAGTCTGGTGGAGACAGAGTCTGGTGGAGACAGAGTCTGGTGAAGACATGGTCTGCTTCAGACAGGGTCTGGTGGAGACAGGGTCTGGTGGAGACGGTCTGGTGGAGAAAGGGTCTGGTGGAGACAGAGTCTGGTGAAGACAGATTCTGGTGAAGACAGAGTCTGGTGAAGACAGCGCTGGGTGGAGACAGAGTCTGGTGGAGACAGAGTCTGGTGAAGTCAGAGTCTGGTGGAGGCAAAGTCTGGTGGAGACAGAGTCTGGTGGAGACAGTGCTGGGTGGAGACTGAGTCTTGTGGAGACTGAGTCTGGTGAAGACAGAGTCTGGTGGAGACAGAGTCTGGGGGAGACAGGGTCTGGTGAAGAGTGGGACTAGTGGAGACAGGGTCTGGAGAAAACAGGGTCTGGTCGAGACAGGATCTGATGGGGGCAGGGTCTGGTGAAGACAGATTCTGGTGAAGACAGGGTCTGGTGGAGACAGAGTATGGTGGAGACAGGGTCTGGTGGAGACAGGCTCTGGTGAAGACAGCTTCTGGTGGAGACAGAGTCTGGTGGAGACAGGGTCTGGTGGAGACAGAGTCTGGTGAAGACAGATTCTCGTGAAGACAGAGTCTGGTGAAGACAGCACTCGTTGGAGACAGAGTCTGGTGAAGATAGGGTCTGGTGGAGACAGATTCTGGTGGAGACAGAGTCTGGTGGAGAAAGAGTCTGGTGAAGACAGAGTCTGGTGGAGACAGTCTGGTGTAGACAATGTCTGGTGGAGACAGCGTCTGGTGGAGACAGAGTCTGGTGGAGACAGAGTCTGGTGGAGACAGAGTCTGGTGAAGACAGGGTGTGGTGGAGACAGGGTTTGGTGGAGACAGTGTCTGGTGGAGACAGCGTCTGGTGGAGACAGAGTCTGGTGGAGGCAGACTCCGGTGTAGACAAGGTCTGGTGGAGACAGAGTCTGGTGGAGACAGAGTCTGGTGGAGACAGTGTCTGGTGGAGACAGAGTCTGGTGAGGACAGATTCTGGTGAAGACAGAGGCTGGTGAAGTCATCGCTGGATGGAGACAGAGTCTGGTGGAGACAGAGTCTGGTGGAGACAGAGTCTGGTGGAGACAGGGTCTGGTGGAGACAGAGTCTGGTGAAGACAGATGTTGGTGAAGACAGAGTCTGGTGAAGACAGCGCTGCTTGGAGACAGAGTCTGATGGAGACAGAGTCTGGTGAAGACAGTGTCTGGTGGAGACAGGGTCTGGTGAAGACATGGACTGTTGGAGACAGGTTCTAGTGGAGACAGATTCTGGTGAAGACAGAGCCTGGTGGAGACAGAGCCTGGAGGAGACAGAGCTTGATGGAGACAGAGTCTGGTGAATACAGAGTCTGGTGGAGACAGAGTCTGGTGGAGATAGATTCTGGTGCAGGCAGAGTCTGGTGAAGAAAGAGTTTGGAGAAGACAGATTCTGGAGAAGACCGAGTCTGGTGGAGACAGGGTCTGGTGGAGACAGGGTCTGGTGGAGAAAGAGTCTGGTGGAGACAGAGTCTGGTGAAGACAGATTCTGGTGAAGACAGAGACTGGTGAAGACAGCGCTGGGTGGAGACAGAGTCTGGTGGAGACAGAGTCTGGTGAAGTCAGAGTCTGGTGGAGACAGAGTCTGGTGGAGACAGAGCTTGGTGGAGACAGTGTCTGGTGGAGACAGAGTCTGGTGAAGAGAGACTTTCGTGGAGACAGAGTCTGGTGAAGGCAGAGCTTGATGGAGACAGAGTCTGGTGAAAACAGAATCTGATGAAGGCAGTATGGTGAAGACAGAGTCTGTTGGAGACAAAGTCTGGTGAATACAGAGCTGGATGGAGATAGAGTCTGGTGGAGACAGGGTCTGGTGGAGACAGGGTCTGGTGGAGACAGATTCTGGTGGAGTCAGAGACTGGTGGAGACAGAGTCTGGTGTAGACAGAGTCTGCTGATGACAGAGCTTGATGGAGACAGAGTATGGTGAGGACAGAGTCTGGTGGAGGCAGAGTCTCGTGAAGACAGAGTCTGGTGTAGATAGAATCTGGTGGAGATAGAAACTGGTGGAGAGAGAGACTGATGGAGACAGAGACTGATGGAGACAGGGTTTGGTGGAGACAGGGTCTGGTGGAGACAGATTCTGGTGGAGTCAGAGTCTGGTGGAGACAGAGTCTGGTGGAGACAGGGTCTGGTGAAGACATGGTCTGGTGGAGACAGGGTCTGGTGGAGACAGGGTCTGGTGAAGACAGACTCTCGTGAAGACAGTGTCTGGTGAAAACAGCCCTGGGTGGAGACAAAATCTGGTGGAGACAGAGTCTGGTGAAGTCAGAGTCTGATGGAGACAGAGTCTGTTGGAGACAGATTCTGGTGAAGACAGCGCTGGGTGGAGACAGAGTCTGGTGGAGACAGAGTCTGTTGAAGACATGGTCTGCTGGAGACAGGGTCTAGTGGAGACAGGGTCTGGTGGTGACAGGGTCTGGTGGAGAAAGGGTCTGGTGGAGACAGAGTCTGGTGAAGACAGATTCTGGTGCAGACAGAGTCTGGTGAAGACAGCGCTGGGTGGAGACAGAGTCTGGTGGAGACAGAGTCTGGTGAAGTCAGAGTCTGGTGGAGACAGAGTCTGGTGGAGACAGAGTCTGGTGAAGACATGGTCTGCTTCAGACAGGGTCTGGTGGAGACAGGGTCTGGTGGAGACGGTCTGGTGGAGAAAGGGTCTGGTGGAGACAGAGTCTGGTGAAGACAGATTCTGGTGAAGACAGAGTCTGGTGAAGACAGCGCTGGGTGGAGACAGAGTCTGGTGGAGACAGAGTCTGGTGAAGTCAGAGTCTGGTGGAGGCAGAGTCTGGTGGAGACTGAGTCTGGTGGAGACAGTGCTGGGTGGAGACTGAGTCTTGTGGAGACTGAGTCTGGTGAAGACAGAGTCTGGTGGAGACAGAGTCTGGGGGAGACAGGGTCTGGTGAAGAGTGGGACTGGTGGAGACAGGGTCTGGAGAAAACAGGGTCTGGTGGAGACAGGATCTGATGGAGGCAGGGTCTGGTGAAGACAGATTCTGGTGAAGACAGGGTCTGGTGGAGACAGAGTATGGTGGAGACAGGGTCTGGTGGAGACAGGCTCTGGTGAAGACAGCTTCTGGTGGAGACAGAGTCTGGTGGAGACAGGGTCTGGTGGAGACAGAGTCTGGTGAAGACAGATTCTCGTGAAGACAGAGTCTGGTGAAGACAGCGCTCGGTGGAGACAGAGTCTGGTGAAGATAGGGTCCGGTGGAGACAGATTCTGGTGGAGACAGAGTCTGGTGGAGACAGAGTCTGGTGAAGACAGAGTCTGGTGGAGACAGTCTGGTGTAGACAATGTCTGGTGGAGACAGCGTCTGGTGGAGACAGAGTCTGGTGGAGACAGAGTCTGGTGGAGACAGAGTCTGGTGAAGACAGGGTCTGGTGGAGACAGGGTTTGTTGGAGACAGTGTCTGGTGGAGACAGCGTCTGGTGGAGAAAGAGTCTGGTGGAGGCAGACTCCGGTGTACACAAGGTCTGGTGGAGACAGAGTCTGGTGGAGACAGAGTCTGGTGGAGACAGTGTCTGGTGGAGACAGAGTCTGGTGAGGACAGATTCTGGTGAAGACAGAGGCTGGTGAAGACATCGCTGGATGGAGACAGAGTCTGGTGGAGACAGAGTCTGGTGGAGACAGAGTCTGGTGGAGACAGGGTCTGGTGGAGACAGAGTCTGGTGAAGACAGATGTTGGTGAAGACAGAGTCTGGTGAAGACAGCGCTGCTTGGAGACAGAGTCTGATGGAGACAGAGTCTGGTGAAGACAGTGTCTGGTGGATACAGGGTCTGATGAAGACATGGACTGTTGGAGACAGGTTCTAGTGGAGACAGATTCTGGTGAAGACAGAGCCTGGTGGAGACAGAGCTTGGAGGAGACAGAGCTTGATGGAGACAGAGTCTGGTGAATACAGAGTCTGGTGGAGACAGAGTCTGGTGGAGATAGATTCTGGTGCAGGCAGAGTCTAGTGAAGAAAGAGTTTGGAGAAGACAGACTCTGGAGAAGACCGAGTCTGGTGGAGACAGAGTCTGGTGGAGACAGAGCTTGGTGGAGACAGTGTCTGGTGGAGACAGAGTCTGGTGAAGAGAGACCTTCGTGGAGACAGAGTCTGGTGAAGGCAGAGCTTGATGGAGACAGAGTCTGGTGAAGACAGAATCTGATGAAGACAGTATGGTGAAGACAGAGTCTGTTGGAGACAAAGTCTGGTGAATACAGAGCTGGATGGAGATAGAGTCTGGTGGAGACAGGGTCTGGTGGAGACAGGGTCTGGTGGAGACAGATTTTGGTGGAGTCAGAGATTGGTGGAGACAGAGTCTGGTGTAGACAGAGTCTGCTGATGACAGAGCTTGATGGAGACAGAGTATGGTGAGGACAGAGTCTGGTGGAGACAGAGTCTCGTGAAGACAGAGTCTGGTGAAGACAGCACTGGGTGGAGACAGAGTCTGGTGGAGACAGAGTCTGGTGGAGACAGAGTCTGGTGGAGACAGTGCTGGGTGAAGACAGAGTCTGGTGGAGACAGAGTCTGGGGGAGACAGGGTCTGGTGAAGAGTGGGACTGGTGGAGACAGGGTCTGGAGAAAACAGGGTCTGGTGGAGACAGGGTCTGTTGGAGGCAGGGTCTGGTGAAGACAGATTCTGGTGAAGACAGGGTCTGGTGGAGACAGAGTCTGGTGGAGACAGGGTCTGGTGGAGACAGGGGCTGGTGAAGACAGATTCTGGTGGAGACAGAGTCTGGTGGAGACAGGGTCTGGTGGAGACAGAGTCTGGTGAAGACAGATTCTCGTGAAGACAGAGTCTGGTGAAGACAGCGCTGGGCGGAGACAGAGTCTGGTGAAGATAGGGTCTGGTGGAGACAGAGTCTGGTGGAGACAGAGTCTGGTGGAGACAGAGGCTGGTGAAGACAGAGTCTGGTGGAGACAGTCTGGTGTAGACAATGTCTGGTGGAGACAGCGTCTGGTGGAGACAGATTCTGGTGGAGACAGAGTCTGGTGGAGACAGAGTCTGGTGAAGACAGGATCTGGTGGAGACAGTGTTTGGTGGAGACAGTGTCTGGTGGAGACAGCGTCTGGTGGAGACAGAGTCTGGTGGAGAAAGGGTCTGGTGAAGACAGAGTCTGGTGGAGACAGTCTGGTGGAGACAATGACTGGTGGAGACAGAGTCTGGTGGAGACAGAATCGGGTGGAGACAGAGTCTGGTGGAGACAGAGTCTGGTGGAGACAGATTCTGGTGGAGACAGTGCTTGGCGGAGACAGAGTCTGGTGGAGGCAGACTCCAGTGTAGACAAAGTCTGGTGGAGACAGAGTCTGGTGGAGACAGAGTCTGGTGGAGACAGTGTCTGGTGGAGACAGATTCTGGTGAAGACAGATTCTGGTGAAGACAGAGGCTGGTGAAGACAGCGCTGGGTGGAGACAGAGTCTGGTGGAGACAGAGTCTGGTGGAGACAGAGTCTGGTGGAGGCAGGGTCTGGTGGAGACAGAGTCTGGTGAAGACAGATTTTGGTGAAGACAGAGTCTGGTGAAGACAGCGCTGCTTGGAGACAGAGTCTGATGGAGACAGAGTCTGGTGAAGACAGAGTCTGGTGGAGACAGGGTCTTGTGAAGACATGGTCTGGTGGAGACAGGTTCTAGTGGAGACAGATTCTGGTGAAGACAGAGCCTGGTGGAGACAGAGCCTGGAGGAGACAGAGCTTGATGGAGACAGAGTCTGGTGAATACAGAGTCTAGTGGAGACAGAGTCTGGTGGAGATAGATTCTGGTGCAGGCAGAGTCTGGTGAAGAAAGATTCCGGAGAAGACAGATTCTGGAGAAGACCGAGTCTGGTGGAGACAGAGTCTGGTGGAGACAGAGCTTGGTGGAGACAGTGTCTGGTGGAGAGAGAGTCTGGTGAAGAGAGACCTTCGTGGAGACAGAGTCTGGTGAAGGCAGAGCTTGATGGAGACAGAGTCTGGTGAAGACAGAATCTGATGAAGACAGTATGGTGAAGACAGAGTCTGTTGGAGACAAAGTCTGGTGAATACAGAGCTGGATGGAGATAGAGTCTGGTGGAGACAGGGTCTGGTGGAGACAGAGTCTGGTGGAGACAGGGTCTTGTGAAGACATGGTCTGGTGGAGACAGGTTCTAGTGGAGACAGATTCTGGTGAAGACAGAGCCTGGTGGAGACAGAGTCTGGTGGAGACAGAGTCTGCTGATGACAGAGCTTGATGGAGACAGAGTATGGTGAGGACAGAGTCTGGTGGAGGCAGAGTCTCGTGAAGACAGAGTCTGGTGTAGATAGAATCTGGTGGAGATAGAGCCTGGTGGAGAGAGACTGATGGAGACAGAGACTGATGGAGACAGGGTTTGGTGGAGACAGGGACTGGTGGAGACAGATTCTGGTGGAGACAGAGTCTGGTGGAGACAGAGTCTGGTGGAGACAGGGTCTGGTGAAGACATGGTCTGGTGGAGACAGGGTCTGGTGGAGACAGGGTCTGGTGGAGACAGGGTCTGGTGAAGACAGACTCTCGTGAAGACAGTGTCTGGTGAAAACAGCGCTGTGTGGAGACAAAATCTGGTGGAGACAGAGTCTGGTGAAGTCAGAGTCTGATGGAGACAGAGTCTGGTGGAGACAGATTAAGGTGAAGACAGCTCTGGGTGGAGACAGAGTCTGGTGGAGACAGAGTCTGGTGGAGACAGTGTCTGGTGGAGACAGAGTCTGGTGAGGACAGATTCTGGTGAAGACAGAGGCTGGTGAAGACAGCGCTGGATGGAGACAGAGTCTGGTGGAGACAGATTCTGGTGGAGACAGAGTCTGGTGGAGACAGGGTCTGGTGGAGACAGAGTCTGGTGAAGACAGATGTTGGTGAAGACAGAGTCTGGTGAAGACAGCGCTGCTTGGAGACAGAGTCTGATGGAGACAGAGTCTGGTGAAGACAGTGTCTGGTGGAGACAGGGTCTGGTGAAGACATGGTCTGTTGGAGACAGGTTCTAGTGGAGACAGATTCTGGTGAAGACAGAGCCTGGTGGAGACAGAGCCTGGAGGAGACAGAGCTTGATGGAGACAGAGTCTGGTGAATACAGAGTCTGGTGGAGACAGAGTCTGGTGGAGATAGATTCTGGTGCAGGCAGAGTCTGGTGAAGAAAGAGTCTGGAGAAGACAGATTCTGGAGAAGACCGAGTCTGGTGGAGACAGAATCTGGTGGAGACAGAGCTTGGTGGAGACAGTGTCTGGTGGAGACAGAGTCTGGTGAAGAGAGACCTTCGTGGAGACAGAGTCTGGTGAAGGCAGAGCTTGATGGAGACAGAGTCTGGTGAAGACAGAATCTGTTGAAGACAGTATGGTGAAGACAGAGTCTGTTGGAGACAAAGTCTGGTGAATACAGAGCTGGATGGAGATAGAGTCTGGTGGAGACAGGGTCTGGTGGAGACAGGGTCTGGTGGAGACAGATTTTGGTGGAGTCAGAGATTGGTGGAGACAGAGTCTGGTGTAGACAGAGTCTGCTGATGACAGGGCTTGATGGAGACAGAGTATGGTGAGGACAGAGTCTGGTGGAGACAGAGTCTCGTGAAGACAGAGTCTGGTGAAGACAGCACTGGGTGGAGACAGAGACTGGTGGAGACAGAGTCTGGTGGAGACAGAGTCTGGTGGAGACAGTGCTGGGTGGAGACTGAGTCTTGTGGAGACTGAGTCTGGTGAAGACAGAGTCTGGTGGAGACAGAGTCTGGGGGAGACAGGGTCTGGTGAAGAGTGGGACTGGTGGAGACAGGGTCTGGAGAAAACAGGGTCTGGTGGAGACAGGGTCTGATGGAGGCAGGGTCTGGTGAAGACAGATTCTGGTGAAGACAGGGTCTGGTGGAGACAGAGTCTGGTGGAGACAGGGTCTGGTGGAGACAGGGTCTGGTGAAGACAGATTCTGGTGGAGACAGAGTCTGGTGGAGACAGGGTCTGGTGGAGACAGAGTCTGGTGAAGACAGATTCTCGTGAAGACAGAGTCTGGTGAAGATAGGGTCTGGTGGAGACAGAGTCTGGTGGAGACAGAGGCTGGTGAAGACAGAGTCTGGTGGAGACAGTCTGGTGTAGACAATGTCTGGTGGAGACAGCGTCTGGTGGAGACAGAGTCTGGTGGAGACAGAGTCTGGTGGAGACAGAGTCTGGTGAAGACAGGATCTGGTGGAGACAGTGTTTGGTGGAGACAGTGTCTGGTGGAGAAAGCGTCTGGTGGAGACAGAGTCTGGTGGAGAAAGGTTCTGGTGGAGACAGAGTCTGGTGGAGACAGTCTGGTGGAGACGATGACTGGTGGAGACAGAGTCTGGTGGAAACAGAATCTGGTGGAGACAGAGTCTGGTGGAGACAGAGTCTGGTGGAGACAGAGTCTGGTGGAGACAGTGCTTGGCGGAGACAGAGTCTGGTGGAGGCAGACTCCGGTGTAGACAAAGTCTGGTGGAGACAGAGTCTGGTGGAGACAGAGTCTGGTGGAGACAGTGTCTGGTGGAGACAGATTCTGGTGAAGACAGATTCTGGTGAAGACAGAGGCTGGTGAAGACAGCGCTGGGTGGAGACAGAGTCTGGTGGAGACAGAGTCTGGTGGAGACAGAGTCTGGTGGAGACAGGGTCTGGTGGAGACAGAGTCTGGTGAAGACAGATTTTGGTGAAGACAGAGTCTGGTGAAGACAGCGCTGCTTGGAGACAGAGTCTGATGGAGACAGAGTCTGGTGAAGACAGAGTCTGGTGGAGACAGGGTCTTGTGAAGACATGGTCTGGTGGAGACAGGTTCTAGTGGAGACAGATTCTGGTGAAGACAGAGCCTGGTGGAGACAGAGTCTGGTGGAGACAGAGTCTGCTGATGACAGAGCTTGATGGAGACAGAGTATGGTGAGGACAGAGTCTGGTGGAGGCAGAGTCTCGTGAAGACAGAGTCTGGTGTAGATAGAATCTGGTGGAGATAGAGCCTGGTGGAGAGAGACTGATGGAGACAGAGACTGATGGAGACAGGGTTTGGTGGAGACAGGGACTGGTGGAGACAGATTCTGGTGGAGACAGAGTCTGGTGGAGACAGAGTCTGGTGGAGACAGGGTCTGGTGAAGACATGGTCTGGTGGAGACAGGGTCTGGTGGAGACAGGGTCTGGTGGAGACAGGGTCTGGTGAAGACAGACTCTCGTGAAGACAGTGTCTGGTGAAAACAGCGCTGGGTGGAGACAAAATCTGGTGGAGACAGAGTCTGGTGAAGTCAGAGTCTGATGGAGACAGAGTCTGGTGGAGACAGATTAAGGTGAAGACAGCGCTGGGTGGAGACAGAGTCTGGTGGAGACAGAGTCTGGTGAAGACATGGTCTGCTGGAGACAGGGTCTGGTGGAGACAGGGTCTGGTGGAGACAGGGTCTGGTGGAGAAAGGGTCTGGTGGAGACAGAGTCTGGTGAAGACAGATTCTGGTGCAGACAGAGTCTGGTGAAGACAGCGCTGGGTGGAGACAGAGTCTGGTGGAGACAGAGTCTGGTGAAGTCAGAGTCTGGTGGAGTCAGAGTCTGGTGGAGGCAGAGTCTGGTGAAGACATGGTCTGCTTCAGACAGGGTCTGGTGGAGACAGGGTCTGGTGGAGACAGGGTCTGGTGGAGAAAGGGTCTGGTGGAGACAGAGTCTGGTGAAGACAGATTCTGGTGAAGACAGATACTGGTGAAGACAGAGTCTGGTGAAGACAGCACTGGGTGGAGACAGAGTCTGGTGGAGACAGAGTCTGGTGAAGTCAGAGTCTGGTGGAGACAGAGTCTGGTGGAGACAGAGTCTGGTGGAGACAGTGCTGGGTGAAGGCAGAGTCTGGTGGAGACAGAGACTGGGGGAGACAGGGTCTGGTGAAGAGTGGGACTGGTGGAGACAGGGTCTGGAGAAAACAGGGTCTGGTGGAGACAGGATCTGATGGAGGCAGGGTCTGGTGCAGACAGATTCTGGTGAAGACAGGGTCTGGTGGAGACAGAGTCTGGTGGAGACAGGGTCTGGTGGAGACAGGGTCCGGTGAAGACAGCTTCTGGTGGAGACAGAGTCTGGTGGAGACAGGGTCTGGTGGAGACAGAGTCTGGTGAAGACCGATTCTCGTGAAGACAGAGTCTGGTGAAGACAGCGCTGGGCGGAGACAGAGTCTGGTGAAGATAGGGTCTGGTGGAGACAGAGTCTGGTGGAGACAGAGTCTGGTGGAGACAGAGGCTGGTGAAGACAGAGTCTGGTGTAGACAATGTCTGGTGGAGACAGCGTCTGGTGGAGACAGAGTCTGGTGGAGACAGAGTCTGGTGGAGACAGAGTCTGGTGAAGACAGGGTCTGGTGGAGACAGTGTTTGGTGGAGACAGTGTCTGGTGGAGACAGCGTCTGGTGGAGACAGAGTCTGGTGGAGAAAGGGTCTGGTGGAGACAGAGTCTGGTGGAGACAGAGTCTGGTGGAGACAGAGTCTGGCAGAGACAGATTCTGGTGGAGGCAGAGTCTGGTGGAGACAGAGTCTGGTGGAGACAGAGTCTGGTGGAGACAGAGTCTGGCAGAGACAGATTCTGGTGGAGACAGTGCTTGGCGGAGACAGAGTCTGGTGGAGGCAGACTCCGGTGTAGACAACGTCTGGTGGAGACAGAGTCTGGTGGAGACAGAGTCTGGTGGAGACAGTGTCTGGTGGAGACAGATTCTGGTGAAGACAGATTCTGGTGAAGACAAAGGCTGGTGAAGACAGCGCTGGGTGGAGAGAGAGTCTGATGGAGACAGAGTCTGGTGAAGACAGAGTCTGGTGGAGACAGGGTCTTGTGAAGACATGGTCTGGTGGAGACAGGTTCTAGTGGAGACAGATTCTGGTGGAGACAGAGTCTGGGGGAGACAGGGTCTGGTGAAGAGTGGGACTGATGGAGACAGGGTCTGTAGAAAACAGGGTCTGGTGGAGACAGGATCTGATGGAGGCAGGGTCTGGTGAAGACAGGGTCTGGTGGAGACAGTGCTGGGTGGAGACTGAGTCTTGTGGAGACTGAGTCTTATGAAGACAGAGTCTGCTGGAGACAGAGTCTGGGGGAGACAGAGTCTGGTGGAGACAGGGTCTGGTGGAGACAGGGTCTGGTGGAGAAAGGGTCTGGTGGAGACATAGTCTGGTGAAGACAGATTCTGGTGAAGACAGAGTCTGGTGAAGACAGCGCTGGGTGGAGACAGAGTCTGGTGGAGACAGAGCCTGGAGGAGACAGAGCTTGATGGAGACAGAGTCTGGTGAATACAGAGTCTGGTGGAGACAGAGTCTGGTGGAGATAGATTCTGGTGCAGGGAGAGTCTGGTGAAGAAAGAGTCTGGAGAAGACTGATTCTGGAGAAGACCGAGTCTGGTGGAGACAGAGTCTGGTGGAGACAGAGCTTGGTGGAGACAGTGTCTGGTGGAGACAGAGTCTGGTGAAGAGAGACCTTCGTGGAGACAGAGTCTGGTGAAGGCAGAGCTTGATGGAGACAGAGTCTGGTGAAAACAGAATCTGATGAAGGCAGTATAGTGAAGACAGAGTCTGTTGGAGACAAAGTCTGGTGAATACAGAGCTGGATGGAGATAGAGTCTGGTGGAGACAGGGTCTGGTGGAGACAGGGTCTCGTGGAGACAGATTCTGGTGGAGTCAGAGACTGGTGGAGACAGAGTCTGGTGGAGACAGAGTCTGCTGATGACAGAGCTTGATGGAGACAGAGTATGGTGAGGACAGAGTCTGGTGGAGGCAGAGTCTCGTGAAGACAGAGTCTGGTGTAGATAGAATCTGGTGGAGATAGAACCTGGTGGAGAGAGAGACTGATGGAGACAGAGACTGATGGAGACAGGGTTTGGTGGAGACAGTGTCTGGTGGAGACAGATTCTGGTGGAGACAGAGTCTGGTGGAGACAGAGTCTGGTGGAGACAGGGTCTGGTGAAGACATGGTCTGGTGGAGACAGGGTCTGGTGGAGACAGGGTCTGGTGGAGACAGGGTCTGGTGAAGACAGACTCTCGTGAAGACAGTGTCTGGTGAAAACAGCCCTGGGTGGAGACAAAATCTGGTGGAGACAGAGTCTGGTGAAGTCAGAGTCTGATTGAGACAGAGTCTGGTGGAGACAGATTCTGGTGAAGACAGCGCTGGGTGGAGACAGAGTCTGGTGGAGACAGATTCTGGTGAAGACATGGTCTGCTGGAGACAGGGTCTGGTGGAGACAGGGTCTGGTGGTGACAGGGTCTGGTGGAGAAAGGGTCTGCTGGAGACAGAGTCTGGTGAAGACAGATTCTGGTGCAGACAGAGTCTGGTGAAGACAGCGCTGGGTGGAGACAGAGTCTGGTGGAGACAGAGTCTGGTGAAGTCAGAGTCTGGGGGAGACAGGGTCTGGTGAAGAGTGGGACTGGTGGAGACAGGGTCTGTAGAAAACGGTCTGGTGGAGACAGGGTCTGATGGAGGCAGGGTCTGGTGAAGACAGATTCTGGTGAAGACAGTGTCTGGTGGAGACAGAGTCTGGTGGAGACAGGGTCTGGTGGAGACAGGGTCTGGTGAAGACAGATTCTGGTGGAGACAGAGTCTGGTGGAGACAGGGTCTGGTGGAGACAGAGTCTGGTGAAGACAGATTCTCGTGAAGACAGAGTCTGGTGAAGACAGCACTGGGCGGAGACAGAATCTGGTGAAGATAGGGTCTGTTGGAGACAGAGTCTGGTGGAGACAGAGTCTGGTGGAGACAAAGGCTGGTGAAGACAGAGTCTGGTGGAGACAGTCTGGTGTAGACAATGTCTGGTGGAGACAGCGTCTGGTGGAGACAGAGTCTGGTGGAGACAGAGTCTGGTGGAGACAGAGTCTGGTGAAGACAGGGTCTGGTGGAGACAGTGTTTGGTGGAGACAGTGTCTGGTGGAGACAGCGTCTGGTGGAGACAGAGTCTGGTGGAGAAAGGGTCTGGTGGAGACAGAGTTTGGTGGAGACAGTCTGGTGGAGACAATGACTGGTGGAGACAGAGTCTGGTGGAGACAGAATCTGGTGGAGACAGAGTCTGGTGGAGACAGAGTCTGGTGGAGACAGAATCTGGTGGAGACAGAGTCTGGTGGAGACAGAGTCTGGTGGAGACAGAGTCTGGTGGAGACAGTGTCTGGTGGAGACAGTGTCTGGTGGAGACAGATTCTGGTGAAGACGGATTCTGGTGAAGACAGAGGCTGGTGAAGAGAGCGCTGGGTGGAGACAGAGTCTGGTGGAGACAGAGTCTGGTGGAGACAGAGTCTGTTGGAGACAGGGTCTGGTGGAGACAGAGTCTGGTGAAGACAGATTTTGGTGAAGACAGAGTCTGGTGAACACAGCGCTGCTTGGAGACAGAGTCTGATGGAGACAGAGTCTGGTGAAGAGAGAGTCTGGTGGAGACAGGGTCTTGTGAAGACATGGTCTGGTGGAGACAGGTTCTAGTGGAGACAGATTCTGGTGAAGACAGAGCCTGGTGGAGACAGAGCCTGGAGGAGACAGAGCTTGATGGAGACAGAGTCTGGTGAATACACAGTCTGGTGGAGACAGAGTCTGGTGGAGATAGATTCTGGTGCAGGCAGAGTCTGGTGAAGAAAGAGTCCGGAGAAGACAGATTCTGGAGAAGACCGAGTCTGGTGGAGACAGAGTCTGATGGAGACAGAGTCTGGTGAAGAGAGAGTCTGGTGGAGACAGGGTCTTGTGAAGACATGGTCTGGTGGAGACAGGTTCTAGTGGAGACAGATTCTGGTGAAGAGAGACCTTCGTGGAGACAGAGTCTGGTGAAGGCAGAGCTTGATGGAGACAGAGTCTGGTGAAGACAGAATCTGATGAAGACAGTATGGTGAAGACAGAGTCTGTTGGAGACAAAGTCTTGTGAATACAGAGCTGGATGGAGATAGAGTCTGGTGGAGACAGGGTCTGGTGGAGACAGGGTCTGGTGGAGACAGATTCTGGTGGAGTCAGAGACTGGTGGAGACAGAGTCTGGTGTAGACAGAGTCTGCTGATGACAGAGCTTGATGGAGACAGCGTATGGTGAGGACAGAGACTGGTGGAGTCAGAGTCTCGTGAAGACAGAGTCTGGTGTAGATAGAATCTGGTGGCGATAGAGCCTGGTGGAGAGAGACTGATGGAGACAGAGACTGATGGAGACAGGGTTTGGTGGAGACAGGGACTGGTGGAGAGAGATTCTGGTGGAGACAGAGTCTGGTGGAGACAGAGTCTGGTGGAGACAGGGTCTGGTGAAGACATGGTCTGGTGGAGACAGGGTCTGGTGGAGACAGGGTCTGGTGGAGACAGGGTCTGGTGAAGACAGACTCCCGTGAAGACAGTGTCTGGTGAAAACAGCGCTGGGTGGAGACAAAATCTGGTGGAGACAGAGTCTGGTGAAGTCAGAGTCTGATGGAGACAGAGTCTGGTGGAGACAGATTAAGGTGAAGACAGCGCTGGGTGGAGACAGAGTCTGGTGGAGACAGAGTCTGGTGAAGACATGGTCTGCTGGAGACAGGGTCTGGTGAAGACATGGTCTGCTTCAGACAGGGTCTGGTGGAGACAGGATCTGGTGGAGACAGGGTCTGGTGGAGAAAGGGTCTGGTGGAGACAGAGTCTGGTGAAGACAGATTCTGGTGAAGACAGAGTCTGGTGAAGACAGCACTGGGTGGAGACAGAGTCTGGTGGAGACAGAGTCTGGTGAAGTCAGAGTCTGGTGGAGACAGAGTCTGGTGGAGACAGAGTCTGGTGGAGACAGTGCTGGGTGGAGACTGAGTCTTGTGGAGACTGAGTCTGGTGAAGACAGAGTCTGGTGGAGACAGAATCTGGGGGAGACAGGGTCTGGTGAAGATTGGGACTGGTGGAGACAGGGTCTGGAGAAAACAGGGTCTGGTGGAGACAGGATCTGATGGAGGCAGGATCTGGTGAAGACAGATTCTGGTGAAGACAGGGTCTGGTGGAGACAGAGTCTGGTGGAGACAGGGTCTGGTGGAGACAGGGTCTGGTGAAGACAGCTTCTGGTGGAGACAGAGTCTGGTGGAGACAGGGTCTGGTGGAGACAGAGTCTGGTGAAGACAGATTCTCGTGAAGACAGAGTCTGGTGAAGACAGCGCTGGGCGGAGACAGAGTCTGGTGAAGATAGGGTCTGGTGGAGACAGAGTCTGGTGGAGACAGAGTCTGGTGGAGACAGAGGCTGGTGAAGACAGAGTCTGGTGTAGACAATGTCTGGTGGAGACAGCGTCTGGTGGAGACAGAGTCTGGTGGAGACAGAGTCTGGTGGAAACAGGGTCTGGTGAAGACAGGGTCTGGTGGAGACAGTGTTTGGTGGAGACAGTGTCTGGTGGAGACAGCGTCTGGTGGAGACAGAGTCTGGTGGAGAAAGGGTCTGGTGGAGACAGAGTCTGGTGGAGACAGTCTGGTGGAGACAATGACTGGTGGAGACAGAGTCTGGTGGAGACAGAGTCTGGTGGAGACAGAGTCTGGTGGAGACAGAGTCTGGTGGAGACAGATTCTGGTGGAGACAGTGCTTGGCGGAGACAGAGTCTGGTGGAGGCAGACTCCGGTGTAGACAAAGTCTGGTGGAGACAGAGTCTGGTGGAGACAGAGTCTGGTGGAGACAGTGTCTGGTGGAGACAGATTCTGGTGAAGACAGATTCTGGTGAAGACAGAGGCTGGTGAAGACAGCACTGGGTGGAGACAGAGTCTAATGGAGACAGAGTCTGGTGAAGACAGAGTCTGGTGGAGACAGGGTCTTGTGAAGACATGGTCTGGTGGAGACAGGTTCTAATGGAGACAGATTCTGGTGAAGACAGAGCCTGGTGGAGACAGAGCCTGGAGGAGACAGAGCTTGATGGAGACAGAGTCTGGTGAATACAGAGTCTGGTGGAGACAGAGTCTGGTGGAGATAGATTCTGGTGCAGGCCGAGTCTGGTGAAGAAAGAGTCTGGAGAAGACAGATTCTGGAGAAGAGCGAATCTGGTGGAGACAGAGTCTGGTGGAGACAGAGCTTGGTGGAGACAGTGTCTGGTGGAGACAGAATCTGGTGAAGAGAGACCTTCGTGGAGACAGAGTCTGGTGAAGGCAGAGCTTGATGGAGACAGAGTCTGGTGAAGACAGAATCTGATGAAGACAGTATGGTGAAGACAGAGTCTGTTGGATACAAAGTCTGGTGAATAGAGAGCTGGATGGAGATAGAGTCTGGTGGAGACAGGGTCTGGTGGAGACAGGGTCTGGTGGAGACAGATTCTGGTGGAGTCAGAGACTGGTGGAGACAGAGTCTGGTGTAGACAGAGTCTGCTGATGACAGAGCTTGATGGAGACAGAGTATGGTGAGGACAGAGTCTGGTGGAGGCAGAGTCTTGTGAAGACAGAGTCTGGTGTAGATAGAATCTGGTGGAGATTGAGCCTGGTGGAGACAGAGACTGATGGAGACAGAGACTGATGGAGACAGGGTTTGGTGGAGACAGGGTCTGGTGGAGATAGATTCTGATGGAGACAGAGTCTGGTGGAGACAGAGTCTGGTGGAGACAGGGTCTGGTGAAGACATGGTCTGGTGGAGACAGGGTCTGGTGGAGACAGGGTCTGGTGGAGACAGGGTCTGGTGAAGACAGACTCTCGTGAAGACAGTGTCTGGTGAAAACAGCGCTGGGTGGAGACAAAATCTGTTGGAGACAGAATCTGGTGAAGTCAGAGTCTGATGGAGACAGATTCTGGTGGAGACAGGGTCTGGTGGAGACCGAGCCTTGTGGAGACAGAGTCTGGTGGAGACAGATTCTGGTGGAGACAGTGTCTGGTGGAGACAGATTCTGGTGAAGACAGATTCTGGTGAAGACAGAGGCTGGTGAAGACAGCGCTGGGTGGAGACAGAGTCTGGTGGAGACAGAGTCTGGTGGAGACAGAGTCTGGTGGAGACAGGGTCTGGTGGAGACAGAGTCTGGTAAAAGACAGATTTTGGTGAAGACAGAGTCTGGTGAAGACAGCGCTGCTTGGAGACAGAGTCTGATGGAGACAGAGTCTGGTGAAGACAGAGTCTGGTGGAGACAGGGTCTTGTGAAGACATGGTCTGGTGGAGACAGGTTCTAGTGGAGACAGATTCTGGTGAAGACAGAGCCTGGTGGAGACAGAGCCTGGAGGAGACAGAGCTTGATGGAGCCAGAGTCTGGTGAATACAGAGTCTGGTGGAGACAGAGTCTGGTGGAGATAGATTCTGGTGCAGGCAGAGTCTGGTGAAGAAAGAGTCCGGAGAAGACAGATTCTGGAGAAGACCGAGTCTGGTGGAGACAGAGTCTGGTGGAGACAGAGCTTGGTGGAGACAGTGTCTGGTGGAGACAGAGTCTGGTGAAGAGAGACCTTCGTGGAGACAGATTCTGGTGAAGGCAGAGCTTGATGGAGACAGAGTCTGGTGAAGACAGAATCTGATGAAGACAGTATGGTGAAGACAGAGTCTGTTGGAGACAAAGTCTGGTGAATACAGAGCTGGATGCAGATAGAGTCTGGTGGAGACAGGGTCTGGTGGAGACAGGGTCTGGTGGAGACAGAATCTGGTGGAGTCAGAGACTGGTGGAGGCAGAGTCTGGTGTAGACAGAGTCTGCTGATGACAGAGCTTGATGGAGACAGAGTATGGTGAGGACAGAGTCTGGTAGAGACAGAGTCTCGTGAAGACAGAGTCTGGTGAAGATAGAATCTGGTGGAGATAGAGCCTGGTGGAGACAGAGACTGATGGAGACAGAGACAGATGGAGACAGGGTTTGGTGGAGACAGGGTCTGGTGGAGACAGATTCTGGTGAAGACAGAGTCTGGTGGAGACAGAGTCTGGTGGAGACAGGGTCTGGTGAAGACATGGTCTGGTGGAGACAGGGTCTGGTGGAGACAGGGTCTGGTGGTGACAGGGTCTGGTGAAGACAGACTCTCGTGAAGACAGTGTCTGGTGAAAACAGCGCTGGGTGGAGACAGAGTCTGTTGGAGACAGAGTCTGGTGAAGTCAGAGTCTGATGGAGACAGAGTCTGGTGGAGACAGATTCTGGTGAAGACAGCGCTGGGTGGAGACAGAGTCTGGTGGAGACAGATTCTGGTGAAGACATGGTCTGCTGGAGACAGGGTCTGGTGGAGACAGGGTCTGGTGGAGACAGGGTCTGGTGGAGAAAGGGTCTGGTGGAGACAGAGTCTGGTGAAGACAGATTCTGGTGCAGACAGAGTCTGGTGAAGACAGCGCT
This sequence comes from Somniosus microcephalus, assembly GCF_052327205.1. Lineage (NCBI taxonomy): Eukaryota > Metazoa > Chordata > Chondrichthyes > Squaliformes > Somniosidae > Somniosus > Somniosus microcephalus. The sequence continues at coordinate 1,086,425 of NW_028225234.1, read as the reverse complement.
GGGTGGAGACAGAGCCTGGTGGAGACAGAGTCTGGTGAAGTCAGAGTCTGGTGGAGACAGAGTCTGGTGGAGACAGAGTCTGGTGAAGACATGGTCTGCCTCAGACAGGGTCTGGTGGAGAAAGGGTTTGGTGGAGACAGGGTCTGGTGGAGAAAGAGTCTGGTGGAGACAGAGTCTGGTGAAGACAGAGGCTGGTGAAGACAGCGCTGGGTGGAGACAGAGTCTGGTGGAGACAGAGTCTGGTGAAGTCAGAGTCTGGTGGAGACAGAGTCTGGTGGAGACAGAGTCTGGTGTAGACAGAGTCTGCTGATGACAGAGCTTGATGGAGACAGAGTATGGTGAGGACAGAGTCTGGTGGAGACAGAGTCTCGTGAAGACAGAGTCTGGTGAAGATAGAATCTGGTGGAGATAGAGCCTGGTGGAGACAGAGACTGATGGAGACAGGGTTTGGTGGAGACAGGGTCTGGTGGAGACAGATTCTGGTGAAGATAGAGTCTGGTGGAGACAGAGTCTGGTGGAGACAGGGTCTGGTGAAGACATGGTCTGGTGGAGACAGGGTCTGGTGGAGACAGGGTCTGGTGGAGACAGGGTCTGGTGAAGACAGACTCTCGTGAAGACAGTGTCTGGTGAAAACAGCGCTGGGTGGAGACAGAGTCTGGTGGAGACAGAGTCTGGTGAAGTCAGAGTCTGATGGAGACAGAGTCTGGTGGAGACAGATTCTGGTGAAGACAGCGCTGGGTGGATACAGAGTCTGGTGGAGACAGGGTCTGGTGGAGACAGGGTCTGGTGGAGACAGGGTCTGTTGGAGAAAGGGTCTGGTGGAGACAGAGTCTGGTGAAGACAGATTCTGGTGCAGACAGAGTCTGGTGAAGACAGCGCTGGGTGGAGACAGAGTCTGGTGGAGACAGAGTCTGGTGAAGTCAGAGTCTGGTGGAGACAGAGCCTGGTGGAGACAGAGTCTGGTGAAGACATGGTCTGCCTCAGACAGGGTCTGGTGGAGACAGAGTCTGGTGAAGTCAGAGTCTGGTGGAGACAGAGTCTGGTGGAGACAGAGTCTGGTGAAGACAGAGTCTGGTGGAGACAGAGTCTGGGGGAGACAGGGTCTGGTGAAGAGTGGGACTGATGGAGACAGGGTCTGGAGAAAACAGGGTCTGGTGGAGACAGGATCTGATGGAGGAAGTGTCTGGTGAAGACAGGGTCTGGTGGAGACAGTGCTGGGTGGAGACTGAGTCTTGTGGAGACTGAGTCTTATGAAGACAGAGTCTGGTAGAGACAGAGTCTGGGGGAGACAGGGTCTGGTGAAGAGTGGGACTGGTGGAGACAGGGTCTGGAGAAAACAGGGTCTGGTGGAGACAGGATCTGATGGAGGCAGGGACTGGTGAAGACAGGGTCTGGTGGAGACAGGGTCTGGTGGAGACAGAGTCTGGTGAAGACAGATTCTCATGAAGACAGAGTCTGGTGAAGACAGCGCTGGGCGGAGACAGAGTCTGGTGAAGATAGGGTCTGGTGGAGACAGAGTCTGGTGGAGACAGAGTCTGGTGGAGACAGTCTGGTGTAGACAATGTCTGGTGGAGACAGCGTCTGGTGGAGACAGGGTCTGGTGGAGACAGAGTCTGGTGGAGACAGAGTCTGGTGAAGACAGTGTCTGGTGGAGACAGGGTTTGGTGGAGACAGTGTCTGGTGGAGACAGAGTCTGGTGGAGACAGAGTCTGGTGGAGAAAGGGTCTGGTGGAGACAGAGTCTGGTGAAGACAGATTCTGGTGAAGACAGAGTCTGGTGAAGACAGCGCTGGGTGGAAACAGAATCTGGTGGAGACAGAGTCTGGTGAAGTAAGAGTCTGGTGGAGACAGAGTCTGGTGGAGACAGAGTCTGGTGGAGACAGTGCTGGGTGGAGACTGAGTCTGGTGGAGACTGAGTCTGGTGAAGGCAGAGTCTGGTGGAGACAGAGTCTGGGGGAGACAGGGTCTGGTGAAGAGTGGGACTGGTGGAGACAGGGTCTGGAGAAAACAGTGTCTGGTGGAGACAGGATCTGACGGCGGCAGTGTCTGGTGAAGACAGATTCTGGTGAAGACAGGGTCTGGTGGAGACAGAGTCTGGTGAAGACAGGGTCTGGTGGAGACAGGGTCTGGTGAAGACAGCTTCTGGTGCAGACAGAGTCTGGTGGAGACAGGGTCTGGTGGAGACAGAGTCTGGTGAAGACAGATTCTCGTGAAGACAGAGTCTGGTGAAGACAGCGCTGGGCGGAGACAGAGTCTGGTGAAGATAGGGCCTGGTGGAGACAGAGTCTGGTGGAGACAGAATCTGGTGGAGACAGAGGCTGGTGAAGACAGAGTCTGGTGGAGACAGTCTGGTGTAGACAATGTCTGGTGGAGACAGCGTCTGGTGGAGACAGAGTCTGTTGGAAACAGAGTCTGGTGGAGACAGAGTCTGGTGAAGACAGGGTCTGGTGGAGACAGGGTTTGGTGGAGACAGTGTCTGGTGGAGACAGAGTCTGGTGGAGACAGAGTCTGGTGGAGACAGTCTGGTGGAACCAAATTCTGGTGGAGACAGAGTCTGGTGGAGACAGAGTCTCGTGGAGACAGAGTCTGGTGAAGACAGGGCCTGGTGGAGACAGGGTCTGGTGGAGACAGAGTATGGTGGAGACAGTGTCTGGTGAAGACAGACTCTGGTGAAGACAGCGCTGGGTGGAGACAGATTCCGTTGGGGACAATGTCTGGTGGAGACAGTCTGGTGGAGACAGAGTCTGGTGGAGACAGTGGCTGGTGAAGACAGAGTCTGGTGGAGACAGTCTCGTGTAGACAATGTCTGGTGGAGACAGCGTCTGGTGGAGACAGAGTCTGGTGGAGACAGAGTCTGGTGGAGACAGAGTCTGGTGAAGACAGGGTCTGGTGGAGACAGGGTTTGGTGGAGACAGTGTCTGGTGGAGACAGAGTCTGGTGGAGACAGAGTCTGGTGGAGAAAGGGTCTGGTGGAGACAGAGTCTGGTGAAGACAGATCCTGGTGAAGACAGAGTCTGGTGAAGACAGCGCTGGGTGGAAACAGAATCTGGTGGAGACAGAGTCTGGTGAAGTAAGAGTCTGGTGGAGACAGAGTCTGCTGGAGACAGAGTCTGGTGGAGACAGTGCTGGGTGGAGACTGAGTCTGGTGGAGACTGAGCCTGGAGAAGGCAGAGTCTGGTGGAGACAGAGTCTGGGGGAGACAGGGTCTGGTGAAGAGTGGGACTGGTGGAGACAGGGTCTGGAGAAAACAGTGTCTGGTGGAGACAGGATCTGATGTCGGCAGTGTCTGGTGAAGACAGATTCTGGTGAAGACAGGGTCTGGTGGAGACAGAGTCTGGTGAAGACAGGGTCTGGTGGAGACAGGGTCTGGTGAAGACAGCTTCTGGTGCAGACAGAGTCTGGTGGAGACAGGGTCTGGTGGAGACAGAGTCTGGTGAGGACAGACCTTGGTGGAGATAGAGCCTGGTGGAGACAGAGACTGATGGAGACAGTCTGCTGAAGAAAGAGTCTGGTGGACACAGAGTCTGGTGGAGACAGAGTCTGGTGGAGACAGAGTCTGGTGGAGACAGAGTCTGGTGAAGACAGGGTCTGGTGGAGACAGGGTTTGGTGGAGACAGTGTCTGGTGGAGACAGAGTCTGGTGGAGACAGAGTCTGGTGGAGAAAGGGTCTGGTGGAGACAGAGTCTGGTGAAGACAGAGTCTGGTGGAGACAGAATCTGGTGGAGACAGAGCTTGATGGAGAAAGAGTCTGGTGGAGACAACGTCTGGTGGAGACAAAGTCTGGTGGAGACAGGGTCTGGTGGAGACAGGGTCTGGTAGAGACAGATTCTGGTGGAGACAGATTCTGCTGGAGACAGAGTCTGGTGGTGACAGAGGCTGGTGGAGACAGAGTCTGGTGAAGTCAGCGCTGGGAGGAGACAGCGTCTGGTGAAGACAGCACTGGTTGGAGACCGCGTCTGGTGGAGACAGATTCTGGTGAAGACAGAGTCTGGTGGAGACAGAGTCTGGTGAGGACAGACCTTGGAGGAGACAGAGTCTGGTGATTACAGAGCTTGATGGAGACAGAGTCTGGCGGAGACAGAGTCTGGTGAACACAGGGTCTGGTGGAGACAGGGACTGGTGGAGACAGGGCCTGGTGAAGACAGAGTCTGCTGAAGACAGAGCTTGATGGAGACAGAGTCTGGTGGAGACAGAGTCTGGTAAAGACAGCGCTGGGTGGGGACACAGTCTGGTGAAGACAGATTCTCGTAGAGACAGATTCTGCTGGAGACAGAATCTGGTGGAGACAGAGGCTGGTGAAGACAGAGTCTGGTGGAGACAGTCTGGTGTAGACAATGTCTGGTGGAGACAGCGTCTGGTGGAGACAGAGTCTGGTGGAGACAGAGTCTGGTGGAGACAGAGTCTGGTGAAGACAGGATCTGGTGGAGACAGTGTTTGGTGGAGACAGTGTCTGGTGGAGACAGCGTCTGGTGGAGACAGAGTCTGGTGGAGAAAGGGTCTGGTGGAGACAGAGTCTGGTGGAGACAGTCTGGTGGAGACAATGACTGGTGGAGACAGAGTCTGGTGGAGACAGAATCTGGTGGAGACCGAGCCTTGTGGAGACAGAGTCTGGTGGAGACAGATTCTGGTGGAGACAGTGTCTGGTGGAGACAGATTCTGGTGAAGACAGATTCTGGTGAAGACAGAGGCTGGTGAAGACAGCGCTGGGTGGAGACAGAGTCTGGTGGAGACAGAGTCTGGTGGAGTCAGAGTCTGGTGGAGACAGGGTCTGGTGGAGACAGAGTCTGGTGAAGACAGATTTTGGTGAAGACAGAGTCTGGTGAAGACAGCGCTGCTTGGAGACAGAGTCTGATGGAGACAGAGTCTGGTGAAGACAGAGTCTGGTGGAGACAGGGTCTTCTGAAGACATGGTCTGGTGGAGACAGGTTCTAGTGGAGACAGATTCTGGTGAAGACAGAGGCTGGTGGAGACAGAGCCTGGAGGAGACAGAGCTTGATGGAGACAGAGTCTGGTGAATACAGAGTCTGGTGGAGACAGAGTCTGGTGGAGATAGATTCTGGTGCAGGCAGAGTCTGGTGAAGAAAGAGTCCGGAGAAGACAGATTCTGGAGAAGACCGAGTCTGGTGGAGACAGAGCTTGGTGGAGACAGTGTCTGGTGGAGACAGAGTCTGGTGAAGAGAGACCTTCGTGGAGACAGAGTCTGGTGAAGGCAGAGCTTGATGGAGACAGAGTCTGGTGAAGACAGAATCTGATGAAGACAGTATGGTGAAGACAGAGTCTGTTGGAGACAAAGTCTGGTGAATACAGAGCTGGATGGAGATAGAGTCTGGTGGAGACAGGGTCCGGTGGAGACAGGGTCTGGTGGAGACAGATTTTGGTGGAGTCAGAGACTGGTGGAGACAGAGTCTGGTGTAGACAGAGTCTGCTGATGACAGAGCTTGATGGAGACAGAGTATGGTGAGGACAGAGTCTGGTAGAGACAGAGTCTCGTGAAGACAGAGTCTGGTGAAGATAGAATCTGGTGGAGATAGAGCCTGGTGGAGACAGAGACTGATGGAGACAGAGACTGATGGAGACAGGGTTTGGTGGAGACAGGGTCTGGTGGAGACAGATTCTGGTGAAGACAGAGTCTGGTGGAGACAGAGTCTGGTGGAGACAGGGTCTGGTGAAGACATGGTCTGGTGGAGACAGGGTCTGGTGGAGACAGGGTCTGGTGAAGACAGACTCTCGTGAAGACAGTGTCTGGTGAAAACAGCGCTGGGTGGAGACAGAGTCTGTTGGAGACAGAGTCTGGTGAAGTCAGAGTCTGATGGAGACAGAGTCTGGTGGAGACAGATTCTGGTGAAGACAGCGCAGGGTGGAGACAGAGTCTGGTGGAGACAGAGTCTGGTGAAGACATGGTCTGCTGGAGACAGGGTCTGGTGGAGACAGGGTCTGGTGGAGACAGGGTCTGGTGGAGAAAGGGTCTGGTGGAGACAGAGTCTGGTGAAGACAGATTCTGGTGCAGACAGAGTCTGGTGAAGACAGCGCTGGGTGGAGACAGAGCCTGGTGGAGACAGAGTCTGGTGAAGTCAGAGTCTGGTGGAGACAGAGTCTGGTGGAGACAGAGTCTGGTGAAGACATGGTCTGCCTCAGACAGGGTCTGGTGGAGAAAGGGTCTGGTGGAGACAAGTTCTGGTGGAGAAAGAGTCTGGTGGAGACAGAGTCTGGTGAAGACAGATTCTGGTGAAGACAGAGGCTGGTGAAGACAGCGCTGGGTGGAGACAGAGTCTGGTGGAGACAGAGTCTGGTGAAGTCAGAGTCTGGTGGAGACAGAGTCTGGTGGAGACAGAGTCTGGTGTAGACAGAGTCTGCTGATGACAGAGCTTGATGGAGACAGAGTATGGTGAGGACAGAGTCTGGTGGAGACAGAGTCTCGTGAAGACAGTGTCTGGTGAAGATAGAATCTGGTGGAGATAGAGCCTGGTGGAGACAGAGACTGATGGAGACAGGGTTTGGTGGAGACAGGGTCTGGTGGAGACAGATTCTGGTGAAGACAGAGTCTGCTGGAGACAGAGTCTGGTGGAGACAGGGTCTGGTGAAGACATGGTCTGGTGGAGACAGGGTCTGGTGGAGACAGGGTCTGGTGGAGGCAGGGTCTGGTGAAGACAGACTCTCGTGAAGACAGTGTCTGGTGAAAACAGCGCTGGGTGGAGACAGAGTCTGGTGGAGACAGAGTCTGGTGGAGACAGATTCTGGTGAAGACAGCGCTGGGTGGATACAGAGTCTGGTGGAGACAGAGTCTGGTGAAGACATGGTCTGCTGGAGACAGGGTCTGGTGGAGACAGGGTCTGGTGGAGACAGGGTCTGTTGGAGAAAGGGTCTGGTGGAGACAGAGTCTGGTGAAGACAGATTCCTGTGCAGACAGAGTCTGGTGAAGACAGCGCTGGGTGGAGACAGAGCCTTGTGGAGACAGAGTCTGGTGAAGTCAGAGTCTGGTGGAGACAGAGTCTGGTGGAGACAGAGTCTGGTGAAGACATGGTCTGCCTCAGACAGGGTCTGGTGGAAAAAGGGTCTGGTGGAGACAGGGTCTGGTGGAGAAAGAGTCTGGTGGAGACAGAGTCTGGTGAAGACAGATTCTGGTGAAGAGAGAGGCTGGTGAAGACAGCGCTGGGTGGAGACAGAGTCTGGTGGAGACAGGGTCTGGTGGAGACAGATTCTGGTGGAGTCAGAGACTGGTGGAGACAGAGTCTGGTGTAGACAGAGTCTGCTGATGACAGAGCTTGATGGAGACAGAGTATGGTGAGGACAGAGTCTGGTAGAGACAGAGTCTCGTGAAGACAGAGTCTGGTGAAGATAGAATCTGGTGGAGATAGAGCCTGGTGGAGACAGAGACTGATGGAGACAGAGACAGATGGAGACAGGGTTTGGTGGAGACAGGGTCTGGTGGAGACAGATTCTGGTGAAGACAGAGTCTGGTGGAGACAGAGTCTGGTGGAGACAGGGTCTGGTGAAGACATGGTCTGGTGGAGACAGGGTCTGGTGGAGACACGGTCTGGTGGAGACAGGGTCTGGTGAAGACAGACTCTCGTGAAGACAGTGTCTGGTGAAAACAGCGCTGGGTGGAGACAGAGTCTGTTGGAGACAGAGTCTGGTGAAGTCAGAGTCTGATGGAGACAGAGTCTGGTGGAGACAGATTCTGGTGAAGACAGCGCTGGGTGGAGACAGAGTCTGGTGGAGACAGATTCTGGTGAAGACATGGTCTGCTGGAGACAGGGTCTGGTGGAGACAGGGTCTGGTGGAGACAGGGTCTGGTGGAGAAAGGGTCTGGTGGAGACAGAGTCTGGTGAAGACAGATTCTGGTGCAGACAGAGTCTGGTGAAGACAGCGCTGGGTGGAGACAGAGCCTGGTGGAGACAGAGTCTGGTGAAGTCAGAGTCTGGTGGAGACAGAGTCTGGTGGAGGCAGAGTCTGGTGAAGACATGGTCTGCCTCAGACAGGGTCTGGTGGAGAAAGGGTCTGGTGGAGACAGGGTCTGGTGGAGAAAGAGTCTGGTGGAGACAGAGTCTGGTGAAGACAGATTCTGGTGAAGACAGAGGCTGGTGAAGACAGCGCTGGGTGGAGACAGAGTCTGGTGGAGACAGAGTCTGGTGAAGTCAGAGTCTGGTGGAGACAGAGTCTGGTGGAGACAGAGTCTGGTGTAGACAGAGTCTGCTGATGACAGAGCTTGATGGAGACAGAGTATGGTGAGGACAGAGTCTGGTGGAGACAGAGTCTCGTGAAGACAGAGTCTGGTGAAGATAGAATCTGGTGGAGATAGAGCCTGGTGGAGACAGAGACTGATGGAGACAGGGTTTGGTGGAGACAGGGTCTGGTGGAGACAGATTCTGGTGAAGACAGAGTCTGGTGGAGACAGAGTCTGGTGGAGACAGGGTCTGGTGAAGACATGGTCTGGTGGAGACAGGGTCTGGTGGAGACAGGGTCTGGTGGAGGCAGGGTCTGGTGAAGACAGACTCTCGTGAAGACAGTGTCTGGTGAAAACAGCGCTGGGTGGAGACAGAGTCTGGTGGAGACAGAGTCTGGTGAAGTCAGAGTCTGATGGAGACAGAGTCTGGTGGAGACAGATTCTGGTGAAGACAGCGCTGGGTGGATACAGAGTCTGGTGGAGACAGAGTCTGGTGAAGACATGGTCTGCTGGAGACAGGGTCTGGTGGAGACAGGGTCTGGTGGAGACAGGGTCTGTTGGAGAAAGGGTCTGGTGGAGACAGAGTCTGGTGAAGACAGATTCTGGTGCAGACAGAGTCTGGTGAAGACAGCGCTGGGTGGAGACAGAGTCTGGTGGAGACAGAGTCTGGTGAAGTCAGAGTCTGGTGGAGACAGAGTCTGGTGGAGACAGAGTCTGGTGAAGACATGGTCTGCCTCAGACAGGGTCTGGTGGAGACAGAGTCTGGTGGAGACAGGGTCTGGTGGAGAAAGAGTCTGGTGGAGACAGAGTCTGGTGAAGACATGGTCTGCCTCAGACAGGGTCTGGTGGAGAAAGGGTCTGGTGGAGACAAGTTCTGGTGGAGAAAGAGTCTGGTGGAGACAGAGTCTGGTGAAGACAGATTCTGGTGAAGACAGAGGCTGGTGAAGACAGCGCTGGGTGGAGACAGAGTCTGGTGGAGACAGAGTCTGGTGAAGTCAGAGTCTGGTGGAGACAGAGTCTGGTGGAGACAGAGTCTGGTGTAGACAGAGTCTGCTGATGACAGAGCTTGATGGAGACAGAGTATGGTGAGGACAGAGTCTGGTGGAGACAGAGTCTCGTGAAGACAGTGTCTGGTGAAGATAGAATCTGGTGGAGATAGAGCCTGGTGGAGACAGAGACTGATGGAGACAGGGTTTGGTGGAGACAGGGTCTGGTGGAGACAGATTCTGGTGAAGACAGAGTCTGGTGGAGACAGAGTCTGGTGGAGACAGGGTCTGGTGAAGACATGGTCTGGTGGAGACAGGGTCTGGTGGAGACAGGGTCTGGTGGAGGCAGGGTCTGGTGAAGACAGACTCTCGTGAAGACAGTGTCTGGTGAAAACAGCGCTGGGTGGAGACAGAGTCTGGTGGAGACAGAGTCTGGTGGAGACAGATTCTGGTGAAGACAGCGCTGGGTGGATACAGAGTCTGGTGGAGACAGAGTCTGGTGAAGACATGGTCTGCTGGAGACAGGGTCTGGTGGAGACAGGGTCTGGTGGAGACAGGGTCTGTTGGAGAAAGGGTCTGGTGGAGACAGAGTCTGGTGAAGACAGATTCTGGTGCAGACAGAGTCTGGTGAAGACAGCGCTGGGTGGAGACAGAGCCTTGTGGAGACAGAGTCTGGTGAAGTCAGAGTCTGGTGGAGACAGAGTCTGGTGGAGACAGAGTCTGGTGAAGACATGGTCTGCCTCAGACAGGGTCTGGTGGAAAAAGGGTCTGGTGGAGACAGGGTCTGGTGGAGAAAGAGTCTGGTGGAGACAGAGTCTGGTGAAGACAGATTCTGGTGAAGAGAGAGGCTGGTGAAGACAGCGCTGGGTGGAGACAGAGTCTGGTGGAGACAGGGTCTGGTGGAGACAGATTCTGGTGGAGTCAGAGACTGGTGGAGACAGAGTCTGGTGTAGACAGAGTCTGCTGATGACAGAGCTTGATGGAGACAGAGTATGGTGAGGACAGAGTCTGGTAGAGACAGAGTCTCGTGAAGACAGAGTCTGGTGAAGATAGAATCTGGTGGAGATAGAGCCTGGTGGAGACAGAGACTGATGGAGACAGAGACAGATGGAGACAGGGTTTGGTGGAGACAGGGTCTGGTGGAGACAGATTCTGGTGAAGACAGAGTCTGGTGGAGACAGAGTCTGGTGGAGACAGGGTCTGGTGAAGACATGGTCTGGTGGAGACAGGGTCTGGTGGAGACACGGTCTGGTGGAGACAGGGTCTGGTGAAGACAGACTCTCGTGAAGACAGTGTCTGGTGAAAACAGCGCTGGGTGGAGACAGAGTCTGTTGGAGACAGAGTCTGGTGAAGTCAGAGTCTGATGGAGACAGAGTCTGGTGGAGACAGATTCTGGTGAAGACAGCGCTGGGTGGAGACAGAGTCTGGTGGAGACAGATTCTGGTGAAGACATGGTCTGCTGGAGACATGGTCTGCCTCAGACAGGGTCTGGTGGAGAAAGAGTCTGGTGGAGACAGAGTCTGGTAAAGACAGATTCTGGTGAAGACAGAGGCTGGTGAAGACAGCGCTGGGTGGAGACAGAGTCTGGTGGAGACAGAGTCTGGTGAAGTCAGAGTCTGGTGGAGACAGAGTCTGGTGGAGACAGAGTCTGGTGTAGACAGAGTCTGCTGATGACAGAGCTTGATGGAGACAGAGTATGGTGAGGACAGAGTCTGGTGGAGACAGAGTCTCGTGAAGACAGAGTCTGGTGAAGATAGAATCTGGTGGAGATAGAGCCTGGTGGAGACAGAGACTGATGGAGACAGGGTTTGGTGGAGACAGGGTCTGGTGGAGACAGATTCTGGTGAAGACAGAGTCTGGTGGAGACAGAGTCTGGTGGAGACAGGGTCTGGTGAAGACATGGTCTGGTGGAGACAGGGTCTGGTGGAGACAGGGTCTGGTGGAGGCAGGGTCTGGTGAAGACAGACTCTCGTGAAGACAGTGTCTGGTGAAAACAGCGCTGGGTGGAGACAGAGTCTGGTGGAGACAGAGTCTGGTGAAGTCAGAGTCTGATGGAGACAGAGTCTGGTGGAGACAGATTCTGGTGAAGACAGCGCTGGGTGGATACAGAGTCTGGTGGAGACAGAGTCTGGTGAAGACATGGTCTGCTGGAGACAGGGTCTGGTGGAGACAGGGTCTGGTGGAGACAGGGTCTGTTGGAGAAAGGGTCTGGTGGAGACAGAGTCTGGTGAAGACAGATTCTGGTGCAGACAGAGTCTGGTGAAGACAGCGCTGGGTGGAGACAGAGTCTGGTGGAGACAGAGTCTGGTGAAGTCAGAGTCTGGTGGAGACAGAGTCTGGTGGAGACAGAGTCTGGTGAAGACATGGTCTGCCTCAGACAGGGTCTGGTGGAGACAGAGTCTGGTGGAGACAGGGTCTGGTGGAGAAAGAGTCTGGTGGAGACAGAGTCTGGTGAAGACAGATTCTGGTGAAGACAGAGACTGGTGAAGACAGCGCTGGGTGGAGACAGAGTCTGGTGGAGACAGAGTCTGGTGAAGTCAGAGTCTGGTGGAGACAGAGTCTGGTGGAGACAGAGTCTGGTGAAGACAGAGTCTGGTGGAGACAGAGTCTGGGGGAGACAGGGTCTGGTGAAGAGTGGGACTGATGGAGACAGGGTCTGGAGAAAACAGGGTCTGGTGGAGACAGGATCTGATGGAGGAAGTGTCTGGTGAAGACAGGGTCTGGTGGAGACAGTGCTGGGTGGAGACTGAGTCTTGTGGAGACTGAGTCTTATGAAGACAGAGTCTGGTGGAGACAGAGTCTGGGGGAGACAGGGTCTGGTGAAGAGTGGGACTGGTGGAGACAGGGTCTGGAGAAAACAGGGTCTGGTGGAGACAGGATCTGATGGAGGCAGGGACTGGTGAAGACAGGGTCTGGTGGAGACAGGGTCTGGTGGAGACAGAGTCTGGTGAAGACAGATTCTCATGAAGACAGAGTCTGGTGAAGACAGCGCTGGGCGGAGACAGAGTCTGGTGAAGATAGGGTCTGGTGGAGACAGAGTCTGGTGGAGACAGAGTCTGGTGGAGACAGTGGCTGGTGAAGACAGAGTCTGGTGGAAACAGTCTGGTGTAGACAATGTCTGGTGGAGACAGCGTCTGGTGGAGACAGGGTCTGGTGGAGACAGAGTCTGGTGGAGACAGAGTCTGGTGAAGACAGGGTCTGGTGGAGACAGGGTTTGGTGGAGAATGTGTCTGGTGGAGACAGAGTCTGGTGGAGACAGAGTCTGGTGGAGAAAGGGTCTGGTGGAGACAGAGTCTGGTGAAGACAGATTCTGGTGAAGACAGAGTCTGGTGAAGACAGCGCTGGGTGGAAACAGAATCTGGTGGAGACAGAGTCTGGTGAAGTAAGAGTCTGGTGGAGACAGAGTCTGGTGGAGACAGAGTCTGGTGGAGACAGTGCTGGGTGGAGACTGAGTCTGGTGGAGACTGAGTCTGGTGAAGGCAGAGTCTGGTGGAGACAGAGTCTGGGGAAGACAGGGTCTGGTGAAGAGTGGGACTGGTGGAGACAGGGTCTGGAGAAAACAGTGTCTGGTGGAGACAGGATCTGATGTCGGCAGTGTCTGGTGAAGACAGATTCTGGTGAAGACAGGGTCTGGTGGAGACAGAGTCTGGTGAAGACAGTGTCTGGTGGAGACAGGGTCTGGTGAAGACAGCTTCTGGTGCAGACAGAGTCTGGTGGAGACAGGGTCTGGTGGAGACAGAGTCTGGTGAAGACAGATTCTCGTGAAGACAGAGTCTGGTGAAGACAGCGCTGGGCGGAGACAGAGTCTGGTGAAGATAGGGCCTGGTGGAGACAGAGTCTGGTGGAGACAGAGTCTGGTGGAGACAGAGGCTGGTGAAGACAGAGTCTGGTGGAGACAGTCTGGTGTAGACAATGTCTGATGGAGACAGCGTCTGGTGGAGACAGAGTCTGTTGGAAACAGAGTCTGGTGGAGACAGAGTCTGGTGAAGACAGGGTCTGGTGGAGACAGGGTTTGGTGGAGACAGTGTCTGGTGGAGACAGAGTCTGGTGGAGACAGAGTCTCGTGGAGACAGAGTCTGGTGAAGACAGGGTCTGGTGGAGACAGGGTCTGGTGGAGACAGAGTATGGTGGAGACAGTGTCTGGTGAAGACAGACTCTGGTGAAGACAGCGCTGGGTGGAGACAGATTCCGTTGGGGACAATGTCTGGTGGAAACAGTCTGGTGGAGACAGAGTCTGGTGGAGACAGTGGCTGGTGAAGACAGAGTCTGGTGAAGGCAGAGTCTGGTGGAGACAGAGTCTGGTGGAGACAGAGTCTGGTGAAGACATGGTCTGCCTCAGACAGGGTCTGGTGGAGAAAGGGTCTGGTGGAGACAGGGTCTGGTGGAGAAAGAGTCTGTTGGAGACAGAGTCTGGTGAAGACAGATTCTGGTGAAGACAGAGGCTGGTGAAGACAGCGCTGGGTGGAGACAGAGTCTGGTGGAGACAGAGTCTGGTGAAGTCAGAGTCTGGTGGAGACAGAGTCTGGTGGAGACAGAGTCTGGTGTAGACAGAGTCTGATGATGACAGAGCTTGATGGAGACAGAGTATGGTGAGGACAGAGTCTGGTGGAGACAGAGTCTCGTGAAGACAGTGTCTGGTGAAGATAGAATCTGGTGGAGATAGAGCCTGGTGGAGACAGAGACTGATGGAGACAGGGTTTGGTGGAGACAGGGTCTGGTGGAGACAGATTCTGGTGAAGACAGAGTCTGGTGGAGACAGAGTCTGGTGGAGACAGGGTCTGGTGAAGACATGGTCTGGTGGAGACAGGGTCTGGTGGAGACAGGGTCTGGTGGAGGCAGGGTCTGGTGAAGACAGACTCTCGTGAAGACAGTGTCTGGTGAAAACAGCGCTGGGTGGAGACAGAGTCTGGTGGAGACAGAGTCTGGTGAAGTCAGAGTCTGATGGAGACAGAGTCTGGTGGAGACAGATTCTGGTGAAGACAGCGCTGGGTGGATACAGAGTCTGGTGGAGACAGAGTCTGGTGAAGACATGGTCTGCTGGAGACAGGGTCTGGTGGAGACAGGGTCTGGTGGAGACAGGGTCTGGTGGAGAAATGGTCTGGTGGAGACAGAGTCTGGTGAAGACAGATTCTGGTGCAGACAGAGTCTGGTGAAGACAGCGCTGGGTGGAGACAGAGCCTTGTGGAGACAGAGTCTGGTGAAGTCAGAGTCTGGTGGAGACAGAGTCTGGTGGAGACAGAGTCTGGTGAAGACATGGTCTGCCTCAGACAGGGTCTGGTGGAGAAAGGGTCTGGTGGAGACAGGGTCTGGTGGAGAAAGAGTCTGGTGGAGACAGAGTCTGGTGAAGACAGATTCTGGTGAAGACAGAGGCTGGTGAAGACAGCGCTGGGTGGAGACAGAGTCTGGTGGAGACAGGGTCTGGTGGAGACAGATTCTGGTGGAGTCAGAGACTGGTGGAGACAGAGTCTGGTGTAGACAGAGTCTGCTGATGACAGAGCTTGATGGAGACAGAGTATGGTGAGGACAGAGTCTGGTAGAGACAGAGTCTCGTGAAGACAGAGTCTGGTGAAGATAGAATCTGGTGGAGACAGAGACTGATGGAGACAGAGACAGATGGAGACAGGATTTGGTGGAGACAGGGTCTGGTGGAGACAGATTCTGGTGAAGACAGAGTCTGGTGGAGACAGAGTCTGGTGGAGACAGGGTCTGGTGAAGACATGGTCTGGTGGAGACAGGGTCTGGTGGAGACAGGGTCTGGTGGAGAAAGGGTCTGGTGAAGACAGACTCTCGTGAAGACAGTGTCTGGTGAAAACAGCGCTGGGTGGAGACAGAGTCTGTTGGAGACAGAGGCTGGTGAAGTCAGAGTCTGATGGAGACAGAGTCTGGTGGAGACAGATTCTGGTGAAGACAGCGCTGGGTGGAGACAGAGTCTGGTGGAGACAGATTCTGGTGAAGACATGGTCTGCTGGAGACAGGGTCTGGTGGAGACAGGGTCTGGTGGAGACAGGGTCTGGTGGAGAAAGGGTCTGGTGGAGACAGAGTCTGGTGAAGACAGATTCTGGTGCAGACAGAGTCTGGTGAAGACAGCGCTGGGTGGAGACAGAGCCTGGTGGAGACAGAGTCTGGTGAAGTCAGAGTCTGGTGGAGACAGAGTCTGGTGGAGACAGAGTCTGGTGAAGACATGGTCTGCCTCAGACAGGGTCTGGTGGAGAAAGGGTCTGGTGGAGACAGGGTCTGGTGGAGAAAGAGTCTGGTGGAGACAGAGTCTGGTGAAGACAGATTCTGGTGAAGACAGAGGCTGGTGAAGACAGCGCTGGGTGGAGACAGAGTCTGGTGGAGACAGAGTCTGGTGAAGTCAGAGTCTGGTGGAGACAGAGTCTGGTGGAGACAGAGTCTGGTGTAGACAGAGTCTGCTGATGACAGAGCTTGATGGAGACAGATTATGGTGAGGACAGAGTCTGGTGGAGACAGAGTCTCGTGAAGACAGAGTCTGGTGAAGATAGAATCTGGTGGAGATAGAGCCTGGTGGAGACAGAGACTGATGGAGACAGGGTTTGGTGGAGACAGGGTCTGGTGGAGACAGATTCTGGTGAAGACAGAGTCTGGTGGAGACAGAGTCTGGTGGAGACAGGGTCTGGTGAAGACATGGTCTGGTGTAAACAGGGTCTGGTGGAGACAGGGTCTGGTGGAGGCAGCGTCTGGTGAAGACAGACTCTCGTGAAGACAGTGTCTGGTGAAAACAGCGCTGGGTGGAGACAGAGTCTGGTGGAGACAGAGTCTGGTGAAGTCAGAGTCTGATGGAGACAGAGTCTGGTGGAGACAGATTCTGGTGAAGACAGCGCTGGGTGGATACAGAGTCTGGTGGAGACAGAGTCTGGTGAAGACATGGTCTGCTGGAGACAGGGTCTGGTGGAGACAGGATCTGGTGGAGACAGGGTCTGTTGGAGAAAGGGTCTGGTGGAGACAGAGTCTGGTGAAGACAGATTCTGGTGCAGACAGAGTCTGGTGAAGACAGCGCTGGGTGGAGACAGAGTCTGGTGGAGACAGAGTCTGGTGAAGTCAGAGTCTGGTGGAGACAGAGTCTGGTGGAGACAGAGTCTGGTGAAGACATGGTCTGCCTCAGACAGGGTCTGGTGGAGACAGGGTCTGGTGGAGACAGGGTCTGGTGGAGAAAGAGTCTGGTGGAGACAGAGTCTGGTGAAGACAGATTCTGGTGAAGACAGAGACTGGTGAAGACAGCGCTGGGTGGAGACAGAGTCTGGTGGAGACAGAGTCTGGTGAAGTCAGAGTCTGGTGGAGACAGAGTCTGGTGGAGACAGAGTCTGGTGAAGACAGAGTCTGGTGGAGACAGAGTCTGGGGGAGACAGGGTCTGGTGAAGAGTGGGACTGATGGAGACATGGTCTGGAGAAAACAGGGTCTGGTGGAGGCAGGATCTGATGGAGGAAGTGTCTGGTGAAGACAGGGTCTGGTGGAGACAGTGCTGGGTGGAGACTGAGTCTTGTGGAGACTGAGTCTTATGAAGACAGAGTCTGGTGGAGACAGAGTCTGGGGGAGACAGGGTCTGGTGAAGAGTGGGACTGGTGGAGACAGGGTCTGGAGAAAACAGGGTCTGGTGGAGACAGGATCTGATGGAGGCAGGGACTGGTGAAGACGGGGTCTGGTGGAGACAGGGTCTGGTGGAGACAGAGTCTGGTGAAGACAGATTCTCATGAAGACAGAGTCTGGTGAAGACAGCGCTGGGCGGAGACAGAGTCTGGTGAAGATAGGGTCTGGTGGAGACAGAGTCTGGTGGAGACAGAGTCTAGTGGAGACAGTGGCTGGTGAAGACAGAGTCTGGTGGAGACAGTCTGGTGTAGACAATGTCTGGTGGAGACAGCGTCTGGTGGAGACAGGGTCTGGTGGAGACAGAGTCTGGTGGAGACAGAGTCTGGTGAAGACAGGGTCTGGTGGAGACAGGGTTTGGTGGAGACAGTGTCTGGTGGAGACAGAGTCTGGTGGAGACAGAGTCTGGTGGAGAAAGGGTCTGGTGGAGACAGAGTCTGGTGAAGACAGATTCTGGTGAAGACAGAGTCTGGTGAAGACAGCGCTGGGTGGAAACAGAATCTGGTGGAGACAGAGTCTGGTGAAGTAAGAGTCTGGTGGAGACAGAGTCTGGTGGAGACAGAGTCTGGTGGAGACAGTGCTGGGTGGAGACTGAGTCTGGTGGAGACTGAGTCTGGTGAAGGCAGAGTCTGGTGGAGACAGAGTCTGGGGGAGACAGGGTCTGGTGAAGAGTGGGACTGGTGGAGACAGGGTCTGGAGAAAACAGTGTCTGGTGGAGACAGGATCTGATGTCGGCAGTGTCTGGTGAAGACAGATTCTGGTGAAGACAGGGTCTGGTGGAGACAGAGTCTGGTGAAGACAGTGTCTGGTGGAGACAGGGTCTGGTGAAGACAGCTTCTGGTGCAGACAGAGTCTGGTGGAGACAGGGTCTGGTGGAGACAGAGTCTGGTGAAGACAGATTCTCGTGAAGACAGAGTCTGGTGAAGACAGCGCTGGGCGGAGACAGAGTCTGGTGAAGATAGGGCCTGGTGGAGACAGAGTCTGGTGGAGACAGAGTCTGGTGGAGACAGAGGCTGGTGAAGACAGAGTCTGGTGGAGAAAGTCTGGTGTAGACAATGTCTGGTGGAGACAGCGTCTGGTGGAGACAGAGTCTGTTGGAAACAGATTCTGGTGGAGACAGAGTCTGGTGAAGACAGGGTCTGGTGGAGACAGTGTTTGGTGGAGACAGTGTCTGGTGGAGACAGAGTCTGGTGGAGACAGAGTCTGGTGGAGACAGAGTCTGGTGGAGACAGTCTGGTGGAACCAAAGTCTGGTGGAGACAGAGTCTGGTGGAGACAGAGTCTCGTGGAGACAGAGTCTGGTGAAGACAGGGTCTGGTGGAGACAGGGTCTGGTGGAGACAGAGTATGGTGGAGACAGTGTCTGGTGAAGACAGACTCTGGTGAAGACAGCGCTGGGTGGAGACAGATTCCGTTGGGGACAATGTCTGGTGGAGACAGTCTGGTGGAGACAGAGTCTGGTGGAGACAGTGGCTGGTGAAGACAGAGTCTGGTGGAGACAGTCTGGTGTAGACAATGTCTGGTGGAGACAGCGTCTGGTGGAGACAGAGTCTGGTGGAGACAGAGTCTGGTGGAGACAGAGTCTGGTGAAGACAGGGTCTGGTGGAGACAGGGTTTGGTGGAGACAGTGTCTGGTGGAGACAGAGTCTGGTGGAGACAGAGTCTGGTGGAGAAAGGGTCTGGTGGAGACAGAGTCTGGTGAAGACAGATTCTGGTGAAGACAGAGTCTGGTGAAGACAGCGCTGGGTGGAAACACAATCTGGTGGAGACAGAGTCTGGTGAAGTAAGAGTCTGGTGGAGACAGAGTCTGCTGGAGACAGAGTCTGGTGGAGACAGTGCTGGGTGTAGACTGAGTCTGGTGGAGACTGAGCCTGGAGAAGGCAGAGTCTGGTGGAGACAGAGTCTGGGGGAGACAGGGTCTGGTGAAGAGTGGGACAGGTGGAGACAGGGTCTGGAGAAAACAGTGTCTGGTGGAGACAGGATCTGATGTCGGCAGTGTCTGGTGAAGACAGATTCTGGTGAAGACAGGGTCTGGTGGAGACAGAGTCTGGTGAAGACAGGGTCTGGTGGAGACAGGGTCTGGTGGAGACAGGGTCTGGTGAAGACATGGTCTGGTGGAGACAGGGTCTGGTGGAGACAGGGTCTGGTGGAGGCAGGGTCTGGTGAAGACAGACTCTCGTGAAGACAGTGTCTGGTGAAAACAGCGCTGGGTGGAGACAGAGTCTGGTGGAGACAGAGTCTGGTGAAGTCAGAGTCTGATGGAGACAGAGTCTGGTGGAGACAGATTCTGGTGAAGACAGCGCTGGGTGGATACAGAGTCTGGTGGAGACAGAGTCTGGTGAAGACATGGTCTGCTGGAGACAGGGTCTGGTGGAGACAGGGTCTGGTGGAGACAGGGTCTGGTGGAGAAATGGTCTGGTGGAGACAGAGTCTGGTGAAGACAGATTCTGGTGCAGACAGAGTCTGGTGAAGACAGCGCTGGGTGGAGACAGAGCCTTGTGGAGACAGAGTCTGGTGAAGTCAGAGTCTGGTGGAGACAGAGTCTGGTGGAGACAGATTCTGGTGAAGACATGGTCTGCCTCAGACAGGGTCTGGTGGAGAAAGGGTCTGGTGGAGACAGGGTCTGGTGGAGAAAGAGTCTGGTGGAGACAGAGTCTGGTGAAGACAGATTCTGGTGAAGACAGAGGCTGGTGAAGACAGCGCTGGGTGGAGACAGAGTCTGGTGGAGACAGGGTCTGGTGGAGACAGATTCTGGTGGAGTCAGAGACTGGTGGAGACAGAGTCTGGTGTAGACAGAGTCTGCTGATGACAGAGCTTGATGGAGACAGAGTATGGTGAGGACAGAGTCTGGTAGAGACAGAGTCTCGTGAAGACAGAGTCTGGTGAAGATAGAATCTGGTGGAGACAGAGACTGATGGAGACAGAGACAGATGGAGACAGAGTTTGGTGGAGACAGGGTCTGGTGGAGACAGATTCTGGTGAAGACAGAGTCTGGTGGAGACAGAGTCTGGTGGAGACAGGGTCTGGTGAAGACATGGTCTGGTGGAGACAGGGTCTGGTGGAGACAGGGTCTGGTGGAGACAGGGTCTGGTGAAGACAGACTCTCGTGAAGACAGTGTCTGGTGAAAACAGCGCTGGGTGGAGACAGAGTCTGTTGGAGACAGAGGCTGGTGAAGTCAGAGTCTGATGGAGACAGAGTCTGGTGGAGACAGATTCTGGTGAAGACAGCGCTGGGTGGAGACAGAGTCTGGTGGAGACAGATTCTGGTGAAGACATGGTCTGCTGGAGACAGGGTCTGGTGGAGACAGGGTCTGGTGGAGACAGGGTCTGGTGGAGAAAGGGTCTGGTGGAGACAGAGTCTGGTGAAGACAGATTCTGGTGCAGACAGAGTCTGGTGAAGACAGCGCTGGGTGGAGACAGAGCCTGGTGGAGACAGAGTCTGGTGAAGTCAGAGTCTGGTGGAGACAGAGTCTGGTGGAGACAGAGTCTGGTGAAGACATGGTCTGCCTCAGACAGGGTCTGGTGGAGAAAGGGTCTGGTGGAGACAGGGTCTGGTGGAGAAAGAGTCTGGTGGAGACAGAGTCTGGTGAAGACAGATTCTGGTGAAGACAGAGGCTGGTGAAGACAGCGCTGGGTGGAGACAGAGTCTGGTGGAGACAGAGTCTGGTGTAGACAGAGTCTGCTGATGACAGAGCTTGATGGAGACAGAGTATGGTGAGGACAGAGTCTGGTGGAGACAGAGTCTCGTGAAGACAGAGTCTGGTGAAGATAGAATCTGGTGGAGATAGAGCCTGGTGGAGACAGAGACTGATGGAGACAGGGTTTGGTGGAGACAGGGTCTGGTGGAGACAGATTCTGGTGAAGACAGAGTCTGGTGGAGACAGAGTCTGGTGGAGACAGGGTCTGGTGAAGACATGGTCTGGTGTAAACAGGGTCTGGTGGAGACAGGGTCTGGTGGAGGCAGGGTCTGGTGAAGACAGACTCTCGTGAAGACAGTGTCTGGTGAAAACAGCGCTGGGTGGAGACAGAGTCTGGTGGAGACAGAGTCTGGTGAAGTCAGAGTCTGATGGAGACAGAGTCTGGTGGAGACAGATTCTGGTGAAGACAGCGCTGGGTGGATACAGAGTCTGGTGGAGACAGAGTCTGGTGAAGACATGGTCTGCTGGAGACAGGGTCTGGTGGAGACAGGATCTGGTGGAGACAGGGTCTGTTGGAGAAAGGGTCTGGTGGAGACAGAGTCTGGTGAAGACAGATTCTGGTGCAGACAGAGTCTGGTGAAGACAGCGCTGGGTGGAGACAGAGTCTGGTGGAGACAGAGTCTGGTGAAGTCAGAGTCTGGTGGAGACAGAGTCTGGTGGAGACAGAGTCTGGTGAAGACATGGTCTGCCTCAGACAGGGTCTGGTGGAGACAGGGTCTGGTGGAGACAGGGTCTGGTGGAGAAAGAGTCTGGTGGAGACAGAGTCTGGTGAAGACAGATTCTGGTGAAGACAGAGACTGGTGAAGACAGCGCTGGGTGGAGACAGAGTCTGGTGGAGACAGAGTCTGGTGAAGTCAGAGTCTGGTGGAGACAGAGTCTGGTGGAGACAGAGTCTGGTGAAGACAGAGTCTGGTGGAGACAGAGTCTGGGGGAGACAGGGTCTGGTGAAGAGTGGGACTGATGGAGATAGGGTCTGGAGAAAACAGGGTCTGGTGGAGACAGGATCTGATGGAGGAAGTGTCTGGTGAAGACAGGGTCTGGTGGAGACAGTGCTGGGTGGAGACTGAGTCTTGTGGAGACTGAGTCTTATGAAGACAGAGTCTGGTGGAGACAGAGTCTGGGGGAGACAGGGTCTGGTGAAGAGTGGGACTGGTGGAGACAGGGTCTGGAGAAAACAGGGTCTGGTGGAGACAGGATCTGATGGAGGCAGGGACTGGTGAAGACAGGGTCTGGTGGAGACAGGGTCTGGTGGAGACAGAGTCTGGTGAAGACAGATTCTCATGAAGACAGAGTCTGGTGAAGACAGCGCTGGGCGGAGACAGAGTCTGGTGAAGATAGGGTCTGGTGGAGACAGAGTCTGGTGGAGACAGAGTCTGGTGGAGACAGTGGCTGGTGAAGACAGAGTCTGGTGGAGAGAGTCTGGTGTAGACAATGTCTGGTGGAGACAGCGTCTGGTGGAGACAGGGTCTGGTGGAGACAGAGTCTGGTGGAGACAGCGCTGGGTGGAGACAGAGCCTGGTGGAGACAGAGTCTGGTGAAGTCAGAGTCTGGTGGAGACAGAGTCTGGTGGAGACAGAGTCTGGTGAAGACAGCGCTGGGTGGAGACAGAGCCTGGTGGAGACAGAGTCTGGTGAAGTCAGAGTCTGGTGGAGACAGAGTCTGGTGGAGACAGAGTCTGGTGAAGACATGGTCTGCCTCAGACAGGGTCTGGTGGAGAAAGGGTCTGGTGGAGACAGGGTCTGGTGGAGAAAGAGTCTGGTGGAGACAGAGTCTGGTGAAGACAGATTCTGGTGAAGACAGAGGCTGGTGAAGACAGCGCTGGGTGGAGACAGAGTCTGGTGGAGACAGGGTCTGGTGGAGACAGATTCTGGTGGAGTCAGAGACTGGTGGAGACAGAGTCTGGTGTAGACAGAGTCTGCAGATGACAGAGCTTGATGGAGACAGAGTATGTTGAGGACAGAGTCTGGTAGAGACAGAGTCTCGTGAAGACAGAGTCTGGTGAAGATAGAATCTGGTGGAGACAGAGACTGATGGAGACAGAGACAGATGGAGACAGGGTTTGGTGGAGACAGGGTCTGGTGGAGACAGATTCTGGTGAAGACAGAGTCTGGTGGAGACAGAGTCTGGTGGAGACAGGGTCTGGTGAAGACATGGTCTGGTGGAGACAGGGTCTGGTGGAGACAGGGTCTGGTGGAGAAAGGGTCTGGTGAAGACAGACTCTCGTGAAGACAGTGTCTGGTGAAAACAGCGCTGGGTGGAGACAGAGTCTGTTGGAGACAGAGGCTGGTGAAGTCAGAGTCTGATGGAGACAGAGTCTGGTGGAGACAGATTCTGGTGAAGACAGCGCTGGGTGGAGACAGAGTCTGGTGGAGACAGATTCTGGTGAAGACATGGTCTGCTGGAGACAGGGTCTGGTGGAGACAGGGTCTGGTGGAGACAGGGTCTGGTGGAGAAAGGGTCTGGTGGAGACAGAGTCTGGTGAAGACAGATTCTGGTGCAGACAGAGTCTGGTGAAGACAGCGCTGGGTGGAGACAGAGCCTGGTGGAGACAGAGTCTGGTGAAGTCAGAGTCTGGTGGAGACAGAGTCTGGTGGAGACAGAGTCTGGTGAAGACATGGTCTGCCTCAGACAGGGTCTGGTGGAGAAAGGGTCTGGTGGAGACAGGGTCTGGTGGAGAAAGAGTCTGGTGGAGACAGAGTCTGGTGAAGACAGATTCTGGTGAAGACAGAGGCTGGTGAAGACAGCGCTGGGTGGAGACAGAGTCTGGTGGAGACAGAGTCTGGTGAAGTCAGAGTCTGGTGGAGACAGAGTCTGGTGGAGACAGAGTCTGGTGTAGACAGAGTCTGCTGATGACAGAGCTTGATGGAGACAGATTATGGTGAGGACAGAGTCTGGTGGAGACAGAGTCTCGTGAAGACAGAGTCTGGTGAAGATAGAATCTGGTGGAGATAGAGCCTGGTGGAGACAGAGACTGATGGAGACAGGGTTTGGTGGAGACAGGGTCTGGTGGAGACAGATTCTGGTGAAGACAGAGTCTGGTGGAGACAGAGTCTGGTGGAGACAGGGTCTGGTGAAGACATGGTCTGGTGTAAACAGGGTCTGGTGGAGACAGGGTCTGGTGGAGGCAGGGTCTGGTGAAGACAGACTCTCGTGAAGACAGTGTCTGGTGAAAACAGCGCTGGGTGGAGACAGAGTCTGGTGGAGACAGGGTCTGGTGGAGACAGGGTCTGGTGGAGAAAGAGTCTGGTGGAGACAGAGTCTGGTGAAGACAGATTCTGGTGAAGACAGAGACTGGTGAAGACAGCGCTGGGTGGAGACAGAGTCTGGTGGAGACAGAGTCTGGTGAAGTCAGAGTCTGGTGGAGACAGAGTCTGGTGGAGACAGAGTCTGGTGAAGACAGAGTCTGGTGGAGACAGAGTCTGGGGGAGACAGGCTCTGGTGAAGAGTGGGACTGATGGAGACAGGGTCTGGAGAAAACAGGGTCTGGTGGAGACAGGATCTGATGGAGGAAGTGTCTGGTGAAGACAGGGTCTGGTGGAGACAGTGCTGGGTGGAGACTGAGTCTTGTGGAGACTGAGTCTTATGAAGACAGAGTCTGGTGGAGACAGAGTCTGGGGGAAACAGGGTCTGGTGAAGAGTGGGACTGGTGGAGACAGGGTCTGGAGAAAACAGGGTCTGGTGGAGACAGGATCTGATGGAGGCAGGGACTGGTGAAGACAGGGTCTGGTGGAGACAGGGTCTGGTGGAGACAGAGTCTGGTGAAGACAGATTCTCATGAAGACAGAGTCTGGTGAAGACAGCGCTGGGCGGAGACAGAGTCTGGTGAAGATAGGGTCTGGTGGAGACAGAGTCTGGTGGAGACAGAGTCTGGTGGAGACAGTGGCTGGTGAAGACAGAGTCTGGTGGAGACAGTCTGGTGTAGACAATGTCTGGTGGAGACAGCGTCTGGTGGAGACAGGGTCTGGTGGAGACAGAGTCTGGTGGAGACAGAGTCTGGTGAAGACAGGGTCTGGTGGAGACAGGGTTTGGTGGAGACAGTGTCTGGTGGAGACAGAGTCTGGTGGAGACAGAGTCTGGTGGAGAAAGGGTCTGGTGGAGACAGAGTCTGGTGAAGACAGATTCTGGTGAAGACAGAGTCTGGTGAAGACAGCGCTGGGTGGAAACAGAATCTGGTGGAGACAGAGTCTGGTGAAGTAAGAGTCTGGTGGAGACAGAGTCTGGTGGAGACAGAGTCTGGTGGAGACAGTGCTGGGTGGAGACTGAGTCTGGTGGAGACTGAGTCTGGTGAAGGCAGAGTCTGGTGGAGACAGAGTCTGGGGGAGACAGGGTCTGGTGAAGAGTGGGACTGGTGGAGACAGGGTCTGGAGAAAACAGGGTCTGGTGGAGACAGGATCTGATGGAGGCAGGGACTGGTGAAGACAGGGTCTGGTGGAGACAGGGTCTGGTGGAGACAGAGTCTGGTGAAGACAGATTCTCATGAAGACAGAGTCTGGTGAAGACAGCGCTGGGCGGAGACAGAGTCTGGTGAAGATAGGGTCTGGTGGAGACAGAGTCTGGTGGAGACAGAGTCTGGTGGAGACAGTGGCTGGTGAAGACAGAGTCTGGTGGAGACAGTCTGGTGTAGACAATGTCTGGTGGAGACAGCGTCTGGTGGAGACAGGGTCTGGTGGAGACAGAGTCTGGTGGAGACAGAGTCTGGTGAAGACAGGGTCTGGTGGAGACAGGGTTTGGTGGAGACAGTGTCTGGTGGAGACAGAGTCTGGTGGAGACAGAGTCTGGTGGAGAAAGGGTCTGGTGGAGACAGAGTCTGGTGAAGACAGATTCTGGTGAAGACAGAGTCTGGTGAAGACAGCGCTGGGTGGAAACAGAATCTGGTGGAGACAGAGTCTGGTGAAGTAAGAGTCTGGTGGAGACAGAGTCTGGTGGAGACAGAGTCTGGTGGAGACAGTGCTGGGTGGAGACTGAGTCTGGTGGAGACTGAGTCTGGTGAAGGCAGAGTCTGGTGGAGACAGAGTCTGGGGGAGACAGGGTCTGGTGAAGAGTGGGACTGGTGGAGACAGGGTCTGGAGAAAACAGTGTCTGGTGGAGACAGGATCTGATGTCGGCAGTGTCTGGTGAAGACAGATTCTGGTGAAGACAGGGTCTGGTGGAGACAGAGTCTGGTGAAGACAGTGTCTGGTGGAGACAGGGTCTGGTGAAGACAGCTTCTGGTGCAGACAGAGTCTGGTGGAGACAGGGTCTGGTGGAGACAGAGTCTGGTGAAGACAGATTCTCGTGAAGACAGAGTCTGGTGAAGACAGCGCTGGGCGGAGACAGAGTCTGGTGAAGATAGGGCCTGGTGGAGACAGAGTCTGGTGGAGACAGAGTCTGGTGGAGACAGAGGCTGGTGAAGACAGAGTCTGGTGGAGACAGTCTGGTGTAGACAATGTCTGGTGGAGACAGCGTCTGGTGGAGACAGAGTCTGTTGGAAACAGATTCTGGTGGAGACAGAGTCTGGTGAAGACAGGGTCTGGTGGAGACAGTGTTTGGTGGAGACAGTGTCTGGTGGAGACAGAGTCTGGTGGAGACAGAGTCTGGTGGAGACAGTCTGGTGGAACCAAATTCTGGTGGAGACAGAGTCTGGTGGAGACAGAGTCTCGTGGAGACAGAGTCTGGTGAAGACAGGGTCTGGTGGAGACAGGGTCTGGTGGAGACAGAGTATGGTGGAGACAGTGTCTGGTGAAGACAGACTCTGGTGAAGACAGCGCTGGGTGGAGACAGATTCCGTTGGGGACAATGTCTGGTGGAGACAGTCTGGTGGAGACAGAGTCTGGTGGAGACAGTGGCTGGTGAAGACAGAGTCTGGTGGAGACAGTCTGGTGTAGACAATGTCTGGTGGAGACAGCGTCTGGTGGAGACAGAGTCTGGTGGAGACAGAGTCTGGTGGAGACAGAGTCTGGTGAAGACAGGGTCTGGTGGAGACAGGGTTTGGTGGAGACAGTGTCTGGTGGAGACAGAGTCTGGTGGAGACAGAGTCTGGTGGAGAAATGGTCTGGTGGAGACAGAGTCTGGTGAAGACAGATTCTGGTGAAGACAGAGTCTGGTGAAGACAGCGCTGGGTGGAAACACAATCTGGTGGAGACAGAGTCTGGTGAAGTAAGAGTCTGGTGGAGACAGAGTCTGCTGGAGACAGAGTCTGGTGGAGACAGTGCTGGGTGGAGACTGAGTCTGGTGGAGACTGAGCCTGGAGAAGGCAGAGTCTGGTGGAGACAGAGTCTGGGGGAGACAGGGTCTGGTGAAGAGTGGGACTGGTGGAGACAGGGTCTGGAGAAAACAGTGTCTGGTGGAGACAGGATCTGATGTCGGCAGTGTCTGGTGAAGACAGATTCTGGTGAAGACAGGGTCTGGTGGAGACAGAGTCTGGTGAAGACAGGGTCTGGTGGAGACAGGGTCTGGTGGAGACAGGGTCTGGTGAAGACATGGTCTGGTGGAGACAGGGTCTGGTGGAGACAGGGTCTGGTGGAGGCAGGGTCTGGTGAAGACAGACTCTCGTGAAGACAGTGTCTGGTGAAAACAGCGCTGGGTGGAGACAGAGTCTGGTGGAGACAGAGTCTGGTGAAGTCAGAGTCTGAGGGAGACAGAGTCTGGTGGAGACAGATTCTGGTGAAGACAGCGCTGGGTGGATACAGAGTCTGGTGGAGACAGAGTCTGGTGAAGACATGGTCTGCTGGAGACAGGGTCTGGTGGAGACAGGGTCTGGTGGAGACAGGGTCTGGTGGAGAAATGGTCTGGTGGAGACAGAGTCTGGTGAAGACAGATTCTGGTGCAGACAGAGTCTGGTGAAGACAGCGCTGGGTGGAGACAGAGCCTTTTGGAGACAGAGTCTGGTGAAGTCAGAGTCTGGTGGAGACAGAGTCTGGTGGAGACAGATTCTGGTGAAGACATGGTCTGCCTCAGACAGGGTCTGGTGGAGAAAGGGTCTGGTGGAGACAGGGTCTGGTGGAGAAAGAGTCTGGTGGAGACAGAGTCTGGTGAAGACAGATTCTGGTGAAGACAGAGGCTGGTGAAGACAGCGCTGGGTGGAGACAGAGTCTGGTGGAGACAGGGTCTGGTGGAGACAGATTCTGGTGGAGTCAGAGACTGGTGGAGACAGAGTCTGGTGTAGACAGAGTCTGCTGATGACAGAGCTTGATGGAGACAGAGTATGGTGAGGACAGAGTCTGGTAGAGACAGAGTCTCGTGAAGACAGAGTCTGGTGAAGATAGAATCTGGTGGAGACAGAGACTGATGGAGACAGAGACAGATGGAGACAGAGTTTGGTGGAGACAGGGTCTGGTGGAGACAGATTCTGGTGAAGACAGAGTCTGGTGGAGACAGAGTCTGGTGGAGACAGGGTCTGGTGAAGACATGGTCTGGTGGAGACAGGGTCTGGTGGAGACAGGGTCTGGTGGAGACAGGGTCTGGTGAAGACAGACTCTCGTGAAGACAGTGTCTGGTGAAAACAGCGCTGGGTGGAGACAGAGTCTGTTGGAGACAGAGGCTGGTGAAGTCAGAGTCTGATGGAGACAGAGTCTGGTGGAGACAGATTCTGGTGAAGACAGCGCTGGGTGGAGACAGAGTCTGGTGGAGACAGATTCTGGTGAAGACATGGTCTGCTGGAGACAGGGTCTGGTGGAGACAGGGTCTGGTGGAGACAGGGTCTGGTGGAGAAAGGGTCTGGTGGAGACAGAGTCTGGTGAAGACAGATTCTGGTGCAGACAGAGTCTGGTGAAGACAGCGCTGGGTGGAGACAGAGCCTGGTGGAGACAGAGTCTGGTGAAGTCAGAGTCTGGTGGAGACAGAGTCTGGTGGAGACAGAGTCTGGTGAAGACATGGTCTGCCTCAGACAGGGTCTGGTGGAGAAAGGGTCTGGTGGAGACAGGGTCTGGTGGAGAAAGAGTCTGGTGGAGACAGAGTCTGGTGAAGACAGATTCTGGTGAAGACAGAGGCTGGTGAAGACAGCGCTGGGTGGAGACAGAGTCTGGTGGAGACAGAGTCTGGTGTAGACAGAGTCTGCTGATGACAGAGCTTGATGGAGACAGAGTATGGTGAGGACAGAGTCTGGTGGAGACAGAGTCTCGTGAAGACAGAGTCTGGTGAAGATAGAATCTGGTGGAGATAGAGCCTGGTGGAGACAGAGACTGATGGAGACAGGGTTTGGTGGAGACAGGGTCTGGTGGAGACAGATTCTGGTGAAGACAGAGTCTGGTGGAGACAGAGTCTGGTGGAGACAGGGTCTGGTGAAGACATGGTCTGGTGTAAACAGGGTCTGGTGGAGACAGGGTCTGGTGGAGGCAGGGTCTGGTGAAGACAGACTCTCGTGAAGACAGTGTCTGGTGAAAACAGCGCTGGGTGGAGACAGAGTCTGGTGGAGACAGAGTCTGGTGAAGTCAGAGTCTGATGGAGACAGAGTCTGGTGGAGACAGATTCTGGTGAAGACAGCGCTGGGTGGATACAGAGTCTGGTGGAGACAGAGTCTGGTGAAGACATGGTCTGCTGGAGACAGGGTCTGGTGGAGACAGGATCTGGTGGAGACAGGGTCTGTTGGAGAAAGGGTCTGGTGGAGACAGAGTCTGGTGAAGACAGATTCTGGTGCAGACAGAGTCTGGTGAAGACAGCGCTGGGTGGAGACAGAGTCTGGTGGAGACAGAGTCTGGTGAAGTCAGAGTCTGGTGGAGACAGAGTCTGGTGGAGACAGAGTCTGGTGAAGACATGGTCTGCCTCAGACAGGGTCTGGTGGAGACAGGGTCTGGTGGAGACAGGGTCTGGTGGAGAAAGAGTCTGGTGGAGACAGAGTCTGGTGAAGACAGATTCTGGTGAAGACAGAGACTGGTGAAGACAGCGCTGGGTGGAGACAGAGTCTGGTGGAGACAGAGTCTGGTGAAGTCAGAGTCTGGTGGAGACAGAGTCTGGTGGAGACAGAGTCTGGTGAAGACAGAGTCTGGTGGAGACAGAGTCTGGGGGAGACAGGGTCTGGTGAAGAGTGGGACTGATGGAGATAGGGTCTGGAGAAAACAGGGTCTGGTGGAGACAGGATCTGATGGAGGAAGTGTCTGGTGAAGACAGGGTCCGGTGGAGACAGTGCTGGGTGGAGACTGAGTCTTGTGGAGACTGAGTCTTATGAAGACAGAGTCTGGTGGAGACAGAGTCTGGGGGAGACAGGGTCTGGTGAAGAGTGGGACTGGTGGAGACAGGGTCTGGAGAAAACAGGGTCTGGTGGAGACAGGATCTGATGGAGGCAGGGACTGGTGAAGACAGGGTCTGGTGGAGACAGGGTCTGGTGGAGACAGAGTCTGGTGAAGACAGATTCTCATGAAGACAGAGTCTGGTGAAGACAGCGCTGGGCGGAGACAGAGTCTGGTGAAGATAGGGTCTGGTGGAGACAGAGTCTGGTGGAGACAGAGTCTGGTGGAGACAGTGGCTGGTGAAGACAGAGTCTGGTGGAGACAGTCTGGTGTAGACAATGTCTGGTGGAGACAGCGTCTGGTGGAGACAGGGTCTGGTGGAGACAGAGTCTGGTGGAGACAGAGTATGGTGAAGACAGGGTCTGGTGGAGACAGGGTTTGGTGGAAACAGTGTCTGGTGGAGACAGAGTCTGGTGGAGACAGAGTCTGGTGGAGAAAGGGTCTGGTGGAGACAGAGTCTGGTGAAGACAGATTCTGGTGAAGACAGAGTCTGGTGAAGACAGCGCTGGGTGGAAACAGTATCTGGTGGAGACAGACTCTGGTGAAGTAAGAGTCTGGTGGAGACAGAGTCTGGTGGAGACAGAGTCTGGTGGAGACAGTGCTGGGTGGAGACTGAGTCTGGTGGAGACTGAGTCTGGTGAAGGCAGAGTCTGGTGGAGACAGAGTCTGGGGGAGACAGGGTCTGGTGAAGAGTGGGACTGGTGGAGACAGGGTCTGGAGAAAACAGTGTCTGGTGGAGACAGGATCTGATGTCGGCAGTGTCTGGTGAAGACAGATTCTGGTGAAGACAGGGTCTGGTGGAGACAGAGTCTGGTGAAGACAGTGTCTGGTGGAGACAGGGTCTGGTGAAGACAGCTTCTGGTGCAGACAGAGTCTGGTGGAGACAGGGTCTGGTGGAGACAGAGTCTGGTGAAGACAGATTCTCGTGAAGACAGAGTCTGGTGAAGACAGCGCTGGGCGGAGACAGAGTCTGGTGAAGATAGGGCCTGGTGGAGACAGAGTCTAGTGGAGACAGAGTCTGGTGGAGACAGAGGCTGGTGAAGACAGAGTCTGGTGGAGACAGTCTGGTGTAGACAATGTCTGGTGGAGACAGCGTCTGGTGGAGACAGAGTCTGTTGGAAACAGATTCTGGTGGAGACAGAGTCTGGTGAAGACAGGGTCTGGTGGAGACAGGGTTTGGTGGAGACAGTGTCTGGTGGAGACAGAGTCTGGTGGAGACAGAGTCTGGTGGAGACAGAGTCTGGTGGAGACAGTCTGGTGGATCCAAAGTCTGGTGGAGACAGAGTCTGGTGGAGACAGAGTCTCGTGGAGACAGAGTCTGGTGAAGACAGGGTCTGGTGGAGACAGGGTCTGGTGGAGACAGAGTATGGTGGAGACAGTGTCTGGTGAAGACAGACTCTGGTGAAGACAGCGCTGGGTGGAGACAGATTCCGTTGGGGACAATGTCTGGTGGAGACAGTCTGGTGGAGACAGAGTCTGGTGGAGACAGTGGCTGGTGAAGACAGAGTCTGGTGGAGACAGTCTCGTGTAGACAATGTCTGGTGGAGACAGCGTCTGGTGGAGACAGAGTCTGGTGGAGACAGAGTCTGGTGGAGACAGAGTCTGGTGAAGACAGGGTCTGGTGGAGACAGGGTTTGGTGGAGACAGTGTCTGGTGGAGACAGAGTCTGGTGGAGACAGAGTCTGGTGGAGAAAGGGTCTGGTGGAGACAGAGTCTGGTGAAGACAGATTCTGGTGAAGACAGAGTCTGGTGAAGACAGCGCTGGGTGGAAACAGAATCTGGTGGAGACAGAGTCTGGTGAAGTAAGAGTCTGGTGGAGACAGAGTCTGCTGGAGACAGAGTCTGGTGGAGACAGTGCTGGGTGGAGACTGAGTCTGGTGGAGACTGAGCCTGGAGAAGGCAGAGTCTGGTGGAGACAGAGTCTGGGGGAGACAGGGTCTGGTGAAGATTGGGACTGGTGGAGACAGGGTCTGGAGAAAACAGTGTCTGGTGGAGACAGGATCTGATGTCGGCAGTGTCTGGTGAAGACAGATTCTGGTGAAGACAGGGTCTGGTGGAGACAGAGTCTGGTGAAGACAGGTTCTGGTGGAGACAGGGTCTGGTGAAGACAGCTTCTGGTGCAGACAGAGTCTGGTGGAGACAGGGTCTGGTGGAGACAGAGTCTGGTGAGGACAGACCTTGGTGGAGATAGAGCCTGGTGGAGACAGAGACTGATGGAGACAGTCTGCTGAAGAAAGAGTCTGGTGGACACAGAGTCTGGTGGAGACAGAGTCTGGTGGAGACAGAGTCTGGTGGAGACAGAGTCTGGTGAAGACAGGGTCTGGTGGAGACAGGGTTTGGTGGAGACAGTGTCTGGTGGAGACAGAGTCTGGTGGAGACAGAGTCTGGTGGAGAAAGGGTCTGGTGGAGACAGAGTCTGGTGAAGACAGAGTCTGGTGGAGACAGAATCTGGTGGAGACAGAGCTTGATGGATAAAGAGTCTGGTGGAGACAACGTCTGGTGGAGACACAGTCTGGTGGAGACAGGGTCTGGTGGAGACAGGGTCTGGTAGAGACAGATTCTGGTGGAGA
This sequence comes from Somniosus microcephalus, assembly GCF_052327205.1. Classification (NCBI taxonomy): domain Eukaryota; kingdom Metazoa; phylum Chordata; class Chondrichthyes; order Squaliformes; family Somniosidae; genus Somniosus; species Somniosus microcephalus. Next base: position 1,054,204 of record NW_028225234.1, on the reverse strand, counting down.
CAGATTCTGCTGGAGACAGAGTCTGGTGGTGACAGAGGCTGGTGGAGACAGAGTCTGGTGAAGTCAGCGCTGGGAGGAGACAGCGTCTGGTGAAGACAGCACTGGTTGGAGACCGCATCTGGTGGAGACAGATTCTGGTGAAGACTGAGTCTGGTGGAGACAGAGTCTGGTGAGGACAGACCTTGGAGGAGACAGAGTCTGGTGATTACAGAGCTTGATGGAGACAGAGTCTGGCGGAGACAGAGTCTGGTGAACACAGGGTCTGGTGGAGACAGGGACTGGTGGAGACAGGGCCTGGTGAAGACAGAGTCTGCTGAAGACAGAGCTTGATGGAGACAGAGTCTGGTGGAGACAGAGTCTGGTAAAGACAGCGCTGGGTGGGGACACAGTCTGGTGAAGACAGATTCTCGTAGAGACAGATTCTGCTGGAGACAGAGTCTGGTGGAGACAGAGGCTGGTGAAGACAGAGTCTGGTGGAGACAGTCTGGTGTAGACAATGTCTGGTGGAGACAGCGTCTGGTGGAGACAGAGTCTGGTGGAGACAGAGTCTGGTGGAGACAGAGTCTGGTGAAGACAGGATCTGGTGGAGACAGTGTTTGGTGGAGACAGTGTCTGGTGGAGACAGCGTCTGGTGGAGACAGAGTCTGGTGGAGAAAGGGTCTGGTGGAGACAAAGTCTGGTGGAGACAGTCTGGTGGAGACAATGACTGGTGGAGACAGAGTCTGGTGGAGACAGAATCTGGTGGAGACCGAGCCTTGTGGAGACAGAGTCTGGTGGAGACAGATTCTGGTGGAGACAGTGTCTGGTGGAGACAGATTCTGGTGAAGACAGATTCTGGTGAAGACAGAGGCTGGTGAAGACAGCGCTGGGTGGAGACAGAGTCTGGTGGAGACAGAGTCTGGTGGAGACAGAGTCTGGTGGAGACAGGGTCTGGTGGAGACAGAGTCTGGTGAAGACAGATTTTGGTGAAGACAGAGTCTGGTGAAGACAGCGCTGCTTGGAGACAGAGTCTGATGGAGACAGAGTCTGGTGAAGACAGAGTCTGGTGGAGACAGGGTCTTGTGAAGACATGGTCTGGTGGAGACAGGTTCTAGTGGAGACAGATTCTGGTGAAGACAGAGCCTGGTGGAGACAGAGCCTGGAGGAGACAGAGCTTGATGGAGACAGAGTCTGGTGAATACAGAGTCTGGTGGAGACAGAGTCTGGTGGAGATAGATTCTGGTGCAGGCAGAGTCTGGTGAAGAAAGAGTCCGGAGAAGACAGATTCTGGAGAAGACCGAGTCTGGTGGAGACAGAGTCTGGTGGAGACAGAGCTTGGTGGAGACAGTGTCTGGTGGAGACAGAGTCTGGTGAAGAGAGACCTTCGTGGAGACAGAGTCTGGTGAAGGCAGAGCTTGATGGAGACAGAGTCTGGTGAAGACAGAATCTGATGAAGACAGTATGGTGAAGACAGAGTCTGTTGGAGACAAAGTCTGGTGAATACAGAGCTGGATGGAGATAGAGTCTGGTGGAGACAGGGTCCGGTGGAGACAGTGTCTGGTTGAGACAGATTCTGGTGGAGTCAGAGACTGGTGGAGACAGAGTCTGGTGTAGACAGAGTCTGCTGATGACAGAGCTTGATGGAGACAGAGTATGGTGAGGACAGAGTCTGGTAGAGACAGAGTCTCGTGAAGACAGAGTCTGGTGAAGATAGAATCTGGTGGAGATAGAGCCTGGTGGAGACAGAGACTGATGGAGACAGAGACTGATGGAGACAGGGTTTGGTGGAGACAGGGTCTGGTGGAGACAGATTCTGGTGAAGACAGAGTCTGGTGGAGACAGAGTCTGGTGGAGACAGGGTCTGGTGAAGACATGGTCTGGTGGAGACAGGGTCTGGTGGAGACAGGGTCTGGTGGAGACAGGGTCTGGTGAAGACAGACTCTCGTGAAGACAGTGTCTGGTGAAAACAGCGCTGGGTGGAGACAGAGTCTGTTGGAGACAGAGTCTGGTGAAGTCAGAGTCTGATGGAGACAGAGTCTGGTGGAGACAGATTCTGGTGAAGACAGCGCAGGGTGGAGACAGAGTCTGGTGGAGACAGAGTCTGGTGAAGACATGGTCTGCTGGAGACAGGCTCTGGTGGAGACAGGGTCTGGTGGAGACAGGGTCTGGTGGAGAAAGGGTCTGGTGGAGACAGAGTCTGGTGAAGACAGATTCTGGTGCAGACAGAGTCTGGTGAAGACAGCGCTGGGTGGAGACAGAGCCTGGTGGAGACAGAGTCTGGTGAAGTCAGAGTCTGGTGGAGACAGAGTCTGGTGGAGACAGAGTCTGGTGAAGACATGGTCTGCCTCAGACAGGGTCTGGTGGAGAAAGGGTCTGGTGGAGACAGGGTCTGGTGGAGAAAGAGTCTGGTGGAGACAGAGTCTGGTGAAGACAGATTCTGGTGAAGACAGAGGCTGGTGAAGACAGCGCTGGGTGGAGACAGAGTCTGGTGGAGACAGTGTCTGGTGAAGTCAGAGTCTGGTGGAGACAGAGTCTGGTGGAGACAGAGTCTGGTGTAGACAGAGTCTGCTGATGACAGAGCTTGATGGAGACAGAGTATGGTGAGGACAGAGTCTGGTGGAGACAGAGTCTCGTGAAGACAGAGTCTGGTGAAGATAGAATCTGGTGGAGATGGAGCCTGGTGGAGACAGAGACTGATGGAGACAGGGTTTGGTGGAGACAGGGTCTGGTGGAGACAGATTCTGGTGAAAACAGAGTCTGGTGGAGACAGAGTCTGGTGGAGACAGAGTCTGGTGAAGACATGGTCTGGTGGAGACAGGGTCTGGTGGAGACAGGGTCTGGTGGAGGCAGGGTCTGGTGAAAACAGACTCTCGTGAAGACAGTGTCTGGTGAAAACAGCGCTGGGTGGAGACAGAGTCTGGTGGAGACAGAGTCTGGTGAAGTCAGAGTCTGATGGAGACAGAGTCTGGTGGAGACAGATTCTGGTGAAGACAGCGCTGGGTGGATACAGAGTCTGGTGGAGACAGAGTCTGGTGAAGACATGGTCTGCTGGAGACAGGGTCTGGTGGAGACAGGGTCTGGTGGAGACAGGGTCTGGTGGAGAAAGGGTCTGGTGGAGACAGAGTCTGGTGAAGACAGATTCTGGTGCAGACAGAGTCTGGTGAAGACAGCGCTGGGTGGAGACAGAGTCTGGTGGAGACAGAGTCTGGTGAAGTCAGAGTCTGGTGGAGACAGAGTCTGGTGGAGACAGAGTCTGGTGAAGACATGGTCTGCCTCAGACAGGGTCTGGTGGAGACAGGGTCTGGTGGAGACAGGGTCTGGTGGAGAAAGAGTCTGGTGGAGACAGAGTCTGGTGAAGACAGATTCTGGTGAAGACAGAGACTGGTGAAGACAGCGCTGGGTGGAGACAGAGTCTGGTGGAGACAGAGTCTGGTGAAGTCAGAGTCTGGTGGAGACAGAGTCTGGTGGAGACAGAGTCTGGTGAAGACAGAGTCTGGTGGAGACAGAGTCTGGGGGAGACAGGTTCTGGTGAAGAGTGGGACTGATGGAGACAGGGTCTGGAGAAAACAGGGTCTGGTGGAGACAGGATCTGATGGAGGCAGGGTCTGGTGAAGACAGGGTCTGGTGGAGACAGTGCTGGGTGGAGACTGAGTCTTGTGGAGACTGAGTCTTATGAAGACAGAGTCTGGTGGAGACAGAGTCTGGGGGAGACAGTGTCTGGTGAAGAGTGGGACTGGTGGAGACAGGGTCTGGAGAAAACAGGGTCTGGTGGAGACAGGATCTGATGGAGGCAGGGACTGGTGAAGACAGGGTCTGGTGGAAACAGGGTCTGGTGGAGACAGGGTATGGTGGAGACAGAGTCTGGTGAAGACAGATTCTCGTGAAGACAGAGTCTGGTGAAGACAGCGCTGGGCGGAGACAGAGTCTGATGAAGATAGGGTCTGGTGGAGACAGAGTCTGGTGGAGACAGTGTCTGGTGGAGACAGTGGCTGGTGAAGACAGAGTCTGGTGGAGACAGTCTGGTGTAGACAATGTCTGGTGGAGACAGCGTCTGGTGGAGACAGGGTCTGGTGGAGACAGAGTCTGGTGGAGACAGAGTCTGGTGAAGACAGGGTCTGGTGGAGACAGGGTTTGGTGGAGACAGTGTCTGGTGGAGACAGAGTCTGGTGGAGACAGAGTCTGGTGGAGAAAGGGTCTGGTGGAGACAGAGTCTGGTGAAGACAGATTCTGGTGAAGACAGAGTCTGGTGAAGACAGCGCTGGGTGGAAACAGAATCTGGTGGAGACAGAGTCTGGTGAAGTAAGAGTCTGGTGGAGACAGAGTCTGGTGGAGACAGAGTCTGTTGGAGACAGTGCTGGGTGGAGACTGAGTCTGGTGGAGACTGAGTCTGGTGAAGGCAGAGTCTGGTGGAGACAGAGTCTGGGGGAGACAGGGTCTGGTGAAGAGTGGGACTGGTGGAGACAGGGTCTGGAGAAAACAGTGTCTGGTGGAGACAGATTCTGGTGAAGACAGGGTCTGGTGGAGACTAAGTCTGGTGAAGACAGGGTCTGGTGGAGACAGGGTCTGGTGAAGACAGCTTCTGGTGCAGACAGAGTCTGGTGGAGACAGGGTCTGGTGGAGACAGAGTCTGGTGAAGACAGATTCTCGTGAAGACAGAGTCTGGTGAAGACAGCGCTGGGCGGAGACAGAGTCTGGTGAAGATAGGGCCTGGTGGAGACAGAGTCTGGTGGAGAAAGGGTCTGGTGGAGACAGAGTCTGGTGGAGACAGTCTGGTGGAGACAATGACTGGTGGAGACAGAGTCTGGTGGATACAGAATCTGGTGGAGACAGAGCCTTGTGGAGACAGAGTCTGGTGGAGACAGATTCTGGTGGAGACAGTGTCTGGTGGAGACAGATTCTGGTGAAGACAGATACTGGTGAAGGCAGAGGCTGGTGAAGACAGCGCTGGGTGGAGACAGAGTCTGGTGGAGACAGAGTCTGGTGGAGACAGAGTCTGGTGGAGACAGGGTCTGGTGGAGACAGAGTCTGGTGAAGACAGGGTCTGGTGGAGACAGGGTCTGGTGGAGACAGGTTCTGGTGAAGACAGACTCTCGTGAAGACAGTGTCTGGTGAAAACAGCGCTGGGTGGAGACAGAGTCTGTTGGAGACAGAGTCTGGTGAAGTCAGAGTCTGATGGAGACAGAGTCTGGTGGAGACAGATTCTGGTGAAGACAGCGCAGGGTGGAGACAGAGTCTGGTGGAGACAGAGTCTGGTGAAGACATGGTCTGCTGGAGACAGGGTCTGGTGGAGACAGGGTCTGGTGGAGACAGGGTCTGGTGGAGAAAGGGTCTGGTGGAGACAGAGTCTGGTGAAGACAGATTCTGGTGCAGACAGAGTCTGGTGAAGACAGCGCTGGGTGGAGACAGAGCCTGGTGGAGACAGAGTCTGGTGAAGTCAGAGTCTGGTGGAGACAGAGTCTGGTGGAGACAGAGTCTGGTGAAGACATGGTCTGCCTCAGACAGGGTCTGGTGGAGAAAGGGTCTGGTGGAGACAGGGTCTGGTGGAGAAAGAGTCTGGTGGAGACAGAGTCTGGTGAAGACAGATTCTGGTGAAGACAGAGGCTGGTGAAGACAGCGCTGGGTGGAGACAGAGTCTGGTGGAGACAGAGTCTGGTGAAGTCAGAGTCTGGTGGAGACAGAGTCTGATGGAGACAGAGTCTGGTGTAGACAGAGTCTGCTGATGACAGAGCTTGATGGAGACGGAGTATGGTGAGGACAGAGTCTGGTGGAGACAGAGTCTCGTGAAGACAGAGTCTGGTGAAGATAGAATCTGGTGGAGATAGAGCCTGGTGGAGACAGAGACTGATGGAGACAGGGTTTGGTGGAGACAGGGTCTGGTGGAGACAGATTCTGGTGAAGACAGAGTCTGGTGGAGACAGAGTCTGGTGGAGACAGGGTCTGGTGAAGACATGGTCTGGTGGAGACAGGGTCTGGTGGAGACAGGGTCTGGTGGAGGCAGGGTCTGGTGAAGACAGACTCTCGTGAAGACAGTGTCTGGTGAAAACAGCGCTGGGTGGAGACAGAATCTGGTGGAGACAGAGTCTGGTGAAGTCAGAGTCTGATGGAGACAGAGTCTGGTGGAGACAGATTCTGGTGAAGACAGCGCTGGGTGGATACAGAGTCTGGTGGAGACAGAGTCTGGTGAAGACATGGTCTGCTGGAGACAGGGTCTGGTGGAGACAGGGTCTGGTGGAGACAGGGTCTGGTGGAGAAAGGGTCTGGTGGAGACAGAGTCTGGTGAAGACAGATTCTGGTGCAGACAGAGTCTGGTGAAGACAGCGCTGGGTGGAGACAGAGTCTGGTGGAGACAGAGTCTGGTGAAGTCAGAGTCTGGTGGAGACAGAGTCTGGTGGAGACAGAGTCTGGTGAAGACATGGTCTGCCTCAGACAGGGTCTGGTGGAGACAGGGTCTGGTGGAGACAGGGTCTGGTGGAGAAAGAGTCTGGTGGAGACAGAGTCTGGTGAAGACAGATTCTGGTGAAGACAGAGACTGGTGAAGACAGCGCTGGGTGGAGACAGAGTCTGGTGGAGACAGAGTCTGGTGAAGTCAGAGTCTGGTGGAGACAGAGTCTGGTGGAGACAGAGTCTGGTGAAGACAGAGTCTGGTGGAGACAGAGTCTGGGCGAGACAGGGTCTGGTGAAGAGTGGGACTGATGGAGACAGGGTCTGGAGAAAAAAGGGTCTGGTGGAGACAGGATCTGATGGAGGCAGGGTCTGGTGAAGACAGGGTCTGGTGGAGACAGTGCTGGGTGGAGACTGAGTCTTGTGGAGACTGAGTCTTATGAAGACAGAGTCTGGTGGAGACAGAGTCTGGGGGAGACAGTGTCTGGTGAAGAGTGGGACTGGTGGAGACAGGGTCTGGAGAAAACAGGGTCTGGTGGAGACAGGATCTGATGGAGGCAGGGACTGGTGAAGACAGGGTCCGGTGGAGACAGGGTCTGGTGGAGACAGGGTATGGTGGAGACAGTGTCTGGTGAAGACAGATTCTCGTGAAGACAGAGTCTGGTGAAGACAGCGCTGGGCGGAGACAGAGTCTGATGAAGATAGGGTCTGGTGGAGACAGAGTCTGGTGGAGACAGTGTCTGGTGGAGACAGTGGCTGGTGAAGACAGAGTCTGGTGGAGACAGTCTGGTGTAGACAATGTCTGGTGGAGACAGCGTCTGGTGGAGACAGGGTCTGATGGAGACAGAGTCTGGTGGAGACAGAGTCTGGTGAAGACAGGGTCTGGTGGAGACAGGGTTTGGTGGAGACAGTGTCTGGTGGAGACAGAGTCTGGTGGAGACAGAGTCTGGTGGAGAAAGGGTCTGGTGGAGACAGAGTCTGGTGAAGACAGATTCTGGTGAAGACAGAGTCTGGTGAAGACAGCGCTGGGTGGAAACAGAATCTGGTGGAGACAGAGTCTGGTGAAGTAAGAGTCTGGTGGAGACAGAGTCTGGTGGAGACAGAGTCTGTTGGAGACAGTGCTGGGTGGAGACTGAGTCTGGTGGAGACTGAGTCTGGTGAAGGCAGAGTCTGGTGGAGACAGAGTCTGGGGGAGACAGGGTCTGGTGAAGAGTGGGACTGGTGGAGACAGGGTCTGGAGAAAACAGTGTCTGGTGGAGACAGGATCTGATGTCGGCAGTGTCTGGTGAAGACAGATTCTGGTGAAGACAGGGTCTGGTGGAGACAGAGTCTGGTGAAGACAGGGTCTGGTGGAGACAGGGTCTGGTGAAGACAGCTTCTGGTGCAGACAGAGTCTGGTGGAGACAGGGTCTGGTGGAGACAGAGTCTGGTGGAGACAGAATCTGGTGGAGACCGAGCCTTGTGGAGACAGAGTCTGGTGGAGACAGATTCTGGTGGAGACAGTGTCTGGTGGAGACAGATTCTGGTGAAGACAGATTCTGGTGAAGACAGAGGCTGGTGAAGACAGCGCTGGGTGGAGACAGAGTCTGGTGGAGACAGAGTCTGGTGGAGACAGAGTCTGGTGGAGACAGGGTCTGGTGGAGACAGAGTCTGGTGAAGACAGATTTTGGTGAAGACAGAGTCTGGTGAAGACAGCGCTGCTTGGAGACAGAGTCTGATGGAGACAGAGTCTGGTGAAGACAGAGTCTGGTGGAGACAGGGTCTTGTGAAGACATGGTCTGGTGGAGACAGGTTCTAGTGGAGACAGATTCTGGTGAAGACAGAGCCTGGTGGAGACAGAGCCTGGAGGAGACAGAGCTTGATGGAGACAGAGTCTGGTGAATACAGAGTCTGGTGGAGACAGAGTCTGGTGGAGATAGATTCTGGTGCAGGCAGAGTCTGGTGAAGAAAGAGTCCGGAGAAGACAGATTCTGGAGAAGACCGAGTCTGGTGGAGACAGAGTCTGGTGGAGACAGAGCTTGGTGGAGACAGTGTCTGGTGGAGACAGAATCTGATGAAGACAGCATGGTGAAGACAGAGTCTGTTGGAGACAAAGTCTGGTGAATACAGAGCTGGATGGAGATAGAGTCTGGTGGAGACAGGGTCCGGTGGAGACAGGGTCTGGTGGAGACAGATTCTGGTGGAGTCAGAGACTGGTGGAGACAGAGTCTGGTGTAGACAGAGTCTGCTGATGACAGAGCTTGATGGAGACAGAGTATGGTGAGGACAGAGTCTGGTAGAGACAGAGTCTCGTGAAGACAGATTCTGGTGAAGATAGAATCTGGTGGAGATAGAGCCTGGTGGAGACAGAGACTGATGGAGACAGAGACTGATGGAGACAGGGATTGGTGGAGACAGGGTCTGGTGGAGACAGATTCTGGTGAAGACAGAGTCTGGTGGAGACAGAGTCTGGTGGAGACAGGGTCTGGTGAAGACATGGTCTGGTGGAGACAGGGTCTGGTGGAGACAGGGTCTGGTGGAGACAGGGTCTGGTGAAGACAGACTCTCGTGAAGACAGTGTCTGGTGAAAACAGCGCTGGGTGGAGACAGAGTCTGTTGGAGACAGAGTCTGGTGAAGTCAGAGTCTGATGGAGACAGAGTCTGGTGGAGACAGATTCTGGTGAAGACAGCGCTGGGTGGAGACAGAGTCTGGTGGAGACAGAGTCTGGTGAAGACATGGTCTGCTGGAGACAGGGTCTGGTGGAGACAGGGTCTGGTGGAGACAGGGTCTGGTGGAGAAAGGGTCTGGTGGAGACAGAGTCTGGTGAAGACAGATTCTGGTGCAGACAGAGTCTGGTGAAGACAGCGCTGGGTGGAGACAGAGCCTGGTGGAGACAGAGTCTGGTGAAGTCAGAGTCTGGTGGAGACAGAGTCTGGTGGAGACAGAGTCTGGTGAAGACATGGTCTGCCTCAGACAGGGTCTGGTGGAGAAAGGGTCTGGTGGAGACAGGGTCTGGTGGAGAAAGAGTCTGGTGGAGATAGAGTCTGGTGAAGACAGATTCTGGTGAAGACAGAGGCTGGTGAAGACAGCGCTGGGTGGAGACAGAGTCTGGTGGAGACAGAGTCTGGTGAAGTCAGAGTCTGGTGGAGACAGAGTCTGGTGGAGATAGAGTCTGGTGTAGACAAAGTCTGCTGATGACAGAGCTTGATGGAGACAGAGTATGGTGAGGACAGAGTCTGGTGGAGACAGAGTCTCGCGAAGACAGAGTCTGGTGAAGATAGAATCTGGTGGAGATAGAGCCTGGTGGAGACAGAGACTGATGGAGACAGGGTTTGGTGGAGACAGGGTCTGGTGGAGACAGATTCTGGTGAAGACAGAGTCTGGTGGAGACAGAGTCTGGTGGAGACAGGGTCTGGTGAAGACATGGTCTGGTGGAGACAGGGTCTGGTGGAGACAGGGTCTGGTGGAGGCAGGGTCTGGTGAAGACAGACTCTCGTGAAGACAGTGTCTGGTGAAAACAGCGCTGGGTGGAGACAGAGTCTGGTGGAGACAGAGTCTGGTGAAGTCAGAGTCTGATGGAGACAGAGTCTGGTGGAGACAGATTCTGGTGAAGACAGCGCTGGGTGGATACAGAGTCTGGTGGAGACAGAGTCTGGTGAAGACATGGTCTGCTGGAGACAGGGTCTGGTGGAGACAGGGTCTGGTGGAGACAGGGTCTGGTGGAGAAAGGGTCTGGTGGAGACAGAGTCTGGTGAAGACAGATTCTGGTGCAGACAGAGACTGGTGAAGACAGCGCTGGGTGGAGACAGAGTCTGGTGGAGACAGAGTCTGGTGAAGTCAGAGTCTGGTGGAGACAGAGTCTGGTGGAGACAGAGTCTGGTGAAGACATGGTCTGCCTCAGACAGGGTCTGGTGGAGACAGGGTCTGGTGGAGACAGGGTCTGGTGGAGAAAGAGTCTGGTGGAGAGAGAGTCTGGTGAAGACAGATTCTGGTGAAGACAGAGACTGGTGAAGACAGCGCTGGGTGGAGACAGAGTCTGGTGGAGACAGAGTCTGGTGATGTCAGAGTCTGGTGGAGACAGAGTCTGGTGGAGACAGAGTCTGGTGAAGACAGAGTCTGGTGGAGACAGAGTCTGGGGGTGACAGGGTCTGGTGAAGAGTGGGACTGATGGAGACAGGGTCTGGAGAAAACAGGGTCTGGTGGAGACAGGATCTGATGGAGGCAGGGTCTGGTGAAGACAGGGTCTGGTGGAGACAGTGCTGGGTGGAGACTGAGTCTTGTGGAGACTGAGTCTTATGAAGACAGAGTCTGGTGGAGACAGAGTCTGGGGGAGACAGGGTCTGGTGAAGAGTGGGACTGGTGGAGACAGGGTCTGGAGAAAACAGGGTCTGGTGGAGACAGGATCTGATGGAGGCAGGGACTGGTGAAGACAGGGTCTGGTGGAGACAGGGTCTGGTGGAGACAGGGTCTGGTGGAGACAGAGTCCGGTGAAGACAGATTCTCGTGAAGACAGAGTCTGGTGAAGACAGCACTGGGCGGAGACAGAGTCTGGTGAAGATAGGGTCTGGTGGAGACAGAGTCTGGTGGAGACAGAGTCTGGTGGAGACAGTGGCTGGTGAAGACAGAGTCTGGTGGAGACAGTCTGGTGTAGACAATGTCTGGTGGAGACAGCGTCTGGTGGAGACAGGGTCTGGTGGAGACAGAGTCTGGTGGAGACAGAGTCTGGTAAAGACAGGGTCTGCTGGAGACAGGGTTTGGTGGAGACAGTGTCTGGTGGAAACAGAGTCTGGTGGAGACAGAGTCTGGTGGAGACAGAGTCTGGTGAAGACAGCGCTGGGTGGAAACAGAATCTGGTGGAGACAGTGTCTGGTGAAGTAAGAGTCTGGTGGAGACAGAGTCTGGTGGAGACAGAGTCTGTTGGAGACAGTGCTGGGTGGAGACTGAGTCTGGTGGAGACTGAGTCTGGTGAAGGCAGAGTCTGGTGGAGACAGAGTCTGGGGGAGACAGGGTCTGGTGAAGAGTGGGACTGGTGGAGACAGGGTCTGGAGAAAACAGTGTCTGGTGGAGACAGGATCTGATGTCGGCAGTGTCTGGTGAAGACAGATTCTGGTGAAGACAGGGTCTGGTGGAGACAGAGTCTGGTGAAGACAGGGTCTGGTGGAGACAGGGTCTGGTGAAGACAGCTTCTGGTGCAGACAGAGTCTGGTGGAGACAGGGTCTGGTGGAGACAGAGTCTGGTGAAGACAGATTCTCGTGAAGACAGAGTCTGGTGAAGACAGCGCTGGGCGGAGACAGAGTCTGGTGAAGATAGGGCCTGGTGGAGACAGAGTCTGGTGGAGACAGAGTCTGGTGGAGACAGAGGCTGGTGAAGACAGAGTCTGGTGGAGACAGTCTGGTGTAGACAATGTTTGGTGGAGACAGCGTCTGGTGGAGACAGAGTCTGGTGGAAACAGAGTCTGGTGGAGACAGAGTCTGGTGAAGACAGGGTCTGGTGGAGACAGGGTTTGGTGGAGACAGTGTCTGGTGGAGACAGAGTCTGGTGGAGACAGAGTCTGGTGGAGACAGAGTCTGGTGGAGACAGTCTGGTGGAACCAAAGTCTGGTGGAGACAGAGTCTCGTGGAGACAGAGTCTGGTGAAGACAGGGTCTGGTGGAGACAGGGTCTGGTGGAGACAGAGTATGGTGGAGACAGTGTCTGGTGAAGACAGGTCTGGTGGAGACAGGCTCTAGTGGAGACAGTTTCTGGTGGAGACAGAGTCTGGTGAAGACAGGTTCTGGTGAAGACAGACTCTGGTGAAGACAGCGCTGGGTGGAGACAGATTCCGTTGGGGACAATGTCTGGTGGAGACAGTCTGGTGGAGACAGAGTCTGGTGGAGACAGTGGCTGGTGAAGACAGAGTCTGGTGGAGACAGTCTGGTGTAGACAATGTCTGGTGGAGACAGCGTCTGGTGGAGACACAGTCTGGTGGAGACAGAGTCTGGTGGAGACAGAGTCTGGTGAAGACAGGGTCTGGTGGAGACAGGGTCTGGTGGAGAAAGGGTCTGGTGGAGACAGAGTCTGGTGAAGACAGATTCTGGTGCAGACAGAGTCTGGTGAAGACAGCGCTGGGTGGAGACAGAGCCTGGTGGAGACAGAGTCTGGTGAAGTCAGAGTCTGGTGGATACAGAGTCTGGTGGAGACAGAGTCTGGTGAAGACATGGTCTGCCTCAGACAGGGTCTGGTGGAGAAAGGGTCTGGTGGAGACAGGGTCTGGTGGAGAAAGAGTCTGGTGGAGACAGAGTCTGGTGAAGACAGATTCTGGTGAAGACAGAGGCTGGTGAAGACAGCGCTGGGTGGAGACAGAGTCTGGTGGAGACAGAGTCTGGTGAAGTCAGAGTCTGGTGGAGACAGAGTCTGGTGGAGACAGAGTCTGGTGTAGACAGAGTCTGCTGATGACAGAGCTTGATGGAGACAGAGTATGGTGAGGACAGAGTCTGGTGGAGACAGAGTCTCGTGAAGACAGAGTCTGGTGAAGATAGAATCTGGTGGAGATAGAGCCTGGTGGAGACAGAGACTGATGGAGATAGGGTTTGGTGGAGACAGGGTCTGGTGGAGACAGATTCTGGTGAAGACAGAGTCTGGTGGAGACAGAGTCTGGTGGAGACAGGGTCTGGTGAAGACATGGTCTGGTGGAGACAGGGTCTGGTGGAGACAGGGTCTGGTGGAGGCAGGGTCTGGTGAAGACAGACTCTCGTGAAGACAGTGTCTGGTGAAAACAGCGCTGGGTGGAGACAGAGTCTGGTGGAGACAGAGTCTGGTGAAGTCAGAGTCTGATGGAGACAGAGTCTGGTGGAGACAGATTCTGGTGAAGACAGCGCTGGGTGGATACAGAGTCTGGTGGAGACAGAGTCTGGTGAAGACATGGTCTGCTGGAGACAGGGTCTGGTGGAGACAGGGTCTGGTGGAGACAGGGTCTGGTGGAGAAAGGGTCTGGTGGAGAAAGGGTCTGGTGGAGACAGAGTCTGGTGAAGACAGATTCTGGTGCAGACAGAGACTGGTGAAGACAGCGCTGGGTGGAGACAGAGTCTGGTGGAGACAGAGTCTGGTGAAGTCAGAGTCTGGTGGAGACAGAGTCTGGTGGAGACAGAGTCTGGTGAAGACATGGTCTGCCTCAGACAGGGTCTGGTGGAGACAGGGTCTGGTGGAGACAGGGTCTGGTGGAGAAAGAGTCTGGTGGAGACAGAGTCTGGTGAAGACAGATTCTGGTGAAGACAGAGACTGGTGAAGACAGCGCTGGGTGGAGACAGAGTCTGGTGGAGACAGAGTCTGGTGAAGTCAGAGTCTGGTGGAGACAGAGTCTGGTGGAGACAGAGTCTGGTGAAGACAGAGTCTGGTGGAGACAGAGTCTGGGGGTGACAGGGTCTGGTGAAGAGTGGGACTGATGGAGACAGGGTCTGGAGAAAACAGGGTCTGGTGGAGACAGGATCTGATGGAGGCAGGGTCTGGTGAAGACAGGGTCTGGTGGAGACAGTGCTGGGTGGAGACTGAGTCTTGTGGAGACTGAGTCTTATGAAGACAGAGTCTGGTGGAGACAGAGTCTGGGGAGACAGGGTCTGGTGAAGAGTGGGACTTGTGGAGACAGGGTCTGGAGAAAACAGGGTCTGGTGGAGACAGGATCTGATGGAGGCAGGGACTGGTGAAGACAGGGTCTGGTGGAGACAGGGTCTGGTGGAGACAGGGTCTGGTGGAGACAGAGTCTGGTGAAGACAGATTCTCGTGAAGAAAGAGTCTGGTGAAGACAGCACTGGGCGGAGACAGAGTCTGGTGAAGATAGGGTCTGGTGGAGACAGAGTCTGGTGGAGACAGAGTCTGGTGGAGACAGTGGCTGGTGAAGACAGAGTCTGGTGGAGACAGTCTGGTGTAGACAATGTCTGGTGGAGACAGCGTCTGGTGGAGACAGGGTCTGGTGGAGAGAGTCTGGTGGAGACAGAGTCTGGTAAAGACAGGGTCTGGTGGAGACAGGGTTTGGTGGAGACAGTGTCTGGTGGAGACAGAGTCTGGTGGAGACAGAGTCTGGTGGAGACAGAGTCTGGTGGAGACAGTCTGGTGGAACCAAAGTCTGGTGGAGACAGAGTCTCGTGGAGACAGAGTCTGTTGGAGACAGTGCTGGGTGGAGACTGAGTCTGGTGGAGACTGAGTCTGGTGAAGGAGAGTCTGGTGGAGACAGAGTCTGGGGGAGACAGGGTCTGGTGAAGAGTGGGACTGGTGGAGACAGGGTCTGGAGAAAACAGTGTCTGGTGGAGACAGGATCTGATGTCGGCAGTGTCTGGTGAAGACAGATTCTGGTGAAGACAGGGTCTGGTGGAGACAGAGTCTGGTGAAGACAGGGTCTGGTGGAGACAGGGTCTGGTGAAGACAGCTTCTGGTGAAGACAGGGTCTGGTGGAGACAGAGTCTGGTGAAGACAGGGTCTGGTGGAGACAGAGTCTGGTGAAGACAGATTCTCGTGAAGACAGAGTCTGGTGAAGACAGCGCTGGGCGGAGACAGAGTCTGGTGAAGATAGGGCCTGGTGGAGACAGAGTCTGGTGGAGACAGAGTCTGGTGGAGACAGAGGCTGGTGAAGACAGAGTCTGGTGGAGACAGTCTGGTGTAGACAATGTTTGGTGGAGACAGCGTCTGGTGGAGACAGAGTCTGGTGGAAACAGAGTCTGGTGGAGACAGAGTCTGGTGAAGACAGGGTCTGGTGGAGACAGGGTTTGGTGGAGACAGTGTCTGGTGGAGACAGAGTCTGGTGGAGACAGAGTCTGGTGGAGACAGAGTCTGGTGGAGACAGTCTGGTGGAACCAAAGTCTGGTGGAGACAGAGTCTCGTGGAGACAGAGTCTGGTGAAGACAGGGTCTGGTGGAGACAGGGTCTGGTGGAGACAGAGTATGGTGGAGACAGTGTCTGGTGAAGACAGGTCTGGTGGAGACAGGCTCTAGTGGAGACAGTTTCTGGTGGAGACAGAGTCTGGTGAAGATAGATTCTGGTGAAGACAGACTCTGGTGAAGACAGCGCTGGGTGGAGACAGATTCCGTTGGGGACAATGTCTGGTGGAGACAGTCTGGTGGAGACAGAGTCTGGTGGAGACAGTGGCTGGTGAAGACAGAGTCTGGTGGAGACAGTCTGGTGTAGACAATGTCTGGTGGAGACAGCGTCTGGTGGAGACACAGTCTGGTGGAGACAGAGTCTGGTGGAGACAGAGTCTGGTGAAGACAGGGTCTGGTGGAGACAGGGTTTGGTGGAGACAGTGTCTGGTGGAGACAGAGTCTGGTGGAGACAGAGTCTGGTGGAGAAAGGGTCTGGTGGAGACAGAGTCTGGTGAAGACAGATTCTGTTGAAGACAGAGTCTGGTGAAGACAGCGCTGGGTGGAAACAGAATCTGGTGGAGACAGAGTCTGGTGAAGTAAGAGTCTGGTGGAGACAGAGTCTGCTGGAGACAGAGTCTGGTGGAGACAGTGCTGGGTGGAGACTGAGTCTCGTGGAGACTGAGCCTTGTGAAGGCAGAGTCTGGTGGAGACAGAATCTGGGGGAGACAGGGTCTGGTGAAGACTGGGACTGGTGGAGACAGGGTCTGGAGAAAACAGTGTCTGGTGGAGACAGGATCTGATGTCGGCAGTGTCTGGTGAAGACAGATTCTGGTGAAGACAGTGTCTGGTGGAGACAGAGTCTGGTGGAGACAGAGTCTGGTGAAGACATGGTCTGCTGGAGACAGGGTCTGGTGGAGACAGGGTCTGGTGGAGACAGGGTCTGGTGGAGAAAGGGTCTGGTGGAGACAGATTCTGGTGAAGACAGATTCTGGTGCAGACAGAGTCTGGTGAAGACAGCGCTGGGTGGAGACAGAGCCTGGTGGAGACAGAGTCTGGTGAAGTCAGAGTCTGGTGGAGACAGAGTCTGGTGGAGACAGAGTCTGGTGAAGACATGGTCTGCCTCAGACAGGGTCTGGTGGAGAAAGGGTCTGGTGGAGACAGGGTCTGGTGGAGAAAGAGTCTGGTGGAGACAGAGTCTGGTGAAGACAGATTCTGGTGAAGACAGAGGCTGGTGAAGACAGCGCTGGGTGGAGACAGAGTCTGGTGGAGACAGAGTCTGGTGAAGTCAGAGTCTGGTGGAGACAGAGTCTGGTGGAGACAGAGTCTGGTGTAGACAGAGTCTGCTGATGACAGAGCTTGATGGAGACAGAGTATGGTGAGGACAGAGTCTGGTGGAGACAGAGTCTCGTGAAGACAGAGTCTGGTGAAGATAGAATCTGGTGGAGATAGAGCCTGGTGGAGACAGAGACTGATGGAGACAGGGTTTGGTGGAGACAGGGTCTGGTGGAGACAGATTCTGGTGAAGACAGAGTCTGGTGGAGACAGAGTCTGGTGGAGACAGGGTCTGGTGAAGACATGGTCTGGTGGAGACAGGGTCTGGTGGAGACAGGGTCTGGTGGAGGCAGGGTCTGGTGAAGACAGACTCTCGTGAAGACAGTGTCTGGTGAAAACAGCGCTGGGTGGAGACAGAGTCTGGTGGAGACAGAGTCTGGTGAAGTCAGAGTCTGATGGAGACAGAGTCTGGTGGAGACAGATTCTGGTGAAGACAGCGCTGGGTGGATACAGAGTCTGGTGGAGACAGAGTCTGGTGAAGACATGGTCTGCTGGAGACAGGGTCTGGTGGAGACAGGGTCTGGTGGAGACAGGGTCTGGTGGAGAAAGTGTCTGGTGGAGACAGAGTCTGGTGAAGACAGATTCTGGTGCAGACAGAGTCTGGTGAAGACAGCGCTGGGTGGAGACAGAGTCTGGTGGAGACAGAGTCTGGTGAAGTCAGAGTCTGGTGGAGACAGAGTCTGGTGGAGACAGAGTCTGGTGAAGACATGGTCTGCCTCAGACAGGGTCTGGTGGAGACAGGGTCTGGTGGAGACAGGGTCTGGTGGAGAAAGAGTCTGGTGGAGACAGAGTCTGGTGAAGACAGATTCTGGTGAAGACAGTGTCTGGTGAAGACAGCGCTGGGTGGAAACAGAATCTGGTGGAGACAGAGTCTGGTGAAGTAAGAGTCTGGTGGAGACAGAGTCTGCTGGAGACAGAGCCTGGTGGAGACAGTGCTGGGTGGAGACTGAGTCTCGTGGAGACTGAGCCTGGTGAAGGCAGAGTCTGGTGGAGACAGATTCTGGGGGAGACAGGTTCTGGTGAAGAGTGGGACTGGTGGAGACAGGGTCTGGAGAAAACAGTGTCTGGTGGAGACAGGATCTGATGTCGGCAGTGTCTGGTGAAGACAGATTCTGGTGAAGACAGTGTCTGGTGGAGACAGAGTCTGGTGGAGAGAGAGTCTGGTGAAGACATGGTCTGCTGGAGACAGGGTCTGGTGGAGACAGGGTCTGGTGGAGACAGGGTCTGGTGGAGAAAGGGTCTGGTGGAGACAGAGTCTGGTGAAGACAGATTCTGGTGCAGACAGAGTCTGGTGAAGACAGCGCTGGGTGGAGACAGAGCCTGGTGGAGACAGAGTCTGGTGAAGTCAGAGTCTGGTGGAGACAGAGTCTGGTGGAGACAGAGTCTGGTGAAGACATGGTCTGCCTCAGACAGGGTCTGGTGGAGAAAGGGTCTGGTGGAGACAGGGTCTGGTGGAGAAAGAGTCTGGTGGAGACAGAGTCTGGTGAAGACAGATTCTGGTGAAGACAGAGGCTGGTGAAGACAGCGCTGGGTGGAGACAGAGTCTGGTGGCGACAGAGTCTGGTGAAGTCAGAGTCTGGTGGAGACAGAGTCTGGTGGAGACAGAGTCTGGTGTAGACAGAGTCTGCTGATGACAGAGCTTGATGGAGACAGAGTATGGTGAGGACAGAGTCTGGTGGAGACAGAGTCTCGTGAAGACAGAGTCTGGTGAAGATAGAATCTGGTGGAGATAGAGCCTGGTGGAGACAGAGACTGATGGAGATAGGGTTTGGTGGAGACAGGGTCTGGTGGAGACAGATTCTGGTGAAGACAGAGTCTGCTGGAGACAGAGTCTGGTGGAGACAGGGTCTGGTGAAGACATGGTCTGGTGGAGACAGGGTCTGGTGGAGACAGGGTCTGGTGGAGGCAGGGTCTGGTGAAGACAGACACTCGTGAAGACAGTGTCTGGTGAAAACAGCGCTGGGTGGAGACAGAGTCTGGTGGAGACAGAGTCTGGTGAAGTCAGAGTCTGATGGAGACAGAGTCTGGTGGAGACAGATTCTGGTGAAGACAGCGCTGGGTGGATACAGAGTCTGGTGGAGACAGAGTCTGGTGAAGACATGGTCTGCTGGAGACAGGGTCTGGTGGAGACAGGGTCTGGTGGAGACAGGGTCTGGTGGAGAAAGGGTCTGGTGGAGACAGAGTCTGGTGAAGACAGATTCTGGTGCAGACAGAGTCTGGTGAAGACAGCGCTGGGTGGAGACAGAGTCTGGTGGAGACAGAGTCTGGTGAAGTCAGAGTCTGGTGGAGACAGAGTCTGGTGGAGACAGAGTCTGGTGAAGACAGAGTCTGGTGGAGACAGAGTCTGGGGGAGACAGGGTCTGGTGAAGAGTGGGACTGATGGAGACAGGGTCTGGAGAAAACAGGGTCTGGTGGAGACAGGATCTGATGGAGGCAGGGTCTGGTGAAGACAGGGTCTGGTGGAGACAGTGCTGGGTGGAGACTGAGTCTTGTGGAGACTGAGTCTTATGAAGACAGAGTCTGGTGGAGACAGAGTCTGGGGGAGACAGGGTCTGGTGAAGAGTGGGACTGGTGGAGACAGGGTCTGGAGAAAACAGGGTCTGGTGGAGACAGGATCTGATGGAGGCAGGGACTGGTGAAGACAGGGTCTGGTGGAGAAAGGGTCTGGTGGAGACAGGGTCTGGTGGAGACAGAGTCTGGTGAAGACAGATTCTCGTGAAGACAGAGTCTGGTGAAGACAGCACTGGGCGGAGACAGAGACTGGTGAAGATAGGGTCTGGTGGAGACAGAGTCTGGTGGAGACAGAGTCTGGTGGAGACAGTGGCTGGTGAAGACACAGTCTGGTGGAGACAGTCTGGTGTAGACAATGTCTGGTGGAGACAGCGTCTGGTGGAGACAGGGTCTGGTGGAGACAGAGTCTGGTGGAGACAGAGTCTGGTGAAGACAGGGTCTGGTGGAGACAGGGTTTGGTGGAGACAGTGTCTGGTGGAGACAGAGTCTGGTGGAGACAGAGTCTGGTGGAGACAGAGTCTGGTGGAGACAGAGTCTGGTGAAGACAGCGCTGGGTGGAAACAGAATCTGGTGGAGACAGTGTCTGGTGAAGTAAGAGTCTGGTGGAGACAGAGTCTGGTGGAGACAGAGTCTGTTGGAGACAGTGCTGGGTGGAGACTGAGTCTGGTGGAGACTGAGTCTGGTGAAGGCAGAGTCTGGTGGAGACAGAGTCTGGGGGAGACAGGGTCTGGTGAAGAGTGGGACTGGTGGAGACAGGGTCTGGAGAAAACAGTGTCTGGTGGAGACAGGATCTGATGTCGGCAGTGTCTGGTGAAGACAGATTCTGGTGAAGACAGGGTCTGGTGGAGACAGAGTCTGGTGAAGACAGGGTCTGGTGGAGACAGGGTCTGGTGAAGACAGCTTCTGGTGCAGACAGAGTCTGGTGGAGACAGGGTCTGGTGGAGACAGAGTCTGGTGAAGACAGATTCTCGTGAAGACAGAGTCTGGTGAAGACAGCGCTGGGCGGAGACAGAGTCTGGTGAAGATAGGGCCTGGTGGAGACAGAGTCTGGTGGAGACAGAGTCTGGTGGAGACAGAGGCTGGTGAAGACAGAGTCTGGTGGAGACAGTCTGGTGTAGACAATGTTTGGTGGAGACAGCGTCTGGTGGAGACAGAGTCTGGTGGAAACAGAGTCTGGTGGAGACAGAGTCTGGTGAAGACAGGGTCTGGTGGAGACAGGGTTTGGTGGAGACAGTGTCTGGTGGAGACAGAGTCTGGTGGAGACAGAGTCTGGTGGAGACAGAGTCTGGTGGAGACAGTCTGGTGGAACCAAAGTCTGGTGGAGACAGAGTCTCGTGGAGACAGAGTCTGGTGAAGACAGGGTCTGGTGGAGACAGGGTCTGGTGGAGACAGAGTATGGTGGAGACAGTGTCTGGTGAAGACAGGTCTGGTGGAGACAGGCTCTAGTGGAGACAGTTTCTGGTGGAGACAGAGTCTGGTGAAGACAGGTTCTGTTGAAGACAGATTCTGGTGAAGACAGCGCTGGGTGGAGACAGATTCCGTTGGGGACAATGTCTGGTGGAGACAGTCTGGTGGAGACAGAGTCTGGTGGAGACAGTGGCTGGTGAAGACAGAGTCTGGTGGAGACAGTCTGGTGTAGACAATGTCTGGTGGAGACAGCGTCTGGTGGAGACAGAGTCTGGTGGAGACAGAGTCTGGTGGAGACAGAGTCTGGTGAAGACAGGGTCTGGTGGAGACAGGGTTTGGTGGAGACAGTGTCTGGTGGAGACAGAGTCTGGTGGAGACAGAGTCTGGTGGAGAAAGGGTCTGGTGGAGACAGAGTCTGGTGAAGACAGATTCTGGTGAAGACAGAGTCTGGTGAAGACAGCGCTGGGTGGAAACAGAATCTGGTGGAGACAGAGTCTGGTGAAGTAAGAGTCTGGTGGAGACAGAGTCTGCTGGAGACAGAGTCTGGTGGAGACAGTGCTGGGTGGAGACTGAGTCTCGTGGAGACTGAGCCTGGTGAAGGCAGAGTCTGGTGGAGACAGATTCTGGGGGAGACAGGGTCTGGTGAAGAGTGGGACTGGTGGAGACAGGGTCTGGAGAAAACAGTGTCTGCTGGAGACAGGATCTGATGTCGGCAGTGTCTGGTGAAGACAGATTCTGGTGAAGACAGGTTCTGGTGGAGACAGAGTCTGGTGGAGACAGGGTCTTGTGAAGACATGGTCTGGTGGAGACAGGTTCTAGTGGAGACAGATTCTGGTGAAGACAGAGCCTGGTGGAGACAGAGCCTGGAGGAGACAGAGCTTGATGGAGACAGAGTCTGGTGAATACAGAGTCTGGTGGAGACAGAGTCTGGTGGAGATAGATTCTGGTGCAGGCAGAGTCTGGTGAAGAAAGAGTCCGGAGAAGACAGATTCTGGAGAAGACCGAGTCTGGTGGAGACAGAGTCTGGTGGAGACAGAGCTTGGTGGAGACAGTGTCTGGTGGAGACAGAATCTGATGAAGACAGCATGGTGAAGACAGAGTCTGTTGGAGACAAAGTCTGGTGAATACAGAGCTGGATGGAGATAGAGTCTGGTGGAGACAGGGTCCGGTGGAGACAGGGTCTGGTGGAGACAGATTCTGGTGGAGTCAGAGACTGGTGGAGACAGAGTCTGGTGTAGACAGAGTCTGCTGATGACAGAGCTTGATGGAGACAGAGTATGGTGAGGACAGAGTCTGGTAGAGACAGACTCTCGTGAAGACAGATTCTGGTGAAGATAGAATCTGGTGGAGATAGAGCCTGGTGGAGACAGAGACTGATGGAGACAGAGACTGATGGAGACAGGGATTGGTGGAGACAGGGTCTGGTGGAGACAGATTCTGGTGAAGACAGAGTCTGGTGGAGACAGAGTCTGGTGGAGACAGGGTCTGGTGAAGACATGGTCTGGTGGAGACAGGGTCTGGTGGAGACAGGGTCTGGTGGAGACAGGGTCTGGTGAAGACAGACTCTCGTGAAGACAGTGTCTGGTGAAAACAGCGCTGGGTGGAGACAGAGTCTGTTGGAGACAGAGTCTGGTGAAGTCAGAGTCTGATGGAGACAGAGTCTGGTGGAGACAGATTCTGGTGAAGACAGCGCTGGGTGGAGACAGAGTCTGGTGGAGACAGAGTCTGGTGAAGACATGGTCTGCTGGAGACAGGGTCTGGTGGAGACAGGGTCTGGTGGAGACAGGGTCTGGTGGAGAAAGGGTCTGGTGGAGACAGAGTCTGGTGAAGACAGATTCTGGTGCAGACAGAGTCTGGTGAAGACAGCGCTGGGTGGAGACAGAGCCTGGTGGAGACAGAGTCTGGTGAAGTCAGAGTCTGGTGGAGACAGAGTCTGGTGGAGACAGAGTCTGGTGAAGACATGGTCTGCCTCAGACAGGGTCTGGTGGAGAAAGGGTCTGGTGGAGACAGGGTCTGGTGGAGAAAGAGTCTGGTGGAGATAGAGTCTGGTGAAGACAGATTCTGGTGAAGACAGAGGCTGGTGAAGACAGCGCTGGGTGGAGACAGAGTCTGGTGGAGACAGAGTCTGGTGAAGTCAGAGTCTGGTGGAGACAGAGTCTGGTGGAGATAGAGTCTGGTGTAGACAAAGTCTGCTGATGACAGAGCTTGATGGAGACAGAGTATGGTGAGGACAGAGTCTGGTGGAGACAGAGTCTCGCGAAGACAGAGTCTGGTGAAGATAGAATCTGGTGGAGATAGAGCCTGGTGGAGACAGAGACTGATGGAGACAGGGTTTGGTGGAGACAGGGTCTGGTGGAGACAGATTCTGGTGAAGACAGAGTCTGGTGGAGACAGAGTCTGGTGGAGACAGGGTCTGGTGAAGACATGGTCTGGTGGAGACAGGGTCTGGTGGAGACAGGGTCTGGTGGAGGCAGGGTCTGGTGAAGACAGACTCTCGTGAAGACAGTGTCTGGTGAAAACAGCGCTGGGTGGAGACAGAGTCTGGTGGAGACAGAGTCTGGTGAAGTCAGAGTCTGATGGAGACAGAGTCTGGTGGAGACAGATTCTGGTGAAGACAGCGCTAGGTGGATACAGAGTCTGGTGGAGACAGAGTCTGGTGAAGACATGGTCTGCTGGAGACAGGGTCTGGTGGAGACAGGGTCTGGTGGAGACAGGGTCTGGTGGAGAAAGGGTCTGGTGGAGACAGAGTCTGGTGAAGACAGATTCTGGTGCAGACAGAGACTGGTGAAGACAGCGCTGGGTGGAGACAGAGTCTGGTGGAGACAGAGTCTGGTGAAGTCAGAGTCTGGTGGAGACAGAGTCTGGTGGAGACAGAGTCTGGTGAAGACATGGTCTGCCTCAGACAGGGTCTGGTGGAGACAGGGTCTGGTGGAGACAGGGTCTGGTGGAGAAAGAGTCTGGTGGAGAGAGAGTCTGGTGAAGACAGATTCTGGTGAAGACAGAGACTGGTGAAGACAGCGCTGGGTGGAGACAGAGTCTGGTGGAGACAGAGTCTGGTGAAGTCAGAGTCTGGTGGAGACAGAGTCTGGTGGAGACAGAGTCTGGTGAAGACAGAGTCTGGTGGAGACAGAGTCTGGGGGTGACAGGGTCTGGTGAAGAGTGGGACTGATGGAGACAGGGTCTGGAGAAAACAGGGTCTGGTGGAGACAGGATCTGATGGAGGCAGGGTCTGGTGAAGACAGGGTCTGGTGGAGACAGTGCTGGGTGGAGACTGAGTCTTGTGGAGACTGAGTCTTATGAAGACAGAGTCTGGTGGAGACAGAGTCTGGGGGAGACAGGGTCTGGTGAAGAGTGGGACTGGTGGAGACAGGGTCTGGAGAAAACAGGGTCTGGTGGAGACAGGATCTGATGGAGGCAGGGACTGGTGAAGACAGGGTCTGGTGGAGACAGGGTCTGGTGGAGACAGGGTCTGGTGGAGACAGAGTCCGGTGAAGACAGATTCTCGTGAAGACAGAGTCTGGTGAAGACAGCACTGGGCGGAGACAGAGTCTGGTGAAGATAGGGTCTGGTGGAGACAGAGTCTGGTGGAGACAGAGTCTGGTGGAGACAGTGGCTGGTGAAGACAGAGTCTGGTGGAGACAGTCTGGTGTAGACAATGTCTGGTGGAGACAGCGTCTGGTGGAGACAGGGTCTGGTGGAGACAGAGTCTGGTGGAGACAGAGTCTGGTAAAGACAGGGTCTGCTGGAGACAGGGTTTGGTGGAGACAGTGTCTGGTGGAAACAGAGTCTGGTGGAGACAGAGTCTGGTGGAGACAGAGTCTGGTGAAGACAGCGCTGGGTGGAAACAGAATCTGGTGGAGACAGTGTCTGGTGAAGTAAGAGTCTGGTGGAGACAGAGTCTGGTGGAGACAGAGTCTGTTGGAGACAGTGCTGGGTGGAGACTGAGTCTGGTGGAGACTGAGTCTGGTGAAGGCAGAGTCTGGTGGAGACAGAGTCTGGGGGAGACAGGGTCTGGTGAAGAGTGGGACTGGTGGAGACAGGGTCTGGAGAAAACAGTGTCTGGTGGAGACAGGATCTGATGTCGGCAGTGTCTGGTGAAGACAGATTCTGGTGAAGACAGGGTCTGGTGGAGACAGAGTCTGGTGAAGACAGGGTCTGGTGGAGACAGGGTCTGGTGAAGACAGCTTCTGGTGCAGACAGAGTCTGGTGGAGACAGGGTCTGGTGGAGACAGAGTCTGGTGAAGACAGATTCTCGTGAAGACAGAGTCTGGTGAAGACAGCGCTGGGCGGAGACAGAGTCTGGTGAAGATAGGGCCTGGTGGAGACAGAGTCTGGTGGAGACAGAGTCTGGTGGAGACAGAGGCTGGTGAAGACAGAGTCTGGTGGAGACAGTCTGGTGTAGACAATGTTTGGTGGAGACAGCGTCTGGTGGAGACAGAGTCTGGTGGAAACAGAGTCTGGTGGAGACAGAGTCTGGTGAAGACAGGGTCTGGTGGAGACAGGGTTTGGTGGAGACAGTGTCTGGTGGAGACAGAGTCTGGTGGAGACAGAGTCTGGTGGAGACAGAGTCTGGTGGAGACAGTCTGGTGGAACCAAAGTCTGGTGGAGACAGAGTCTCGTGGAGACAGAGTCTGGTGAAGACAGGGTCTGGTGGAGACAGGGTCTGGTGGAGACAGAGTATGGTGGAGACAGTGTCTGGTGAAGACAGGTCTGGTGGAGACAGGCTCTAGTGGAGACAGTTTCTGGTGGAGACAGAGTCTGGTGAAGACAGGTTCTGGTGAAGACAGACTCTGGTGAAGACAGCGCTGGGTGGAGACAGATTCCGTTGGGGACAATGTCTGGTGGAGACAGTCTGGTGGAGACAGAGTCTGGTGGAGACAGTGGCTGGTGAAGACAGAGTCTGGTGGAGACAGTCTGGTGTAGACAATGTCTGGTGGAGACAGCGTCTGGTGGAGACACAGTCTGGTGGAGACAGAGTCTGGTGGAGACAGAGTCTGGTGAAGACAGGGTCTGGTGGAGACAGGGTCTGGTGGAGAAAGGGTCTGGTGGAGACAGAGTCTGGTGAAGACAGATTCTGGTGCAGACAGAGTCTGGTGAAGACAGCGCTGGGTGGAGACAGAGCCTGGTGGAGACAGAGTCTGGTGAAGTCAGAGTCTGGTGGAGACAGAGTCTGGTGGAGACAGAGTCTGGTGAAGACATGGTCTGCCTCAGACAGGGTCTGGTGGAGAAAGGGTCTGGTGGAGACAGGGTCTGGTGGAGAAAGAGTCTGGTGGAGACAGAGTCTGGTGAAGACAGATTCTGGTGAAGACAGAGGCTGGTGAAGACAGCGCTGGGTGGAGACAGAGTCTGGTGGAGACAGAGTCTGGTGAAGTCAGAGTCTGGTGGAGACAGAGTCTGGTGGAGACAGAGTCTGGTGTAGACAGAGTCTGCTGATGACAGAGCTTGATGGAGACAGAGTATGGTGAGGACAGAGTCTGGTGGAGACAGAGTCTCGTGAAGACAGAGTCTGGTGAAGATAGAATCTGGTGGAGATAGAGCCTGGTGGAGACAGAGACTGATGGAGATAGGGTTTGGTGGAGACAGGGTCTGGTGGAGACAGATTCTGGTGAAGACAGAGTCTGGTGGAGACAGAGTCTGGTGGAGACAGGGTCTGGTGAAGACATGGTCTGGTGGAGACAGGGTCTGGTGGAGACAGGGTCTGGTGGAGGCAGGGTCTGGTGAAGACAGACTCTCGTGAAGACAGTGTCTGGTGAAAACAGCGCTGGGTGGAGACAGAGTCTGGTGGAGACAGAGTCTGGTGAAGTCAGAGTCTGATGGAGACAGAGTCTGGTGGAGACAGATTCTGGTGAAGACAGCGCTGGGTGGATACAGAGTCTGGTGGAGACAGAGTCTGGTGAAGACATGGTCTGCTGGAGACAGGGTCTGGTGGAGACAGGGTCTGGTGGAGACAGGGTCTGGTGGAGAAAGGGTCTGGTGGAGAAAGGGTCTGGTGGAGACAGAGTCTGGTGAAGACAGATTCTGGTGCAGACAGAGACTGGTGAAGACAGCGCTGGGTGGAGACAGAGTCTGGTGGAGACAGAGTCTGGTGAAGTCAGAGTCTGGTGGAGACAGAGTCTGGTGGAGACAGAGTCTGGTGAAGACATGGTCTGCCTCAGACAGGGTCTGGTGGAGACAGGGTCTGGTGGAGACAGGGTCTGGTGGAGAAAGAGTCTGGTGGAGACAGAGTCTGGTGAAGACAGATTCTGGTGAAGACAGAGACTGGTGAAGACAGCGCTGGGTGGAGACAGAGTCTGGTGGAGACAGAGTCTGGTGAAGTCAGAGTCTGGTGGAGACAGAGTCTGGTGGAGACAGAGTCTGGTGAAGACAGAGTCTGGTGGAGACAGAGTCTGGGGGTGACAGGGTCTGGTGAAGAGTGGGACTGATGGAGACAGGGTCTGGAGAAAACAGGGTCTGGTGGAGACAGGATCTGATGGAGGCAGGGTCTGGTGAAGACAGGGTCTGGTGGAGACAGTGCTGGGTGGAGACTGAGTCTTGTGGAGACTGAGTCTTTTGAAGACAGAGTCTGGTGGAGACAGAGTCTGGGGAGACAGGGTCTGGTGAAGAGTGGGACTTGTGGAGACAGGGTCTGGAGAAAACAGGGTCTGGTGGAGACAGGATCTGATGGAGGCAGGGACTGGTGAAGACAGGGTCTGGTGGAGACAGGGTCTGGTGGAGACAGGGTCTGGTGGAGACAGAGTCTGGTGAAGACAGATTCTCGTGAAGAAAGAGTCTGGTGAAGACAGCACTGGGCGGAGACAGAGTCTGGTGAAGATAGGGTCTGGTGGAGACAGAGTCTGGTGGAGACAGAGTCTGGTGGAGACAGTGGCTGGTGAAGACAGAGTCTGGTGGAGACAGTCTGGTGTAGACAATGTCTGGTGGAGACAGCGTCTGGTGGAGACAGGGTCTGGTGGAGACAGAGTCTGGTGGAGACAGAGTCTGGTAAAGACAGGGTCTGGTGGAGACAGGGTTTGGTGGAGACAGTGTCTGGTGGAGACAGAGTCTGGTGGAGACAGAGTCTGGTGGAGACAGTCTGGTGGAACCAAAGTCTGGTGGAGACAGAGTCTCGTGGAGACAGAGTCTGTTGGAGACAGTGCTGGGTGGAGACTGAGTCTGGTGGAGACTGAGTCTGGTGAAGGCAGAGTCTGGTGGAGACAGAGTCTGGGGGAGACAGGGTCTGGTGAAGAGTGGGACTGGTGGAGACAGGGTCTGGAGAAAACAGTGTCTGGTGGAGACAGGATCTGATGTCGGCAGTGTCTGGTGAAGACAGATTCTGGTGAAGACAGGGTCTGGTGGAGACAGAGTCTGGTGAAGACAGGGTCTGGTGGAGACAGGGTCTGGTGAAGACAGCTTCTGGTGAAGACAGGGTCTGGTGGAGACAGAGTCTGGTGAAGACAGGGTCTGGTGGAGACAGAGTCTGGTGAAGACAGATTCTCGTGAAGACAGAGTCTGGTGAAGACAGCGCTGGGCGGAGACAGAGTCTGGTGAAGATAGGGCCTGGTGGAGACAGAGTCTGGTGGAGACAGAGTCTGGTGGAGACAGAGGCTGGTGAAGACAGAGTCTGGTGGAGACAGTCTGGTGTAGACAATGTTTGGTGGAGACAGTGTCTGGTGGAGACAGAGTCTGGTGGAAACAGAGTCTGGTGGAGACAGAGTCTGGTGAAGACAGGGTCTGGTGGAGACAGGGTTTGGTGGAGACAGTGTCTGGTGGAGACAGAGTCTGGTGGAGACAGAGTCTGGTGGAGACAGAGTCTGGTGGAGACAGTCTGGTGGAACCAAAGTCTGGTGGAGACAGAGTCTCGTGGAGACAGAGTCTGGTGAAGACAGGGTCTGGTGGAGACAGGGTCTGGTGGAGACAGAGTATGGTGGAGACAGTGTCTGGTGAAGACAGGTCTGGTGGAGACAGGCTCTAGTGGAGACAGTTTCTGGTGGAGACAGAGTCTGGTGAAGATAGATTCTGGTGAAGACAGACTCTGGTGAAGACAGCGCTGGGTGGAGACAGATTCCGTTGGGGACAATGTCTGGTGGAGACAGTCTGGTGGAGACAGAGTCTGGTGGAGACAGTGGCTGGTGAAGACAGAGTCTGGTGGAGACAGTCTGGTGTAGACAATGTCTGGTGGAGACAGCGTCTGGTGGAGACACAGTCTGGTGGAGACAGATTCTGGTGGAGACAGAGTCTGGTGAAGACAGGGTCTGGTGGAGACAGGGTTTGGTGGAGACAGTGTCTGGTGGAGACAGAGTCTGGTGGAGACAGAGTCTGGTGGAGAAAGGGTCTGGTGGAGACAGAGTCTGGTGAAGACAGATTCTGTTGAAGACAGAGTCTGGTGAAGACAGCGCTGGGTGGAAACAGAATCTGGTGGAGACAGAGTCTGGTGAAGTAAGAGTCTGGTGGAGACAGAGTCTGCTGGAGACAGAGTCTGGTGGAGACAGTGCTGGGTGGAGACTGAGTCTCGTGGAGACTGAGCCTTGTGAAGGCAGAGTCTGGTGGAGACAGAATCTGGGGGAGACAGGGTCTGGTGAAGACTGGGACTGGTGGAGACAGGGTCTGGAGAAAACAGTGTCTGGTGGAGACAGGATCTGATGTCGGCAGTGTCTGGTGAAGACAGATTCTGGTGAAGACAGTGTCTGGTGGAGACAGAGTCTGGTGGAGACAGAGTCTGGTGAAGACATGGTCTGCTGGAGACAGGGTCTGGTGGAGACAGGGTCTGGTGGAGACAGGGTCTGGTGGAGAAAGGGTCTGGTGGAGACAGATTCTGGTGAAGACAGATTCTGGTGCAGACAGAGTCTGGTGAAGACAGCGCTGGGTGGAGACAGAGCCTGGTGGAGACAGAGTCTGGTGAAGTCAGAGTCTGGTGGAGACAGAGTCTGGTGGAGACAGAGTCTGGTGAAGACATGGTCTGCCTCAGACAGGGTCTGGTGGAGAAAGGGTCTGGTGGAGACAGGGTCTGGTGGAGAAAGAGTCTGGTGGAGACAGAGTCTGGTGAAGACAGATTCTGGTGAAGACAGAGGCTGGTGAAGACAGCGCTGGGTGGAGACAGAGTCTGGTGGAGACAGAGTCTGGTGAAGTCAGAGTCTGGTGGAGACAGAGTCTGGTGGAGACAGAGTCTGGTGTAGACAGAGTCTGCTGATGACAGAGCTTGATGGAGACAGAGTATGGTGAGGACAGAGTCTGGTGGAGACAGAGTCTCGTGAAGACAGAGTCTGGTGAAGATAGAATCTGGTGGAGATAGAGCCTGGTGGAGACAGAGACTGATGGAGACAGGGTTTGGTGGAGACAGGGTCTGGTGGAGACAGATTCTGGTGAAGACAGAGTCTGGTGGAGACAGAGTCTGGTGGAGACAGGGTCTGGTGAAGACATGGTCTGGTGGAGACAGGGTCTGGTGGAGACAGGGTCTGGTGGAGGCAGGGTCTGGTGAAGACAGACTCTCGTGAAGACAGTGTCTGGTGAAAACAGCGCTGGGTGGAGACAGAGTCTGGTGGAGACAGAGTCTGGTGAAGTCAGAGTCTGATGGAGACAGAGTCTGGTGGAGACAGATTCTGGTGAAGACAGCGCTGGGTGGATACAGAGTCTGGTGGAGACAGAGTCTGGTGAAGACATGGTCTGCTGGAGACAGGGTCTGGTGGAGACAGGGTCTGGTGGAGACAGGGTCTGGTGGAGAAAGTGTCTGGTGGAGACAGAGTCTGGTGAAGACAGATTCTGGTGCAGACAGAGTCTGGTGAAGACAGCGCTGGGTGGAGACAGAGTCTGGTGGAGACAGAGTCTGGTGAAGTCAGAGTCTGGTGGAGACAGAGTCTGGTGGAGACAGAGTCTGGTGAAGACATGGTCTGCCTCAGACAGGGTCTGGTGGAGACAGGGTCTGGTGGAGACAGGGTCTGGTGGAGAAAGAGTCTGGTGGAGACAGAGTCTGGTGAAGACAGATTCTGGTGAAGACAGTGTCTGGTGAAGACAGCGCTGGGTGGAAACAGAATCTGGTGGAGACAGAGTCTGGTGAAGTAAGAGTCTGGTGGAGACAGAGTCTGCTGGAGACAGAGCCTGGTGGAGACAGTGCTGGGTGGAGACTGAGTCTCGTGGAGACTGAGCCTGGTGAAGGCAGAGTCTGGTGGAGACAGATTCTGGGGGAGACAGGTTCTGGTGAAGAGTGGGACTGGTGGAGACAGGGTCTGGAGAAAACAGTGTCTGGTGGAGACAGGATCTGATGTCGGCAGTGTCTGGTGAAGACAGATTCTGGTGAAGACAGTGTCTGGTGGAGACAGAGTCTGGTGGAGAGAGAGTCTGGTGAAGACATGGTCTGCTGGAGACAGGGTCTGTTGGAGACAGGGTCTGGTGGAGACAGGGTCTGGTGGAGAAAGGGTCTGGTGGAGACAGAGTCTGGTGAAGACAGATTCTGGTGCAGACAGAGTCTGGTGAAGACAGCGCTGGGTGGAGACAGAGCCTGGTGGAGACAGAGTCTGGTGAAGTCAGAGTCTGGTGGAGACAGAGTCTGGTGGAGACAGAGTCTGGTGAAGACATGGTCTGCCTCAGACAGGGTCTGGTGGAGAAAGGGTCTGGTGGAGACAGGGTCTGGTGGAGAAAGAGTCTGGTGGAGACAGAGTCTGGTGAAGACAGATTCTGGTGAAGACAGAGGCTGGTGAAGACAGCGCTGGGTGGAGACAGAGTCTGGTGGAGACAGAGTCTGGTGAAGTCAGAGTCTGGTGGAGACAGAGTCTGGTGGAGACAGAGTCTGGTGTAGACAGAGTCTGCTGATGACAGAGCTTGATGGAGACAGAGTATGGTGAGGACAGAGTCTGGTGGAGACAGAGTCTCGTGAAGACAGAGTCTGGTGAAGATAGAATCTGGTGGAGATAGAGCCTGGTGGAGACAGAGACTGATGGAGATAGGGTTTGGTGGAGACAGGGTCTGGTGGAGACAGATTCTGGTGAAGACAGAGTCTGCTGGAGACAGAGTCTGGTGGAGACAGGGTCTGGTGAAGACATGGTCTGGTGGAGACAGGGTCTGGTGGAGACAGGGTCTGGTGGAGGCAGGGTCTGGTGAAGACAGACACTCGTGAAGACAGTGTCTGGTGAAAACAGCGCTGGGTGGAGACAGAATCTGGTGGAGACAGAGTCTGGTGAAGTCAGAGTCTGATGGAGACAGAGTCTGGTGGAGACAGATTCTGGTGAAGACAGCGCTGGGTGGATACAGAGTCTGGTGGAGACAGAGTCTGGTGAAGACATGGTCTGCTGGAGACAGGGTCTGGTGGAGACAGGGTCTGGTGGAGACAGGGTCTGGTGGAGAAAGGGTCTGGTGGAGACAGAGTCTGGTGAAGACAGATTCTGGTGCAGACAGAGTCTGGTGAAGACAGCGCTGGGTGGAGACAGAGTCTGGTGGAGACAGAGTCTGGTGAAGTCAGAGTCTGGTGGAGACAGAGTCTGGTGGAGACAGAGTCTGGTGAAGACATGGTCTGCCTCAGACAGGGTCTGGTGGAGACAGGGTCTGGTGGAGACAGGGTCTGGTGGAGAAAGAGTCTGGTGGAGACAGAGTCTGGTGAAGACAGATTCTGGTGAAGACAGAGACTGGTGAAGACAGCGCTGGGTGGAGACAGAGTCTGGTGGAGACAGAGTCTGGTGAAGTCAGAGTCTGGTGGAGACAGAGTCTGGTGGAGACAGAGTCTGGTGAAGACAGAGTCTGGTGGAGACAGAGTCTGGGGGAGACAGGGTCTGGTGAAGAGTGGGACTGATGGAGACAGGGTCTGGAGAAAACAGGGTCTGGTGGAGACAGGATCTGATGGAGGCAGGGTCTGGTGAAGACAGGGTCTGGTGGAGACAGTGCTGGGTGGAGACTGAGTCTTGTGGAGACTGAGTCTTATGAAGACAGAGTCTGGTGGAGACAGAGTCTGGGGGAGACAGGGTCTGGTGAAGAGTGGGACTGGTGGAGACAGGGTCTGGAGAAAACAGGGTCTGGTGGAGACAGGATCTGATGGAGGCAGGGACTGGTGAAGACAGGGTCTGGTGGAGACAGGGTCTGGTGGAGACAGGGTCTGGTGGAGACAGAGTCTGGTGAAGACAGATTCTCGTGAAGACAGAGTCTGGTGAAGACAGCACTGGGCGGAGACAGAGACTGGTGAAGATAGGGTCTGGTGGAGACAGAGTCTGGTGGAGACAGAGTCTGGTGGAGACAGTGGCTGGTGAAGACACAGTCTGGTGGAGACAGTCTAGTGTAGACAATGTCTGGTGGAGACAGCGTCTGGTGGAGACAGGGTCTGGTGGAGACAGAGTCTGGTGGAGACAGAGTCTGGTGAAGACAGGGTCTGGTGGAGACAGGGTTTGGTGGAGACAGTGTCTGGTGGAGACAGAGTCTGGTGGAGACAGAGTCTGGTGGAGACAGAGTCTGGTGAAGACAGCGCTGGGTGGAAACAGAATCTGGTGGAGACAGTGTCTGGTGAAGTAAGAGTCTGGTGGAGACAGAGTCTGGTGGAGACAGAGTCTGTTGGAGACAGTGCTGGGTGGAGACTGAGTCTGGTGGAGACTGAGTCTGGTGAAGGCAGAGTCTGGTGGAGACAGAGTCTGGGGGAGACAGGGTCTGGTGAAGGGTGGGACTGGTGGAGACAGGGTCTGGAGAAAACAGTGTCTGGTGGAGACAGGATCTGATGTCGGCAGTGTCTGGTGAAGACAGATTCTGGTGAAGACAGGGTCTGGTGGA
Source organism: Somniosus microcephalus (assembly GCF_052327205.1). Lineage (NCBI taxonomy): Eukaryota > Metazoa > Chordata > Chondrichthyes > Squaliformes > Somniosidae > Somniosus > Somniosus microcephalus. The sequence goes on along the minus strand of NW_028225234.1, from coordinate 1,021,072 downwards.
GACAGAGTCTGGTGAAGACAGGGTCTGGTGGAGACAGGGTCTGGTGAAGACAGCTTCTGGTGCAGACAGAGTCTGGTGGAGACAGGGTCTGGTGGAGACAGAGTCTGGTGAAGACAGATTCTCGTGAAGACAGAGTCTGGTGAAGACAGCGCTGGGCGGAGACAGAGTCTGGTGAAGATAGGGCCTGGTGGAGACAGAGTCTGGTGGAGACAGAGTCTGGTGGAGACAGAGGCTGGTGAAGACAGAGTCTGGTGGAGACAGTCTGGTGTAGACAATGTTTGGTGGAGACAGCGTCTGGTGGAGACAGAGTCTGGTGGAAACAGAGTCTGGTGGAGACAGAGTCTGGTGAAGACAGGGTCTGGTGGAGACAGGGTTTGGTGGAGACAGTGTCTGGTGGAGACAGAGTCTGGTGGAGACAGAGTCTGGTGGAGACAGAGTCTGGTGGAGACAGTCTGGTGGAACCAAAGTCTGGTGGAGACAGAGTCTCGTGGAGACAGAGTCTGGTGAAGACAGGGTCTGGTGGAGACAGGGTCTGGTGGAGACAGAGTATGGTGGAGACAGTGTCTGGTGAAGACAGGTCTGGTGGAGACAGGCTCTAGTGGAGACAGTTTCTGGTGGAGACAGAGTCTGGTGAAGACAGGTTCTGTTGAAGACAGATTCTGGTGAAGACAGCGCTGGGTGGAGACAGATTCCGTTGGGGACAATGTCTGGTGGAGACAGTCTGGTGGAGACAGAGTCTGGTGGAGACAGTGGCTGGTGAAGACAGAGTCTGGTGGAGACAGTCTGGTGTAGACAATGTCTGGTGGAGACAGCGTCTGGTGGAGACAGAGTCTGGTGGAGACAGAGTCTGGTGGAGACAGAGTCTGGTGAAGACAGGGTCTGGTGGAGACAGGGTTTGGTGGAGACAGTGTCTGGTGGAGACAGAGTCTGGTGGAGACAGAGTCTGGTGGAGAAAGGGTCTGGTGGAGACAGAGTCTGGTGAAGACAGATTCTGGTGAAGACAGAGTCTGGTGAAGACAGCGCTGGGTGGAAACAGAATCTGGTGGAGACAGAGTCTGGTGAAGTAAGAGTCTGGTGGAGACAGAGTCTGCTGGAGACAGAGTCTGGTGGAGACAGTGCTGGGTGGAGACTGAGTCTCGTGGAGACTGAGCCTGGTGAAGGCAGAGTCTGGTGGAGACAGATTCTGGGGGAGACAGGGTCTGGTGAAGAGTGGGACTGGTGGAGACAGGGTCTGGAGAAAACAGTGTCTGCTGGAGACAGGATCTGATGTCGGCAGTGTCTGGTGAAGACAGATTCTGGTGAAGACAGGTTCTGGTGGAGACAGAGTCTGGTGGAGACAGAGTCTGGTGAAGACATGGTCTGCTGGAGACAGGGTCTGGTGGAGACAGGGTCTGGTGGAGACAGGGTCTGGTGGAGAAAGGGTCTGGTGGAGACAGAGTCTGGTGAAGACAGATTCTGGTGCAGACAGAGTCTGGTGAAGGCAGCGCTGGGTGGAGACAGAGCCTGGTGGAGACAGAGTCTGGTGAAGTCAGAGTCTGGTGGAGACAGAGTCTGGTGGAGACAGAGTCTGGTGAAGACATGGTCTGCCTCAGACAGGGTCTGGTGGAGAAAGGGTCTGTTGGAGACAGGGTCTGGTGGAGAAAGAGTCTGGTGGAGACAGAGTCTGGTGAAGACAGATTCTGGTGAAGACAGAGGCTGGTGAAGACAGCGCTGGGTGGAGACAGAGTCTGGTGGAGACAGAGTCTGGTGAAGTCAGAGTCTGGTGGAGACAGAGTCTGGTGGAGACAGAGTCTGGTGTAGACAGAGTCTGCTGATGACAGAGCTTGATGGAGACAGAGTATGGTGAAGACAGAGTCTGGTGGAGACAGAGTCTCGTGAAGACAGAGTCTGGTGAAGATAGAATCTGGTGGAGATAGAGCCTGGTGGAGACAGAGACTGATGGAGACAGGGTTTGGTGGAGACAGGGTCTGGTGGAGACAGATTCGGGTGAAGACAGAGTCTGGTGGAGACAGAGTCTGGTGGAGACAGGGTCTGGTGAAGACATGGTCTGGTGGAGACAGGGTCTGGTGGAGACAGGGTCTGGTGGAGGCAGGGTCTGGTGAAGACAGACTCTCGTGAAGACAGTGTCTGTTGAAAACAGCGCTGGGTGGAGACAGAGTCTGGTGGAGACAGAGTCTGGTGAAGTCAGAGTCTGATGGAGACAGAGTCTGGTGGAGACAGATTCTGGTGAAGACAGCGCTGGGTGGATACAGAGTCTGGTGGAGACAGAGTCTGGTGAAGACATGGTCTGCTGGAGACAGGGTCTGGTGGAGACAGGGTCTGGTGGAGACAGGGTCTGGTGGAGAAAGGGTCTGGTGGAGACAGAGTCTGGTGAAGACAGATTCTGGTGGAGACAGAGTCTGGTGAAGACAGCGCTGGGTGGAGACAGAGTCTGGTGGAGACAGAGTCTGGTGAAGTCAGAGTCTGGTGGAGACAGAGTCTGGTGGAGACAGAGTCTGGTGAAGACATGGTCTGCCTCAGACAGGGTCTGGTGGAGACAGGGTCTGGTGGAGACAGGGTCTGGTGGAGAAAGAGTCTGGTGGAGACAGAGTCTGGTGAAGACAGATTCTGGTGAAGACAGAGACTGGTGAAGACAGCGCTGGGTGGAGACAGAGTCTGGTGGAGACAGAGTCTGGTGAAGTCAGAGTCTGGTGGAGACAGAGTCTGGTGGAGACAGAGTCTGGTGAAGACAGAGTCTGGTGGAGACAGAGTCTGGGGGAGACAGGGTCTGGTGAAGAGTGGGACTGATGGAGACAGGGTCTGGAGAAAACAGAGTCTGGTGGAGACAGGATCTGATGGAGGCAGGGTCTGGTGAAGACAGGGTCTGGTGGAGACAGTGCTGGGTGGAGACTGAGTCTTGTGGAGACTGAGTCTTATGAAGACAGAGTCTGGTGGAGACAGAGTCTGGGGGAGACAGGGTCTGGTGAAGAGTGGGACTGGTGGAGACAGGGTCTGGAGAAAACAGGGTCTGGTGGAGACAGGATCTGATGGAGGCAGGGACTGGTGAAGACAGGGTCTGGTGGAGACAGGGTCTGGTGGAGACAGGGTCTGGTGGAGACAGAGTCTGGTGAAGACAGATTCTCGTGAAGACAGAGTCTGGTGAAGACAGCGCTGGGCGGAGACAGAGTCTGGTGAAGATAGGGTCTGGTGGAGACAGAGTCTGGTGGAGACAGAGTCTGGTGGAGACAGTGGCTGGTGAAGACAGAGTCTGGTGGAGACAGTCTGGTGTAGACAATGTCTGGTGGAGACAGCGTCTGGTGGAGACAGGGTCTGGTGGAGACAGAGTCTGATGGAGACAGAGTCTGGTGAAGACAGGGTCTGGTGGAGACAGGGTTTGGTGGAGACAGTGTCTGGTGGAGACAGAGTCTGGTGGAGACAGAGTCTGGTGGAGAAAGGGTCTGGTGGAGACAGAGTCTGGTGAAGACAGATTCTGGTGAAGACAGAGTCTGGTGAAGACAGCGCTGGGTGGAAACAGAATCTGGTGGAGACAGTGTCTGGTGAAGTAAGAGTCTGGTGGAGACAGAGTCTGGTGGAGACAGAGTCTGTTGGAGACAGTGCTGGGTGGAGACTGAGTCTCGTGGAGACTGAGCCTGGTGAAGGCAGAGTCTGGTGGAGACAGATTCTGGGGGAGACAGGGTCTGGTGAAGAGTGGGACTGGTGGAGACAGGGTCTGGAGAAAACAGTGTCTGGTGGAGACAGGATCTGATGTCGGCAGTGTCTGGTGAAGACAGATTCTGGTGAAGACAGGGTCTGGTGGAGACAGAGTCTGGTGGAGACAGAGTCTGGTGAAGACATGGTCTGCTGGAGACAGGGTCTGGTGGAGACAGTGTCTGGTGGAGACAGGGTCTGGTGGAGAAAGGGTCTGGTGGAGACAGAGTCTGGTGAAGACAGATTCTGGTGCAGACAGAGTCTGGTGAAGACAGCGCTGGGTGGAGACAGAGCCTGGTGGAGACAGAGTCTGGTGAAGTCAGAGTCTGGTGGAGACAGAGTCTGGTGGAGACAGAGTCTGGTGAAGACATGGTCTGCCTCAGACAGGGTCTGGTGTAGAAAGGGTCTGGTGGAGACAGGGTCTGGTGGAGAAAGAGTCTGGTGGAGACAGAGTCTGGTGAAGACAGATTCTGGTGAAGACAGAGGCTGGTGAAGACAGCGCTGGGTGGAGACAGAGTCTGGTGGAGACAGAGTCTGGTGAAGTCAGAGTCTGGTGGAGACAGAGTCTGGTGGAGACAGAGTCTGGTGTAGACAGAGTCTGCTGATGACAGAGTTTGATGGAGACAGTGTATGGTGAGGACAGAGTCTGGTGGAGACAGAGTCTCGTGAAGACAGAGTCTGGTGAAGATAGAATCTGGTGGAGATAGAGCCTGGTGGAGACAGAGACTGATGGAGACAGGGTTTGGTGGAGACAGGGTCTGGTGGAGACAGATTCTGGTGAAGACAGAGTCTGGTGGAGACAGAGTCTGGTGGAGACAAGGTCTGGTGAAGACATGGTCTGGTGGAGACAGGGTCTGGTGGAGACAGGGTCTGGTGGAGGCAGGGTCTGGTGAAGACAGACTCTCGTGAAGAGAGTGTCTGGTGAAAACAGCGCTGGGTGGAGACAGAGTCTGGTGGAGACAGAGTCTGGTGGAGACAAGGTCTGATGGAGACAGAGTCTGGTGGAGACAGATTCTGGTGAAGACAGCGCTGGGTGGATACAGAATCTGGTGGAGACAGAGTCTGGTGAAGACATGGTCTGCTGGAGACAGGGTCTGGTGGAGACAGGGTCTGGTGGAGACAGGGTCTGGTGGAGAAAGGGTCTGGTGGAGACAGAGTCTGGTGAAGACAGATTCTGGTGCAGACAGAGTCTGGTGAAGACAGCGCTGGGTGGAGACAGAGTCTGGTGGAGACAGAGTCTGGTGAAGTCAGAGTCTGGTGGAGACAGAGTCTGGTGGAGACAGAGTCTGGTGAAGACATGGTCTGCCTCAGACAGGGTCTGGTGGAGACAGGGTCTGGTGGAGAAAGGGTCTGTTGGAGAAAGAGTCTGGTGGAGACAGAGTCTGGTGAAGACAGATTCTGGTGAAGACAGAGACTGGTGAAGACAGCGCTGGGTGGAGACAGAGTCTGGTGGAGACAGAGTCTGGTGAAGTCAGAGTCTGGTGGAGACAGAGTCTGGTGGAGACAGAGTCTGGTGAAGACAGAGTCTGGTGGAGACAGAGTCTGGGGGAGACAGGGTCTGGTGAAGAGTGGGACTGATGGAGACAGGGTCTGGAGAAAACAGGGTCTGGTGGAGACAGGATCTGATGGAGGCAGGGTCTGGTGAAGACAGGGTCTGGTGGAGACAGTGCTGGGTGGAGACTGAGTCTTGTGGAGACTGAGTCTTATGAAGACAGAGTCTGGTGAAGACAGAATCTGGGGGAGACAGGGTCTGGTGAAGAGTGGGACTGGTGGAGACAGGGTCTGGAGAAAACAGTGTCTGGTGGAGACAGGATCTGATGGAGGCAGGGACTGGTGAAGACAGGGTCTGGTGGAGACAGGGTCTGGTGGAGACAGGGTCTGGTGGAGACAGAGTCTGGTGAAGACAGATTCTCGTGAAGACAGAGTCTGGTGAAGACAGCGCTGGGCGGAGACAGAGTCTGGTGAAGATAGGGTCTGGTGGAGACAGAGTCTGGTGGAGACAGTGTCTGCTGGAGACAGAGTCTCGTGGGGACAGAGTCTGGTGAAGACAGAGTCTGGTGGAGACAGAGTCTGGTGGAGACAGAGTCTGGTGGAGACTGAGTCTGGTGAGGACAGACCTTGGTGGAGACAGAGGCTGGTGGAGACAGATTCTGGTGGAGACAGTCTGGTGAAGCCAGAGTCTGGTGAAGACAGAGTCTGGTGGAGACAGCGTCTGGTGGAGACAGAGTCTGGTGATAACAGAGCTTGATGGAGACAGACTGTGGTGGAGGCAGAGTCTGGTGGAGGCAGTCTGGTGAAGAGAGAGTCTGGTGAAGACAGTATGGTGAAGACAGAGTCTGGTGAAGACAGGGTCTGGTGGAGACAGGTTCTGGTGAAGACAGATTCTGGTGAAGACAGTGTCTGGTGAAGACAGAGTCTGGTGGAGACAGAGTCTGGTGAAGACAGCGCTGGGTGGAGACAGAGTCTGGTGAAGACAGATTCTGGTGAAGACAGAGTCTGGTGAAGACAGTGCTGGGTGGAGACAGCGTCTGGTGGAGACAGAGTCTGGTGGAGACAGAGCTTGACGGAGACAGCGTCTGGTGAAGACAGATTCTGGTGAAGATAGGTTCTGGTGAAGACAGAGCTCGGTGGAGACAGCGTCTGCTGGAGACAGAGTCTGGTGGAGACAGAGTCTGGTGAGGACAGACCTTGGTTGAGATAGAGCCTGGTGGAGACAGAGACTGATGGAGACAGTCTGCTGAAGAAAGTGTCTGGTGGACACAGAGTCTGGTGGAGACAGAGTCTGGTGGAGACAGAATCTGGTAGAGACAGAGCTTGATGGAGAAAGAGTCTGGTGGAGACAAAGTCTGGTGGAGACACAGTCTGGTGGAGACAGGGTCTGGTGGAGACAGGGTCTGGTAGAGACAGATTCTGGTGGAGACAGATTCTGGTGGAGACAGAGTCTGGTGGTGACAGAGGCTGGTGGAGACAGAGTCTGCTGAAGACAGCGCTGGGAGGAGACAGCGTCTGGTGAAGACAGAGACTGGTGAAGACAGCGCTGGTTGGAGACAGCGTCTGGTGGAGACAGATTCTGGTGAAGTCAGAGCCTGGTGGAGACAGAGTCTGGTGAGGACAGACCTTGGAGGAGACAGAGTCTGGTGATTACAGAGCTTGATGGAGACAGAGTCTGGTGGAGACAGATTCTGGTGGAGACAGTCTGGTGAAGACAGATTCTGGTGAAGACAGTGTCTGGTGGAGAAAGTGCCTGGTGGAGACAGAGACTGATGGAGACAGTCTGCTGAACAAAGTGAATGGTGGACACAGAGTCTGGTGGAGACAGGGTCTGGTGGAGACAGAGACAGGTGGAGGCAGAGTCTGGTGGAGACAGATCTTGATGGAGAAAGAGTCTGGTGGAGACAAAGTCTGGTGGAGACACAGACTGGTGGAGACAGGGTCTGGTGAAGACAGAGTCTGGTGGAGACAGTCTGGTGTAGACAATGTCTGCTGGAGACAGCGTCTGGTGGAGACAGGGTCTGGTGGAGACAGAGTCAGGTGGAGACAGAGTCTGGTGAAGACAGGGTCTGGTGTAGACAGGGTTTGGTGGAGACAGTGTCTGGTGGAGACAGAGTCTGGTGGAGACAGAGTCTGGTGGAGAAAGGGTCTGGTGGAGACAGAGTCTGGTGAAGACAGATTCTCGTGAAGACAGAGTCTGGTGAAGACAGCGCTGGGTGGAAACAGAATCTGGTGGAGACAGAGTCTGGTGAAGTAAGAGTCTGGTGGAGACAGAGTCTGGTGGAGACAGAGTCTGGTGGAGACAGTGCTGGGTGGAGACTGAGTCTGGTGGAGACTGAGTCTGGTGAAGGCAGAGTCTGGTGAAGGCAGAGTCTGGTGGAGACAGAGTCTGGGGGAGACAGGGTCTGGTGAAGAGTGGGACAGGTGGAGACAGGGTCTGGAGAAAACAGTGTCTGGTGGAGACAGGATCTGATGTCGGCAGTGTCTGGTGAAGACAGATTCTGGTGAAGACAGGGTCTGGTGGAGAGAGAGTCTGGTGAAGACAGGGTCTGGTGGAGACAGCTTCTGGTGCAGACAGAGTCTGGTGGAGACAGGGTCTGGTGGAGACAGAGTCTGGTGAAAACAGATTCTCGTGAAGACAGAGTCTGGTGAAGACAGCGCTGGGCGGAGACAGAGTCTGGTGAAGATAGGGCCTGGTGGAGACAGAGTCTGGTGGAGACAGAGGCTGGTGAAGACAGAGTCTGGTGGAGACAGTCTGGTGTAGACAATGTCTGGTGGAGACAGCGTCTGGTGGAGACAGAGTCTGGTGGAAACAGAGTCTGGTGGAGACAGAGTCTGGTGAAGACAGGGTCTGGTGGAGACAGGGTTTGGTGGAGACAGTGTCTGGTGGAGACAGAGTCTGGTGGAGACAGAGTCTGGTGGAGACAGTCTGGTGGAACCAAAGTCTGGTGGAGACAGAGTCTGGTGGAGACAGAGTCTCGTGGAGACAGAGTCTGGTGAAGACAGGGTCTGGTGGAGACAGGGTCTGGTGGAGACAGAGTATGGTGGAGACAGTATCTGGTGAAGACAGGTCTGGTGGAGACAGGCTCTAGTGGAGACAGTTTCTGGTGGAGACAGAGTCTGGTGAAGACAGGTTCTGGTGAAGACAGACTCTGGTGAAGACAGCGCTGGGTGGAGAAAGATTCCGTTGGGGACAATGTCTGGTGGAGACAGTCTGGTGGAGACAGAGTCTGGTGGAGACAGTGGCTGGTGAAGACAGAGTCTGGTGGAGACAGTCTGGTGTAGACAATGTCTGGTGGAGACAGCGTCTGGTGGAGACAGAGTCTGGTGGAGACAGAGTCTGGTGGAGACAGAGTCTGGTGAAGACAGGGTCTGGTGGAGACAGGCTTTGGTGGAGACAGTGTCTGGTGGAGACAGAGTCTGGTGGAGACAGAGTCTGGTGGAGAAAGGGTCTGGTGGAGACAGTGTCTGGTGAAGACAGATTCTGGTGAAGACAGAGTCTGGTGAAGACAGCGCAGGGTGGAAACAGAATCTGGTGGAGACAGAGTCTGGTGAAGTAAGAGTCTGGTGGAGACAGAGTCTGGTGGAGACAGAGTCTGGTGGAGACAGTGCTGGGTGGAGACTGAGTCTGGTGGAGACTGAGTCTGGTGAAGGCAGAGTCTGGTGGAGACAGAGTCTGGGGGAGACAGGGTCTGGTGAAGAGTGGGACTGGTGGAGACAGGGTCTGGAGAAAACAGTGTCTGGTGGAGACAGGATCTGATGTCGGCAGTGACTGGTGAAGACAGATTCTGGTGAAGACAGGGTCTGGTGGAGACAGAGTCTGGTGAAGACAGGGTCTGGTGGAGACAGGGTCTGGTGAAGACAGCTTCTGGTGCAGACAGAGTCTGGTGGAGACAGTCTGGTGGAACCAAAGTCTGGTGGAGACAGAGTCTGGTGGAGACAGAGTCTCGTGGAGACAGAGTCTGGTGAAGACAGGGTCTGGTGGAGACAGGGTCTGGTGGAGACAGAGTATGGTGGAGACAGTATCTGGTGAAGACAGGTCTGGTGGAGACAGGCTCTAGTGGAGACAGTTTCTGGTGGAGACAGAGTCTGGTGAAGACAGGTTCTGGTGAAGACAGACTCTGGTGAAGACAGCGCTGGGTGGAGACAGATTCCGTTGGGGACAATGTCTGGTGGAGACAGTCTGGTGGAGACAGAGTCTGGTGGAGACAGTGGCTGGTGAAGACAGAGTCTGGTGGAGACAGTCTGGTGTAGACAATGTCTGGTGGAGACAGCGTCTGGTGGAGACAGAGTCTGGTGGAGACAGAGTCTGGTGGAGACAGAGTCTGGTGAAGACAGGGTCTGGTGGAGACAGGCTTTGGTGGAGACAGTGTCTGGTGGAGACAGAGTCTGGTGGAGACAGAGTCTGGTGGAGAAAGGGTCTGGTGGAGACAGTGTCTGGTGAAGACAGATTCTGGTGAAGACAGAGTCTGGTGAAGACAGCGCAGGGTGGAAACAGAATCTGGTGGAGACAGAGTCTGGTGAAGTAAGAGTCTGGTGGAGACAGAGTCTGGTGGAGACAGAGTCTGGTGGAGACAGTGCTGGGTGGAGACTGAGTCTGGTGGAGACTGAGTCTGGTGAAGGCAGAGTCTGGTGGAGACAGAGTCTGGGGGAGACAGGGTCTGGTGAAGAGTGGGACTGGTGGAGACAGGGTCTGGAGAAAACAGTGTCTGGTGGAGACAGGATCTGATGTCGGCAGTGACTGGTGAAGACAGATTCTGGTGAAGACAGGGTCTGGTGGAGACAGAGTCTGGTGAAGACAGGGTCTGGTGGAGACAGGGTCTGGTGAAGACAGCTTCTGGTGCAGACAGAGTCTGGTGGAGACAGGGTCTGGTGGAGACAGAGACTGGTGAAAACAGATTCTCGTGAAGACAGAGTCTGGTGAAGAGAGCGCCGGGCGGAGACAGAGTCTGGTGAAGATAGGGCCTGGTGGAGACAGAGTCTGGTGGAGACAGAGTCTGGTGGAGACAGAGGCTGGTGAAGACAGAGTCTGGTGGAGACAGTCTGGTGTAGACAATGTCTGGTGGAGACAGCGTCTGGTGGAGACAGAGTCTGGTGGAAACAGAGTCTGGTGGAGACAGAGTCTGGTAAAGACAGGGTCTGGTGGAGACAGGGTTTGGTGGAGACAGTGTCTGGTGGAGACAGAGTCTGGTGGAGACAGAGTCTGGTGGAGACAGAGTCTGGTGGAGACAGTCTGGTGGAACCAAAGTCTGGTGGAGACAGAGTCTGGTGGAGACAGAGTCTCGTGGAGACAGAGTCTGGTGAAGACAGGGTCTGGTGGAGACAGGGTCTGGTGGAGACAGAGTATGGTGGAGACAGTGTCTGGTGAAGACAGGTCTGGTGGAGACAGGCTCTAGTGGAGACAGTTTCTGGTGGAGACAGAGTCTGGTGAAGACAGGTTCTGGTGAAGACAGACTCTGGTGAAGACAGCGCTGGGTGGAGACAGATTCCGTTGGGGACAATGTCTGGTGGAGACAGTCTGGTGGAGACAGAGTCTGGTGGAGACAGTGGCTGGTGAAGACAGAGTCTGGTGGAGACAGTCTGGTGTAGACAATGTCTGGTGGAGACAGCGTCTGGTGGAGACAGAGTCTGGTGGAGACAGAGTCTGGTGGAGACAGAGTCTGGTGAAGACAGGGTCTGGTGGAGACAGGGTTTGGTGGAGACAGTGTCTGGTGGAGACAGAGTCTGGTGGAGACAGAGTCTGGTGGAGAAAGGGTCTGGTGGAGACAGAGTCTGGTGAAGACAGATTCTGGTGAAGACAGAGTCTGGTGAAGACAGCGCTGGGTGGAAACAGAATCTGGTGGAGACAGAGTCTGGTGAAGTAAGAGTCTGGTGGAGACAGAGTCTGCTGGAGACAGAGTCTGGTGGAGACAGTGCTGGGTGGAGACTGAGTCTGGTGGAGACTGAGCCTGGTGAAGGCAGAGTCTGGTGGAGACAGAGTCTGGGGGAGACAGGGTCTGGTGAAGAGTGGGACTGGTGGAGACAGGGTCTGGAGAAAACAGTGTCTGGTGGAGACAGGATCTGATGTCGGCAGTGTCTGGTGAAGACAGATTCTGGTGCAGACAGAGTCTGGTGGAGACAGGGTCTGGTGGAGACAGGGTCTGATGAAGACAGCTTCTGGTGCAGACAGAGTCTGGTGGAGACAGGGTCTGGTGGAGACAGAGTCTGGTGAGGACAGACCTTGGTGGAGATAGAGCCTGGTGGAGACAGAGACTGATGGAGACAGTCTGCTGAAGAAAGAGTCTGGTGGACACAGAGTCTGGTGGAGACAGAGTCTGGTGGAGACAGAGTCTGGTGAAGACAGCGCTGGGCGGAGACAGAGTCTGGTGAAGATAGGGTCTGGTGGAGACAGAGTCTGGTGGAGACAGAGTCTGGTGGAGACAGTGGCTGGTGAAGACAGAGTCTGGTGGAGACAGTCTGGTGTAGACAATGTCTGGTGGAGACAGCGTCTGGTGGAGACAGGGTCTGGTGGAGACAGAGTCAGGTGGAGACAGAGTCTGGTGAAGACAGGGTCTGGTGGAGACAGGGTTTGGTGGAGACAGTGTCTGGTGGAGACAGAGTCTGGTGGAGACAGAGTCTGGTGGAGACAGAGTCTGGTGAAGACAGAGTCTGGTGGAGACAGAGTCTGGGGGAGACAGGGTCTGGTGAAGAGTGGGACTGATGGAGACAGGGTCTGGAGAAAACAGGGTCTGGTGGAGACAGGGTCTGGTGGAGAAAGAGTCTGGTGGAGACAGAGTCTGGTGAAGACAGATTCTGGTGAAGACAGAGGCTGGTGAAGACAGCGCTGGGTGGAGACAGAGTCTGGTGGAGACAGAGTCTGGTGAAGTCAGAGTCTGGTGGAGACAGAGTCTGGTGGAGACAGAGTCTGGTGTAGACAGAGTCTGCTGATGACAGAGCTTGATGGAGACAGAGTATGGTGAGGACAGAGTCTGGTGGAGACAGAGTCTCGTGAAGACAGAGTCTGGTGAAGATAGAATCTGGTGGAGATAGAGCCTGGTGGAGACAGAGACTGATGGAGACAGGGTTTGGTGGAGACAGGGTCTGGTGGAGACAGATTCTGGTGAAGACAGAGTCTGGTGGAGACAGAGTCTGGTGGAGACAGGGTCTGGTGAAGACATGGTCTGGTGGAGACAGGGTCTGGTGGAGACAGGGTCTGGTGGAGGCAGGGTCTGGTGAAGACAGACTCTCGTGAAGACAGTGTCTGGTGAAAACAGCGCTGGGTGGAGACAGAGTCTGGTGGAGACAGAGTCTGGTGAAGTCAGAGTCTGATGGAGACAGAGTCTGGTGGAGACAGATTCTGGTGAAGACAGCGCTGGGTGGATACAGAGTCTGGTGGAGACATGGTCTGCTGGAGACAGGGTCTGGTGGAGACAGGGTCTGGTGGAGACAGGGTCTGGTGGAGAAAGGGTCTGGTGGAGACAGAGTCTGGTGAAGACAGATTCTGGTGCAGACAGAGTCTGGTGAAGACAGCGCTGGGTGGAGACAGAGTCTGGTGGAGACAGAGTCTGGTGAAGTCAGAGTCTGGTGGAGACAGAGTCTGGTGGAGACAGAGTCTGGTGAAGACATGGTCTGCCTCAGACAGGGTCTGGTGGAGACAGGGTCTGGTGGAGACAGGGTCTGGTGGAGAAAGAGTCTGGTGGAGACAGAGTCTGGTGAAGACAGATTCTGGTGAAGACAGAGACTGGTGAAGACAGCGCTGGGTGGAGACAGAGTCTGGTGGAGACAGAGTCTGGTGAAGTCAGAGTCTGGTGGAGACAGAGTCTGGTGGAGACAGAGTCTGGTGAAGACAGAGTCTGGTGGAGACAGAGTCTGGGGGAGACAGGGTCTGGTGAAGAGTGGGACTGATGGAGACAGGGTCTGGAGAAAACAGGGTCTGGTGGAGACAGGATCTGATGGAGGCAGGGTCTGGTGAAGACAGGGTCTGGTGGAGACAGTGCTGGGTGGAGACTGAGTCTTGTGGAGACTGAGTCTTATGAAGACAGAGTCTGGTGGAGACAGAGTCTGGGGGAGACAGGGTCTGGTGAAGAGTGGGACTGGTGGAGACAGGGTCTGGAGAAAACAGGGTCTGGTGGAGACAGGATCTGATGGAGGCAGGGACTGGTGAAGACAGGGTCTGGTGGAGACAGGGTCTGGTGGAGAGAGGGTCTGGTGGAGACAGAGACTGGTGAAGACAGATTCTCGTGAAGACAGAGTCTGGTGAAGACAGCGCTGGGCGGAGACAGAGTCTGCTGAAGATAGGGTCTGGTGGAGACAGAGTCTGGTGGAGACAGAGTCTGGTGGAGACAGTGGCTGGTGAAGACAGAGTCTGGTGGAGACAGTCTGGTGTAGACAATGTCTGGTGGAGACAGCGTCTGGTGGAGACAGGGTCTGGTGGAGACAGAGTCTGATGGAGACAGAGTCTGGTGAAGACAGGGTCTGGTGGAGACAGGGTTTGGTGGAGACAGTGTCTGGTGGAGACAGAGTCTGGTGGAGACAGAGTCTGGTGGAGAAAGGGTCCGGTGGAGACAGAGTCTGGTGAAGACAGATTCTGGTGAAGACAGAGTCTGGTGAAGACAGCGCTGGGTGGAAACAGAATCTGGTGGAGACAGTGTCTGGTGAAGTAAGAGTCTGGTGGAGACAGAGTCTGGTGGAGACAGAGTCTGTTGGAGACAGTGCTGGGTGGAGACTGAGTCTCGTGGAGACTGAGCCTGGTGAAGGCAGAGTCTGGTGGAGACAGATTCTGGGGGAGACAGGGTCTGGTGAAGAGTGGGACTGGTGGAGACAGGGTCTGGAGAAAACAGTGTCTGGTGGAGACAGGATCTGATGTCGGCAGTGTCTGGTGAAGACAGATTCTGGTGAAGACAGGGTCTGGTGGAGACAGAGTCTGGTGGAGACAGAGTCTGGTGAAGACATGGTCTGCTGGAGACAGGGTCTGGTGGAGACAGTGTCTGGTGGAGACAGGGTCTGGTGGAGAAAGGGTCTGGTGGAGACAGAGTCTGGTGAAGACAGATTCTGGTGCAGACAGAGTCTGGTGAAGACAGCGCTGGGTGGAGACAGAGCCTGGTGGAGACAGAGTCTGGTGAAGTCAGAGTCTGGTGGAGACAGAGTCTGGTGGAGACAGAGTCTGGTGAAGACATGGTCTGCCTCAGACAGGGTCTGGTGGAGAAAGGGTCTGGTGGAGACAGGGTCTGGTGGAGAAAGAGTCTGGTGGAGACAGAGTCTGGTGAAGGCAGATCTGGTGAAGACAGAGGCTGGTGAAGACAGCGCTGGGTGGAGACAGAGTCTGGTGGAGACAGAGTCTGGTGAAGTCAGAGTCTGGTGGAGACAGAGTCTGGTGGAGACAGAGTCTGGTGTAGACAGAGTCTGCTGATGACAGAGCTTGATGGAGACAGAGTATGGTGAGGACAGAGTCTGGTGGAGACAGAGTCTCGTGAAGACAGAGTCTGGTGAAGATAGAATCTGGTGGAGATAGAGCCTGGTGGAGACAGAGACTGATGGAGACAGGGTTTGGTGGAGACAGGGTCTGGTGGAGACAGATTCTGGTGAAGAGAGAGTCTGGTGGAGACAGAGTCTGGTGAAAACAGATTCTCGTGAAGACAGAGTCTTTTGAAGACAGCGCTGGGCGGAGACCGAGTCTGGTGAAGATAGGGCCTGGTGGAGACAGAGTCTGGTGGAGACAGAGTCTGGTGGAGACAGAGGCTGGTGAAGACAGAGTCTGGTGGAGACAGTCTGGTGTAGACAATGTCTGGTGGAGACAGCGTCTGGTGGAGACAGAGTCTGGTGGAAACAGAGTCTGGTGGAGACAGAGTCTGGTGAAGACAGGGTCTGGTGGAGACAGGGTTTGGTGGAGACAGTGTCTGGTGGAGACAGAGTCTGGTGGAGACAGAGTCTGGTGGAGACAGAGTCTGGTGGAGAAAGTCTGGTGGAACCAAAGTCTGGTGGAGACAGAGTCTGGTGGAGACAGAGTCTCGTGGAGACAGAGTCTGGTGAAGACAGGGTCTGGTGGAGACAGGGTCTGGTGGAGACAGAGTATGGTGGAGACAGTATCTGGTGAAGACAGGTCTGGTGGAGACAGGCTCTAGTGGAGACAGTTTCTGGTGGAGACAGAGTCTGGTGAAGACAGGTTCTGGTGAAGACAGACTCTGGTGAAGACAGCGCTGGGTGGAGACAGATTCCGTTGGGGACAATGTCTGGTGGAGACAGTCTGGTGGAGACAGAGTCTGGTGGAGACAGTGGCTGGTGAAGACAGAGTCTGGTGGAGACAGTCTGGTGTAGACAATGTCTGGTGGAGACAGCGTCTGGTGGAGACAGAGTCTGGTGGAGACAGAGTCTGGTGGAGACAGAGTCTGGTGAAGACAGGGTCTGGTGGAGACAGGCTTTGGTGGAGACAGTGTCTGGTGGAGACAGAGTCTGGTGGAGACAGAGTCTGGTGGAGAAAGGGTCTGGTGGAGACAGAGTCTGGTGAAGACAGATTCTGGTGAAGACAGAGTCTGGTGAAGACAGCGCTGGGTGGAAACAGAATCTGGTGGAGACAGAGTCTGGTGAAGTAAGAGTCTGGTGGAGACAGAGTCTGGTGGAGACAGAGTCTGGTGGAGACAGTGCTGGGTGGAGACTGAGTCTGGTGGAGACTGAGTCTGGTGAAGGCAGAGTCTGGTGGAGACAGAGTCTGGGGGAGACAGGGTCTGGTGAAGAGTGGGACTGGTGGAGACAGGGTCTGGAGAAAACAGTGTCTGGTGGAGACAGGATCTGATGTCGGCAGTGACTGGTGAAGACAGATTCTGGTGAAGACAGGGTCTGGTGGAGACAGAGTCTGGTGAAGACAGGGTCTGGTGGAGACAGGGTCTGGTGAAGACAGCTTCTGGTGCAGACAGAGTCTGGTGGAGACAGGGTCTGGTGGAGACAGAGACTGGTGAAAACAGATTCTCGTGAAGACAGAGTCTGGTGAAGACAGCGCTGGGCGGATACAGAGTCTGGTGAAGATAGGGCCTGGTGGAGACAGAGTCTGGTGGAGACAGAGTCTGGTGGAGACAGAGGCTGGTGAAGACAGAGTCTGGTGGAGACAGTCTGGTGTAGACAATGTCTGGTGGAGACAGCGTCTGGTGGAGACAGAGTCTGGTGGAAACAGAGTCTGGTGGAGACAGAGTCTGGTGGAGACAGAGGCTGGTGAAGACAGAGTCTGGTGGAGACAGTCTGGTGTAGACAATGTCTGGTGGAGACAGCGTCTGGTGGAGACAGAGTCTGGTGGAAACAGAGTCTGGTGGAGACAGAGTCTGGTAAAGACAGGGTCTGGTGGAGACAGGGTTTGGTGGAGACAGTGTCTGGTGGAGACAGAGTCTGGTGGAGACAGAGTCTGGTGGAGACAGAGTCTGGTGGAGACAGTCTGGTGGAACCAAAGTCTGGTGGAGACAGAGTCTGGTGGAGACAGAGTCTCGTGGAGACAGAGTCTGGTGAAGACAGGGTCTGGTGGAGACAGGGTCTGGTGGAGACAGAGTATGGTGGAGACAGTGTCTGGTGAAGACAGGTCTGGTGGAGACAGGCTCTAGTGGAGACAGTTTCTGGTGGAGGCAGAGTCTGGTGAAGACAGGTTCTGGTGAAGACAGACTCTGGTGAAGACAGCGCTGGGTGGAGACAGATTCCGTTGGGGACAATGTCTGGTGGAGACAGTCTGGTGGAGACAGAGTCTGGTGGAGACAGTGGCTGGTGAAGACAGAGTCTGGTGGAGACAGTCTGGTGTAGACAATGTCTGGTGGAGACAGCGTCTGGTGGAGACAGAGTCTGGTGGAGACAGAGTCTGGTGGAGACAGAGTCTGGTGAAGACAGGGTCTGGTGGAGACAGGGTTTGGTGGAGACAGTGTCTGGTGGAGACAGAGTCTGGTGGAGACAGAGTCTGGTGGAGAAAGGGTCTGGTGGAGACAGAGTCTGGGGAAGACAGATTCTGGTGAAGACAGAGTCTGGTGAAGACAGCGCTGGGTGGAAACAGAATCTGGTGGAGACAGAGTCTGGTGAAGTAAGAGTCTGGTGGAGACAGAGTCTGCTGGAGACAGAGTCTGGTGGAGACAGTGCTGGGTGGAGACTGAGTCTGGTGGAGACAAGCCTGGTGAAGGCAGAGTCTGGTGGAGACAGAGTCTGGGGGAGACAGGGTCTGGTGAAGAGTGGGACTGGTGGAGACAGGGTCTGGAGAAAACAGTGTCTGGTGGAGACAGGATCTGATGTCGGCAGTGTCTGGTGAAGACAGATTCTGGTGCAGACAGAGTCTGGTGGAGACAGGGTCTGGTGGAGACAGGGTCTGGTGAAGACAGGTTCTGGTGAAGACAGACTCTGGTGAAGACAGCGCTGGGTGGAGACAGATTCCGTTGGGGACAATGTCTGGTGGAGACAGTCTGGTGGAGACAGAGTCTGGTGGAGACAGTGGCTGGTGAAGACAGAGTCTGGTGGAGACAGTCTGGTGTAGACAATGTCTGGTGGAGACAGCGTCTGGTGGAGACAGAGTCTGGTGGAGACAGAGTCTGGTGGAGACAGAGTCTGGTGAAGACAGGGTCTGGTGGAGACAGGCTTTGGTGGAGACAGTGTCTGGTGGAGACAGAGTCTGGTGGAGACAGAGTCTGGTGGAGAAAGGGTCTGGTGGAGACAGAGTCTGGTGAAGACAGATTCTGGTGAAGACAGAGTCTGGTGAAGACAGCGCTGGGTGGAAACAGAATCTGGTGGAGACAGAGTCTGGTGAAGTAAGAGTCTGGTGGAGACAGAGTCTGGTGGAGACAGAGTCTGGTGGAGACAGTGCTGGGTGGAGACTGAGTCTGGTGGAGACTGAGTCTGGTGAAGGCAGAGTCTGGTGGAGACAGAGTCTGGGGGAGACAGGGTCTGGTGAAGAGTGGGACTGGTGGAGACAGGGTCTGGAGAAAACAGTGTCTGGTGGAGACAGGATCTGATGTCGGCAGTGACTGGTGAAGACAGATTCTGGTGAAGACAGGGCCTGGTGGAGACAGAGTCTGGTGAAGACAGGGTCTGGTGGAGACAGGGTCTGGTGAAGACAGCTTCTGGTGCAGACAGAGTCTGGTGGAGACAGGGTCTGGTGGAGACAGAGACTGGTGAAAACAGATTCTCGTGAAGACAGAGTCTGGTGAAGACAGCGCTGGGCGGATACAGTGTCTGGTGAAGATAGGGCCTGGTGGAGACAGAGTCTGGTGGAGACAGAGTCTGGTGGAGACAGAGGCTGGTGAAGACAGAGTCTGGTGGAGACAGTCTGGTGTAGACAATGTCTGGTGGAGACAGCGTCTGGTGGAGACAGAGTCTGGTGGAAACAGAGTCTGGTGGAGACAGAGTCTGGTAAAGACAGGGTCTGGTGGAGACAGGGTTTGGTGGAGACAGTGTCTGGTGGAGACAGAGTCTGGTGGAGACAGAGTCTGGTGGAGACAGAGTCTGGTGGAGACAGTCTGGTGGAACCAAAGTCTGGTGGAGACAGAGTCTGGTGGAGACAGAGTCTCGTGGAGACAGAGTCTGGTGAAGACAGGGTCTGGTGGAGACAGGGTCTGGTGGAGACAGAGTATGGTGGAGACAGTGTCTGGTGAAGACAGGTCTGGTGGAGACAGGCTCTAGTGGAGACAGTTTCTGGTGGAGACATAGTCTGGTGAAGACAGGTTCTGGTGAAGACAGACTCTGGTGAAGACAGCGCTGGGTGGAGACAGATTCCGTTGGGGACAATGTCTGGTGGAGACAGTCTGGTGGAGACAGAGTCTGGTGGAGACAGTGGCTGGTGAAGACAGAGTCTGGTGGAGACAGTCTGGTGTAGACAATGTCTGGTGGAGACAGCGTCTGGTGGAGACAGAGTCTGGTGGAGACAGAGTCTGGTGGAGACAGAGTCTGGTGAAGACAGGGTCTGGTGGAGACAGGGTTTGGTGGAGACAGTGTCTGGTGGAGACAGAGTCTGGTGGAGACAGAGTCTGGTGGAGAAAGGGTCTGGTGGAGACAGAGTCTGGTGAAGACAGATTCTGGTGAAGACAGAGTCTGGTGAAGACAGCGCTGGGTGGAAACAGAATCTGGTGGAGACAGAGTCTGGTGAAGTAAGAGTCTGGTGGAGACAGAGTCTGCTGGAGACAGAGTCTGGTGGAGACAGTGCTGGGTGGAGACTGAGTCTGGTGGAGACTGAGCCTGGTGAAGGCAGAGTCTGGTGGAGACAGAGTCTGGGGGAGACAGGGTCTGGTGAAGAGTGGGACTGGTGGAGACAGGGTCTGGAGAAAACAGTGTCTGGTGGAGACAGGATCTGATGTCGGCAGTGTCTGGTGAAGACAGATTCTGGTGCAGACAGAGTCTGGTGGAGACAGGGTCTGGTGGAGACAGGGTCTGGTGAAGACAGGTTCTGGTGAAGACAGACTCTGGTGAAGACAGCGCTGGGTGGAGACAGATTCCGTTGGGGACAATGTCTGGTGGAGACAGTCTGGTGGAGACAGAGTCTGGTGGAGACAGTGGCTGGTGAAGACAGAGTCTGGTGGAGACAGTCTGGTGTAGACAATGTCTGGTGGAGACAGCGTCTGGTGGAGACAGAGTCTGGTGGAGACAGAGTCTGGTGGAGACAGAGTCTGGTGAAGACAGGGTCTGGTGGAGACAGGCTTTGGTGGAGACAGTGTCTGGTGGAGACAGAGTCTGGTGGAGACAGAGTCTGGTGGAGAAAGGGTCTGGTGGAGACAGAGTCTGGTGAAGACAGATTCTGGTGAAGACAGAGTCTGGTGA
Organism: Somniosus microcephalus; assembly: GCF_052327205.1. Taxonomy (NCBI): domain Eukaryota; kingdom Metazoa; phylum Chordata; class Chondrichthyes; order Squaliformes; family Somniosidae; genus Somniosus; species Somniosus microcephalus. The sequence continues at coordinate 1,001,152 of NW_028225234.1, read as the reverse complement.
AGACAGCGCTGGGTGGAAACAGAATCTGGTGGAGACAGAGTCTGGTGAAGTAAGAGTCTGGTGGAGACAGAGTCTGGTGGAGACAGAGTCTGGTGGAGACAGTGCTGGGTGGAGACTGAGTCTGGTGGAGACTGAGTCTGGTGAAGGCAGAGTCTGGTGGAGACAGAGTCTGGGGGAGACAGGGTCTGGTGAAGAGTGAGACTGGTGGAGACAGGGTCTGGAGAAAACAGTGTCTGGTGGAGACAGGATCTGATGTCGGCAGTGACTGGTGAAGACAGATTCTGGTGAAGACAGGGTCTGGTGGAGACAGAGTCTGGTGAAGACAGGGTCTGGTGGAGACAGGGTCTGGTGAAGACAGCTTCTGGTGCAGACAGAGTCTGGTGGAGACAGGGTCTGGTGGAGACAGAGACTGGTGAAAACAGATTCTCGTGAAGACAGAGTCTGGTGAAGACAGCGCTGGGCGGATACAGAGTCTGGTGAAGATAGGGCCTGGTGGAGACAGAGTCTGGTGGAGACAGAGTCTGGTGGAGACAGAGGCTGGTGAAGACAGAGTCTGGTGGAGACAGTCTGGTGTAGACAATGTCTGGTGGAGACAGCGTCTGGTGGAGACAGAGTCTGGTGGAAACAGAGTCTGGTGGAGACAGAGTCTGGTAAAGACAGGGTCTGGTGGAGACAGGGTTTGGTGGAGACAGTGTCTGGTGGAGACAGAGTCTGGTGGAGACAGAGTCTGGTGGAGACAGAGTCTGGTGGAGACAGTCTGGTGGAACCAAAGTCTGGTGGAGACAGAGTCTGGTGGAGACAGAGTCTCGTGGAGACAGAGTCTGGTGAAGACAGGGTCTGGTGGAGACAGGGTCTGGTGGAGACAGAGTATGGTGGAGACAGTGTCTGGTGAAGACAGGTCTGGTGGAGACAGGCTCTAGTGGAGACAGTTTCTGGTGGAGACAGAGTCTGGTGAAGACAGGTTCTGGTGAAGACAGACTCTGGTGAAGACAGCGCTGGGTGGAGACAGATTCCGTTGGGGACAATGTCTGGTGGAGACAGTCTGGTGGAGACAGAGTCTGGTGGAGACAGTGGCTGGTGAAGACAGAGTCTGGTGGAGACAGTCTGGTGTAGACAATGTCTGGTGGAGACAGCGTCTGGTGGAGACAGAGTCTGGTGGAGACAGAGTCTGGTGGAGACAGAGTCTGGTGAAGACAGGGTCTGGTGGAGACAGGGTTTGGTGGAGACAGTGTCTGGTGGAGACAGAGTCTGGTGGAGACAGAGTCTGGTGGAGAAAGGGTCTGGTGGAGACAGAGTCTGGTGAAGACAGATTCTGGTGAAGACAGAGTCTGGTGAAGACAGCGCTGGGTGGAAACAGAATCTGGTGGAGACAGAGTCTGGTGAAGTAAGAGTCTGGTGGAGACAGAGTCTGCTGGAGACAGAGTCTGGTGGAGACAGTGCTGGGTGGAGACTGAGTCTCGTGGAGACTGAGCCTGGTGAAGGCAGAGTCTGGTGGAGACAGAGTCTGGGGGAGACAGGGTCTGGTGAAGAGTGGGACTGGTGGAGACAGGGTCTGAAGAAAACAGTGTCTGGTGGAGACAGGATCTGATGTCGGCAGTGTCTGGTGAAGACAGATTCTGGTGCAGACAGAGTCTGGTGGAGACAGGGTCTGGTGGAGACAGGGTCTGGTGAAGACAGCTTCTGGTGCAGACAGAGTCTGGTGGAGACAGGGTCTGGTGGAGACAGAGTCTGGTGAGGACAGACCTTGGTGGAGATAGAGCCTGGTGGAGACAGAGACTGATGGAGACAGTCTGCTGAAGAAAGAGTCTGGTGGACACAGAGTCTGGTGGAGACAGAGTCTGGTGAAGACAGCGCTGGGCGGAGACAGAGTCTGGTGAAGACAGGGTCTGGTGGAGACAGGGTCTGGTGAAGACAGCTTCTGGTGCAGACAGAGTCTGGTGGAGACAGGGTCTGGTGGAGACAGAGTCTGGTGAAAACAGATTCTCGTGAAGACAGAGTCTGGTGAAGACAGCGCTGGGCGGAGACAGTGTCTGGTGAAGATAGGGCCTGGTGGAGACAGAGTCTGGTGGAGACAGAGTCTGGTGGAGACAGAGGCTGGTGAAGACAGAGTCTGGTGGAGACAGTCTGGTGTAGACAATGTCTGGTGGAGACAGCGTCTGGTGGAGAGAGAGTCTGTTGGAAACAGAGTCTGGTGGAGACAGAGTCTGGTGAAGACAGGGTCTGGTGGAGACAGGGTTTGGTGGAGACAGTGTCTGGTGGAGACAGAGTCTGGTGGAGACAGAGTCTGGTGGAGACAGAGTCTGGTGGAGACAGTCTGGTGGAACCAAAGTCTGGTGGAGACAGAGTCTGGTGGAGACAGAGTCTCGTGGAGACAGAGTCTGGTGAAGACAGGGTCTGGTGGAGACAGGGTCTGGTGGAGACAGAGTATGGTGGAGACAGTGTCCGGTGAAGACAGGTCTGGTGGAGACAGGCTCTAGTGGAGACAGTTTCTGGTGGAGACAGAGTCTGGTGAAGACAGGTTCTGGTGAAGACAGACTCTGGTGAAGACAGCGCTGGGTGGAGACAGATTCCGTTGGGGACAATGTCTGGTGGAGACAGTCTGGTGGAGACAGAGTCTGGTGGAGACAGTGGCTGGTGAAGACAGAGTCTGGTGGAGACATTCTGGTGTAGACAATGTCTGGTGGAGACAGCGTCTGGTGGAGACAGAGTCTGGTGGAGACAGAGTCTGGTGGAGACAGAGTCTGGTGAAGACAGGGTCTGGTGGAGACAGGGATTGGTGGAGACAGTGTCTGGTGGAGACAGAGTCTGGTGGAGACAGAGTCTGGTGGAGAAAGGGTCTGGTGGAGACAGAGTTTGGTGAAGACAGATTCTGGTGAAGACAGAGTCTGGTGAAGACAGCGCTGGGTGGAAACAGAATCTGGTGGAGACAGAGTCTGGTGAAGTAAGAGTCTGGTGGAGACAGAGTCTGCTGGAGACAGAGTCTGGTGGAGACAGTGCTGGGTGGAGACTGAGTCTGGTGGAGACTGAGCCTGGTGAAGGCAGAGTCTGGTGGAGACAGAGTCTGGGGGAGACAGGGTCTGGTGAAGAGTGGGACTGGTGGAGACAGGGTCTGGAGAAAACAGTGTCTGGTGGAGACAGGATCTGATGTCGGCAGTGTCTGGTGAAGACAGATTCTGGTGAAGACAGGGTCTGGTGGAGACAGAGTCTGGTGAAGACAGGGTCTGGTGGAGACAGGGTCTGGTGAAGACAGCTTCTGGTGCAGACAGAGTCTGGTGGAGACAGGGTCTGGTGGAGACAGAGTCTGGTGAGGACAGACCTTGGTGGAGATAGAGCCTGGTGGAGACAGAGACTGATGGAGACAGTCTGCTGAAGAAAGAGTCTGGTGGACACAGAGTCTGGTGGAGACAGAGTCTGGTGGAGACAGAATCTGGTGGAGACAGAGCTTCATGGAGAAAGAGTCTGGTGGAGACAACGTCTGGTGGAGACACAGTCTGGTGGAGACAGGGTCTGGTGGAGACAGGGTCTGGTAGAGACAGTTTCTGGTGGAGACAGATTCTGCTGGAGACAGAGTCTGGTGGTGACAGAGGCTGGTGGAGACAGAGTCTGGTGAAGTCAGCGCTGGGAGGAGACAGCATCTGGTGAAGACAGCACTGGTTGGAGACCGCGTCTGGTGGAGACAGATTCTGGTGAAGACAGAGTCTGGTGGAGACAGAGTCTGGTGAGGACAGACCTTGGAGGAGACAGAGTCTGGTGATTACAGAGCTTGATGGAGACAGAGTCTGGCGGAGACAGAGTCTGGTGAACACAGGGTCTGGTGGAGACAGGGTCTGGTGGAGACAGGGCCTGGTGAAGACAGAGTCTGCTGAAGACAGAGCTTGATGGAGACAGAGTCTGGTGGAGACAGAGTCTGGTAAAGACAGCGCTGGGTGGGGACACAGTCTGGTGAAGACAGATTCTCGTAGAGACAGATTCTGCTGGAGACAGAGTCTGGTGGTGACAGAGGATGGTGGAGACAGAGTCTGGTGAAGACAGCATTGGGAGGAGACAGCGTCTGGTGAAGACAGAGTCTGGTGAAGACAGTGCTGAGTAGAGACAGCGTCTGGTGAAGACATAGCCTGGTGGAGACAGAGCTTGATGAAGACAGAGTCTGGTGAAGACAGATTCTGGTAGAGACAGATTCTGCTGGAGACAGAGTCTCGTGGTGACAGAGGCTGGTGGAGACAGAGTCTGGTGAAGACAGCATTGGGAGGAGACAGCGTCTGGTGAAGACAGAGTCTGGTGAAGACAGCGCTCGGTGGAGACAGCGTCTGGTGGAGACAGAGTCTGGTGAAGACAGAGTCTGCTGAAGACAGAGCTTGATGGAGACAGAGTATGGTGAGGACAGAGTCTGGTAGAGACAGAGTCTCGTGAAGACAGATTCTGGTGAAGATAGAATCTGGTGGAGATAGAGACTGGTGGAGACAGAGACTGATGGAGACAGAGACTGATGGAGACAGGGTTTGGTGGAGACAGGGTCTGGTGGAGACAGATTCTGGTGAAGACAGAGTCTGGTGGAGACAGAGTCTGGTGGAGACAGGGTCTGGTGAAGACATGGTCTGGTGGAGACAGGGTCTGGTGGAGACAGGGTCTGGTGGAGACAGGGTCTGGTGAAGACAGACTCTCGTGAAGACAGTGTCTGGTGAAAACAGCGCTGGGTGGAGACAGAGTCTGTTGGAGACAGAGTCTGGTGAAGTCAGAGTCTGATGGAGACAGAGTCTGGTGGAGACAGATTCTGGTGAAGACAGCGCTGGGTGGAGACAGAGTCTGGTGGAGACAGAGTCTGGTGAAGACATGGTCTGCTGGAGACAGGGTCTGGTGGAGACAGGGTCTGGTGGAGACAGGGTCTGGTGGAGAAAGGGTCTGGTGGAGACAGAGTCTGGTGAAGACAGATTCTGGTGCAGACAGAGTCTGGTGAAGACAGCGCTGGGTGGAGACAGAGCCTGGTGGAGACAGAGTCTGGTGAAGTCAGAGTCTGGTGGAGACAGAGTCTGGTGGAGACAGAGTCTGGTGAAGACATGGTCTGCCTCAGACAGGGTCTGGTGGAGAAAGGATCTGGTGGAGACAGGGTCTGGTGGAGAAAGAGTCTGGTGGAGACAGAGTCTGGTGAAGACAGATTCTGGTGAAGACAGAGGCTGGTGAAGACAGCGCTGGGTGGAGACAGAGTCTGGTGGAGACAGAGTCTGGTGAAGTCAGAGTCTGGTGGAGACAGAGTCTGGTGGAGACAGAGTCTGGTGTAGACAGAGTCTGCTGATGACAGAGCTTGATGGAGACAGAGTATGGTGAGGACAGAGTCTGGTGGAGACAGAGTCTCGTGAAGACAGAGCCTGGTGAAGATAGAATCAGGTGGAGATAGAGCCTGGTGGAGACAGAGACTGATGGAGACAGGGTTTGGTGGAGACAGAGTCTGGTGGAGACAGATTCTGGTGAAGACAGAGTCTGGTGGAGACAGAGTCTGGTGGAGAAAGGGTCTGGTGAAGACATGGTCTGGTGGAGACAGGGTCTGGTGGAGACAGGGTCTGGTGGAGGCAGGGTCTGGTGAAGACAGACTCTCGTGAAGACAGTGTCTGGTGAAAACAGCGCTGGGTGGAGACAGAGTCTGGTGGAGACAGAGTCTGGTGAAGTCAGAGTCTGATGGAGACAGAGTCTGGTGGAGACAGATTCTGGTGAAGACAGCGCTGGGTGGATACAGAGTCTGGTGGAGACAGAGTCTGGTGAAGACATGGTCTGCTGGAGACAGGGTCTGGTGGAGACAGGGTCTGGTGGAGACAGGGTCTGGTGGAGAAAGGGTCTGGTGGAGACAGAGTCTGGTGAAGACAGATTCTGGTGCAGACAGAGTCTGGTGAAGACAGCGCTGGGTGGAGACAGAGTCTGGTGGAGACAGAGTCTGTTGAAGTCAGAGTCTGGTGGAGACAGAGTCTGGTGGAGACAGAGTCTGGTGAAGACATGGTCTGCCTCAGACAGGGTCTGGTGGAGACAGGGTCTGGTGGAGACAGGGTCTGGTGGAGAAAGAGTCTGGTGGAGACAGAGTCTGGTGAAGACAGATTCTGGTGAAGACAGAGACTGGTGAAGACAGCGCTGGGTGGAGACAGAGTCTGGTGGAGACAGAGTCTGGTGAAGTCAGAGTCTGGTGGAGACAGAGTCTGGTGGAGACAGAGTCTGGTGAAGACAGAGTCTGGTGGAGACAGAGTCTGGGGGAGACAGGGTCTGGTGAAGAGTGGGACTGATGGAGACAGGGTCTGGAGAAAACAGGGTCTGGTGGAGACAGGATCTGATGGAGGCAGGGTCTGGTGAAGACAGGGTCTGGTGGAGACAGTGCTGGGTGGAGACTGAGTCTTGTGGAGACTGAGTCTTATGAAGACAGAGTCTGGTGGAGACAGGGTCTGGTGAAGACAGCTTCTGGTGCAGACAGAGTCTGGTGGAGACAGGGTCTGGTGGAGACAGAGACTGGTGAAAACAGATTCTCGTGAAGACAGAGTCTGGTGAAGACAGCGCTGGGCGGATACAGAGTCTGGTGAAGATAGGGCCTGGTGGAGACAGAGTCTGGTGGAGACAGAGTCTGGTGGAGACAGAGGCTGGTGAAGACAGAGTCTGGTGGAGACAGTCTGGTGTAGACAATGTCTGGTGGAGACAGCGTCTGGTGGAGACAGAGTCTGGTGGAAACAGAGTCTGGTGGAGACAGAGTCTGGTAAAGACAGGGTCTGGTGGAGACAGGGTTTGGTGGAGACAGTGTCTGGTGGAGACAGAGTCTGGTGGAGACAGAGTCTGGTGGAGACAGAGTCTGGTGGAGACAGTCTGGTGGAACCAAAGTCTGGTGGAGACAGAGTCTGGTGGAGACAGAGTCTCGTGGAGACAGAGTCTGGTGAAGACAGGGTCTGGTGGAGACAGGGTCTGGTGGAGACAGAGTATGGTGGAGACAGTGTCTGGTGAAGACAGGTCTGGTGGAGACAGGCTCTAGTGGAGACAGTTTCTGGTGGAGACAGAGTCTGGTGAAGACAGGTTCTGGTGAAGACAGACTCTGGTGAAGACAGCGCTGGGTGGAGACAGATTCCGTTGGGGACAATGTCTGGTGGAGACAGTCTGGTGGAGACAGAGTCTGGTGGAGACAGTGGCTGGTGAAGACAGAGTCTGGTGGAGACAGTCTGGTGTAGACAATGTCTGGTGGAGACAGCGGCTGGTGGAGACAGAGTCTGGTGGAGACAGAGTCTGGTGGAGACAGAGTCTGGTGAAGACAGGGTCTGGTGGAGACAGGGTTTGGTGGAGACAGTGTCTGGTGGAGACAGAGTCTGGTGGAGACAGAGTCTGGTGGAGAAAGGGTCTGGTGGAGACAGAGTCTGGTGAAGACAGATTCTGGTGAAGACAGAGTCTGGTGAAGACAGCGCTGGGTGGAAACAGAATCTGGTGGAGACAGAGTCTGGTGAAGTAAGAGTCTGGTGGAGACAGAGTCTGCTGGAGACAGAGTCTGGTGGAGACAGTGCTGGGTGGAGACTGAGTCTGGTGGAGACTGAGCCTGGTGAAGGCAGAGTCTGGTGGAGACAGAGTCTGGGGGAGACAGGGTCTGGTGAAGAGTGGGACTGGTGGAGACAGGGTCTGGAGAAAACAGTGTCTGGTGGAGACAGGATCTGATGTCGGCAGTGTCTGGTGAAGACAGATTCTGGTGCAGACAGAGTCTGGTGGAGACAGGGTCTGGTGGAGACAGGGTCTGGTGAAGACAGGTTCTGGTGCAGACAGAGTCTGGTGAAGACAGCGCTGGGTGGAGACAGAGCCTGGTGGAGACAGAGTCTGGTGAAGTCAGAGTCTGGTGGAGACAGAGTCTGGTGGAGACAGAGTCTGGTGAAGACATGGTCTGCCTCAGACAGGGTCTGGTGGAGAAAGGATCTGGTGGAGACAGGGTCTGGTGGAGACAGATTCTGGTGAAGACAGCGCTGGGTGGATACAGAGTCTGGTGGAGACAGAGTCTGGTGAAGACATGGTCTGCTGGAGACAGGGTCTGGTGGAGACAGGGTCTGGTGGAGACAGGGTCTGGTGGAGAAAGGGTCTGGTGGAGACAGAGTCTGGTGAAGACAGATTCTGGTGCAGACAGAGTCTGGTGAAGACAGCGCTGGGTGGAGACAGAGCCTGGTGGAGACAGAGTCTGGTGAAGTCAGAGTCTGGTGGAGACAGAGTCTGGTGGAGACAGAGTCTGGTGAAGACATGGTCTGCCTCAGACAGGGTCTGGTGGAGAAAGGATCTGGTGGAGACAGGGTCTGGTGGAGAAAGAGTCTGGTGGAGACAGAGTCTGGTGAAGACAGATTCTGGTGAAGACAGAGGCTGGTGAAGACAGCGCTGGGTGGAGACAGAGTCTGGTGGAGACAGAGTCTGGTGAAGTCAGAGTCTGGTGGAGACAGAGTCTGGTGGAGACAGAGTCTGGTGTAGACAGAGTCTGCTGATGACAGAGCTTGATGGAGACAGAGTAAGGTGAGGACAGAGTCTGGTGGAGACAGAGTCTCGTGAAGACAGAGTCTGGTGAAGATAGAATCTGGTGGAGATAGAGCCTGGTGGAGACAGAGACTGATGGAGACAGGGTTTGGTGGAGACAGAGTCTGGTGGAGACAGATTCTGGTGAAGACAGAGTCTGGTGGAGACAGAGTCTGGTGGAGAAAGGGTCTGGTGAAGACATGGTCTGGTGGAGACAGGGTCTGGTGGAGACAGTGCTGGGTGGAGACTGAGTCTTGTGGAGACTGAGTCTTATGAAGACAGAGTCTGGTGGAGACAGGGTCTGGTGAAGACAGGGTCTGGTGGAGACAGTGCTGGGTGGAGACTGAGTCTTGTGGAGACTGAGTCTTATGAAGACAGAGTCTGGTGGAGACAGGGTCTGGTGAAGACAGCTTCTGGTGCAGACAGAGTCTGGTGGAGACAGGGTCTGGTGGAGACAGAGACTGGTGAAAACAGATTCTCGTGAAGACAGAGTCTGGTGAAGACAGCGCTGGGCGGATACAGAGTCTGGTGAAGATAGGGCCTGGTGGAGACAGAGTCTGGTGGAGACAGAGTCTGGTGGAGACAGAGGCTGGTGAAGACAGAGTCTGGTGGAGACAGTCTGGTGTAGACAATGTCTGGTGGAGACAGCGTCTGGTGGAGACAGAGTCTGGTGGAAACAGAGTCTGGTGGAGACAGAGTCTGGTAAAGACAGGGTCTGGTGGAGACAGGGTTTGGTGGAGACAGTGTCTGGTGGAGACAGAGTCTGGTGGAGACAGAGTCTGGTGGAGACAGAGTCTGGTGGAGACAGTCTGGTGGAACCAAAGTCTGGTGGAGACAGAGTCTGGTGGAGACAGAGTCTCGTGGAGACAGAGTCTGGTGAAGACAGGGTCTGGTGGAGACAGGGTCTGGTGGAGACAGAGTATGGTGGAGACAGTGTCTGGTGAAGACAGGTCTGGTGGAGACAGGCTCTAGTGGAGACAGTTTCTGGTGGAGACAGAGTCTGGTGAAGACAGGTTCTGGTGAAGACAGACTCTGGTGAAGACAGCGCTGGGTGGAGACAGATTCCGTTGGGGACAATGTCTGGTGGAGACAGTCTGGTGGAGACAGAGTCTGGTGGAGACAGTGGCTGGTGAAGACAGAGTCTGGTGGAGACAGTCTGGTGTAGACAATGTCTGGTGGAGACAGCGTCTGGTGGAGACAGAGTCTGGTGGAGACAGAGTCTGGTGGAGACAGAGTCTGGTGAAGACAGGGTCTGGTGGAGACAGGGTTTGGTGGAGACAGTGTCTGGTGGAGACAGAGTCTGGTGGAGACAGAGTCTGGTGGAGAAAGGGTCTGGTGGAGACAGAGTCTGGTGAAGACAGATTCTGGTGAAGACAGAGTCTGGTGAAGACAGCGCTGGGTGGAAACAGAATCTGGTGGAGACAGAGTCTGGTGAAGTAAGAGTCTGGTGGAGACAGAGTCTGCTGGAGACAGAGTCTGGTGGAGACAGTGCTGGGTGGAGACTGAGTCTGGTGGAGACTGAGCCTGGTGAAGGCAGAGTCTGGTGGAGACAGAGTCTGGGGGAGACAGGGTCTGGTGAAGAGTGGGACTGGTGGAGACAGGGTCTGGAGAAAACAGTGTCTGGTGGAGACAGGATCTGATGTCGGCAGTGTCTGGTGAAGACAGATTCTGGTGCAGACAGAGTCTGGTGGAGACAGGGTCTGGTGGAGACAGGGTCTGGTGAAGACAGGTTCTGGTGCAGACAGAGTCTGGTGAAGACAGCGCTGGGTGGAGACAGAGCCTGGTGGAGACAGAGTCTGGTGAAGTCAGAGTCTGGTGGAGACAGAGTCTGGTGGAGACAGAGTCTGGTGAAGACATGGTCTGCCTCAGACAGGGTCTGGTGGAGAAAGGATCTGGTGGAGACAGGGTCTGGTGGAGACAGATTCTGGTGAAGACAGCGCTGGGTGGATACAGAGTCTGGTGGAGACAGAGTCTGGTGAAGACATGGTCTGCTGGAGACAGGGTCTGGTGGAGACAGGGTCTGGTGGAGACAGGGTCTGGTGGAGAAAGGGTCTGGTGGAGACAGAGTCTGGTGAAGACAGATTCTGGTGCAGACAGAGTCTGGTGAAGACAGCGCTGGGTGGAGACAGAGCCTGGTGGAGACAGAGTCTGGTGAAGTCAGAGTCTGGTGGAGACAGAGTCTGGTGGAGACAGAGTCTGGTGAAGACATGGTCTGCCTCAGACAGGGTCTGGTGGAGAAAGGATCTGGTGGAGACAGGGTCTGGTGGAGAAAGAGTCTGGTGGAGACAGAGTCTGGTGAAGACAGATTCTGGTGAAGACAGAGGCTGGTGAAGACAGCGCTGGGTGGAGACAGAGTCTGGTGGAGACAGAGTCTGGTGAAGTCAGAGTCTGGTGGAGACAGAGTCTGGTGGAGACAGAGTCTGGTGTAGACAGAGTCTGCTGATGACAGAGCTTGATGGAGACAGAGTAAGGTGAGGACAGAGTCTGGTGGAGACAGAGTCTCGTGAAGACAGAGTCTGGTGAAGATAGAATCTGGTGGAGATAGAGCCTGGTGGAGACAGAGACTGATGGAGACAGGGTTTGGTGGAGACAGAGTCTGGTGGAGACAGATTCTGGTGAAGACAGAGTCTGGTGGAGACAGAGTCTGGTGGAGAAAGGGTCTGGTGAAGACATGGTCTGGTGGAGACAGGGTCTGGTGGAGACAGGGTCTGGTGGAGGCAGGGTCTGGTGAAGACAGACTCTCGTGAAGACAGTGTCTGGTGAAAACAGCGCTGGGTGGAGACAGAGTCTGGTGGAGACAGAGTCTGGTGAAGTCAGAGTCTGATGGAGACAGAGTCTGGTGGAGACAGATTCTGGTGAAGACAGCGCTGGGTGGATACAGAGTCTGGTGGAGACAGAGTCTGGTGAAGACATGGTCTGCTGGAGACAGGGTCTGGTGGAGACAGGGTCTGGTGGAGACAGGGTCTGGTGGAGAAAGGGTCTGGTGGAGACAGAGTCTGGTGAAGACAGATTCTGGTGCAGACAGAGTCTGGTGAAGACAGCGCTGGGTGGAGACAGAGTCTGGTGGAGACAGAGTCTGTTGAAGTCAGAGTCTGGTGGAGACAGAGTCTGGTGGAGACAGAGTCTGGTGAAGACATGGTCTGCCTCAGACAGGGTCTGGTGGAGACAGGGTCTGGTGGAGACAGGGTCTGGTGGAGAAAGAGTCTGGTGGAGACAGAGTCTGGTGAAGACAGATTCTGGTGAAGACAGAGACTGGTGAAGACAGCGCTGGGTGGAGACAGAGTCTGGTGGAGACAGAGTCTGGTGAAGTCAGAGTCTGGTGGAGACAGAGTCTGGTGGAGACAGAGTCTGGTGAAGACAGAGTCTGGTGGAGACAGAGTCTGGGGGAGACAGGGTCTGGTGAAGAGTGGGACTGATGGAGACAGGGTCTGGAGAAAACAGGGTCTGGTGGAGACAGGATCTGATGGAGGCAGGGTCTGGTGAAGACAGGGTCTGGTGGAGACAGTGCTGGGTGGAGACTGAGTCTTGTGGAGACTGAGTCTTATGAAGACAGAGTCTGGTGGAGACAGGGTCTGGTGAAGACAGCTTCTGGTGCAGACAGAGTCTGGTGGAGACAGGGTCTGGTGGAGACAGAGACTGGTGAAAACAGATTCTCGTGAAGACAGAGTCTGGTGAAGACAGCGCTGGGCGGATACAGAGTCTGGTGAAGATAGGGCCTGGTGGAGACAGAGTCTGGTGGAGACAGAGTCTGGTGGAGACAGAGGCTGGTGAAGACAGAGTCTGGTGGAGACAGTCTGGTGTAGACAATGTCTGGTGGAGACAGCGTCTGGTGGAGACAGAGTCTGGTGGAAACAGAGTCTGGTGGAGACAGAGTCTGGTAAAGACAGGGTCTGGTGTAGACAGGGTTTGGTGGAGACAGTGTCTGGTGGAGACAGAGTCTGGTGGAGACAGAGTCTGGTGGAGACAGAGTCTGGTGGAGACAGTCTGGTGGAACCAAAGTCTGGTGGAGACAGAGTCTGGTGGAGACAGAGTCTCGTGGAGACAGAGTCTGGTGAAGACAGGGTCTGGTGGAGACAGGGTCTGGTGGAGACAGAGTATGGTGGAGACAGTGTCTGGTGAAGACAGGTCTGGTGGAGACAGGCTCTAGTGGAGACAGTTTCTGGTGGAGACAGAGTCTGGTGAAGACAGGTTCTGGTGAAGACAGACTCTGGTGAAGACAGCGCTGGGTGGAGACAGATTCCGTTGGGGACAATGTCTGGTGGAGACAGTCTGGTGGAGACAGAGTCTGGTGGAGACAGTGGCTGGTGAAGACAGAGTCTGGTGGAGACAGTCTGGTGTAGACAATGTCTGGTGGAGACAGCGTCTGGTGGAGACAGAGTCTGGTGGAGACAGAGTCTGGTGGAGACAGAGTCTGGTGAAGACAGGGTCTGGTGGAGACAGGGTTTGGTGGAGACAGTGTCTGGTGGAGACAGAGTCTGGTGGAGACAGAGTCTGGTGGAGAAAGGGTCTGGTGGAGACAGAGTCTGGTGAAGACAGATTCTGGTGAAGACAGAGTCTGGTGAAGACAGCGCTGGGTGGAAACAGAATCTGGTGGAGACAGAGTCTGGTGAAGTAAGAGTCTGGTGGAGACAGAGTCTGCTGGAGACAGAGTCTGGTGGAGACAGTGCTGGGTGGAGACTGAGTCTGGTGGAGACTGAGCCTGGTGAAGGCAGAGTCTGGTGGAGACAGAGTCTGGGGGAGACAGGGTCTGGTGAAGAGTGGGACTGGTGGAGACAGGGTCTGGAGAAAACAGTGTCTGGTGGAGACAGGATCTGATGTCGGCAGTGTCTGGTGAAGACAGATTCTGGTGCAGACAGAGTCTGGTGGAGACAGGGTCTGGTGGAGACAGGGTCTGGTGAAGACAGGTTCTGGTGAAGACAGACTCTGGTGAAGACAGCGCTGGGTGGAGACAGATTCCGTTGGGGACAATGTCTGGTGGAGACAGTCTGGTGGAGACAGAGTCTGGTGGAGACAGTGGCTGGTGAAGACAGAGTCTGGTGGAGACAGTCTGGTGTAGACAATGTCTGGTGGAGACAGCGTCTGGTGGAGACAGAGTCTGGTGGAGACAGAGTCTGGTGGAGACAGAGTCTGGTGAAGACAGGGTCTGGTGGAGACAGGCTTTGGTGGAGACAGTGTCTGGTGGAGACAGAGTCTGGTGGAGACAGAGTCTGGTGGAGAAAGGGTCTGGTGGAGACAGAGTCTGGTGAAGACAGATTCTGGTGAAGACAGAGTCTGGTGAAGACAGCGCTGGGTGGAAACAGAATCTGGTGGAGACAGAGTCTGGTGAAGTAAGAGTCTGGTGGAGACAGAGTCTGGTGGAGACAGAGTCTGGTGGAGACAGTGCTGGGTGGAGACTGAGTCTGGTGGAGACTGAGTCTGGTGAAGGCAGAGTCTGGTGGAGACAGAGTCTGGGGGAGACAGGGTCTGGTGAAGAGTGGGACTGGTGGAGACAGGGTCTGGAGAAAACAGTGTCTGGTGGAGACAGGATCTGATGTCGGCAGTGACTGGTGAAGACAGATTCTGGTGAAGACAGGGTCTGGTGGAGACAGAGTCTGGTGAAGACAGGGTCTGGTGGAGACAGGGTCTGGTGAAGACAGCTTCTGGTGCAGACAGAGTCTGGTGGAGACAGGGTCTGGTGGAGACAGAGACTGGTGAAAACAGATTCTCGTGAAGACAGAGTCTGGTGAAGACAGCGCTGGGCGGATACAGAGTCTGGTGAAGATAGGGCCTGGTGGAGACAGAGTCTGGTGGAGACAGAGTCTGGTGGAGACAGAGGCTGGTGAAGACAGAGTCTGGTGGAGACAGTCTGGTGTAGACAATGTCTGGTGGAGACAGCGTCTGGTGGAGACAGAGTCTGGTGGAAACAGAGTCTGGTGGAGACAGAGTCTGGTAAAGACAGGGTCTGGTGGAGACAGGGTTTGGTGGAGACAGTGTCTGGTGGAGACAGAGTCTGGTGGAGACAGAGTCTGGTGGAGACAGAGTCTGGTGGAGACAGTCTGGTGGAACCAAAGTCTGGTGGAGACAGAGTCTGGTGGAGACAGAGTCTCGTGGAGACAGAGTCTGGTGAAGACAGGGTCTGGTGGAGACAGGGTCTGGTGGAGACAGAGTATGGTGGAGACAGTGTCTGGTGAAGACAGGTCTGGTGGAGACAGGCTCTAGTGGAGACAGTTTCTGGTGGAGACAGAGTCTGGTGAAGACAGGTTCTGGTGAAGACAGACTCTGGTGAAGACAGCGCTGGGTGGAGACAGATTCCGTTGGGGACAATGTCTGATGGAGACAGTCTGGTGGAGACAGAGTCTGGTGGAGACAGTGGCTGGTGAAGACAGAGTCTGGTGGAGACAGTCTGGTGTAGACAATGTCTGGTGGAGACAGCGTCTGGTGGAGACAGAGTCTGGTGGAGACAGAGTCTGGTGGAGACAGAGTCTGGTGAAGACAGGGTCTGGTGGAGACAGGGTTTGGTGGAGACAGTGTCTGGTGGAGACAGAGTCTGGTGGAGACAGAGTCTGGTGGAGAAAGGGTCTGGTGGAGACAGAGTCTGGTGAAGACAGATTCTGGTGAAGACAGAGTCTGGTGAAGACAGCGCTGGGTGGAAACAGAATCTGGTGGAGACAGAGTCTGGTGAAGTAAGAGTCTGGTGGAGACAGAGTCTGCTGGAGACAGAGTCTGGTGGAGACAGTGCTGGGTGGAGACTGAGTCTGGTGGAGACTGAGCCTGGTGAAGGCAGAGTCTGGTGGAGACAGAGTCTGGGGGAGACAGGGTCTGGTGAAGAGTGGGACTGGTGGAGACAGGGTCTGGAGAAAACAGTGTCTGGTGGAGACAGGATCTGATGTCGGCAGTGTCTGGTGAAGACAGATTCTGGTGCAGACAGAGTCTGGTGGAGACAGGGTCTGGTGGAGACAGGGTCTGGTGAAGACAGCTTCTGGTGCAGACAGAGTCTGGTGGAGACAGGGTCTGGTGGAGACAGAGTCTGGTGAGGACAGACCTTGGTGGAGATAGAGCCTGGTGGAGACAGAGACTGATGGAGACAGTCTGCTGAAGAAAGAGTCTGGTGGACACAGAGTCTGGTGGAGACAGAGTCTGGTGGAGACAGAGTCTGGTGGAGACAGAGTCTGGTGAAGACAGCGCTGGGCGGAGACAGAGTCTGGTGAAGACAGGGTCTGGTGGAGACAGGGTCTGGTGAAGACAGCTTCTGGTGCAGACAGAGTCTGGTGGAGACAGGGTCTGGTGGAGACAGAGTCTGGTGAAAACAGATTCTCGTGAAGACAGAGTCTGGTGAAGACAGCGCTGGGCGGAGACAGTGTCTGGTGAAGATAGGGCCTGGTGGAGACAGAGTCTGGTGGAGACAGAGTCTGGTGGAGACAGAGTCTGGTGGAGACAAAGGCTGGTGAAGACAGAGTCTGGTGGAGACAGTCTGGTGTAGACAATGTCTGGTGGAGACAGCGTCTGGTGGAGAGAGAGTCTGTTGGAAACAGAGTCTGGTGGAGACAGAGTCTGGTGAAGACAGGGTCTGGTGGAGACAGGGTTTGGTGGAGACAGTGTCTGGTGGAGACAGAGTCTGGTGGAGACAGAGTCTGGTGGAGACAGTCTGGTGGAACCAAAGTCTGGTGGAGACAGAGTCTGGTGGAGACAGAGTCTCGTGGAGACAGAGTCTGGTGAAGACAGGGTCTGGTGGAGACAGGGTCTGGTGGAGACAGAGTATGGTGGAGACAGTGTCCGGTGAAGACAGGTCTGGTGGAGACAGGCTCTAGTGGAGACAGTTTCTGGTGGAGACAGAGTCTGGTGAATACAGGTTCTGGTGAAGACAGACTCTGGTGAAGACAGCGCTGGGTGGAGACAGATTCCGTTGGGGACAATGTCTGGTGGAGACAGTCTGGTGGAGACAGAGTCTGGTGGAGACAGTGGCTGGTGAAGACAGAGTCTGGTGGAGACATTCTGGTGTAGACAATGTCTGGTGGAGACAGCGTCTGGTGGAGACAGAGTCTGGTGGAGACAGAGTCTGGTGGAGACAGAGTCTGGTGAAGACAGGGTCTGGTGGAGACAGGGATTGGTGGAGACAGTGTCTGGTGGAGACAGAGTCTGGTGGAGACAGAGTCTGGTGGAGAAAGGGTCTGGTGGAGACAGAGTTTGGTGAAGACAGATTCTGGTGAAGACAGAGTCTGGTGAAGACAGCGCTGGGTGGAAACAGAATCTGGTGGAGACAGAGTCTGGTGAAGTAAGAGTCTGGTGGAGACAGAGTCTGCTGGAGACAGAGTCTGGTGGAGACAGTGCTGGGTGGAGACTGAGTCTGGTGGAGACTGAGCCTGGTGAAGGCAGAGTCTGGTGGAGACAGAGTCTGGGGGAGACAGGGTCTGGTGAAGAGTGGGACTGGTGGAGACAGGGTCTGGAGAAAACAGTGTCTGGTGGAGACAGGATCTGATGTCGGCAGTGTCTGGTGAAGACAGATTCTGGTGAAGACAGGGTCTGGTGGAGACAGAGTCTGGTGAAGACAGGGTCTGGTGGAGACAGGGTCTGGTGAAGACAGCTTCTGGTGCAGACAGAGTCTGGTGGAGACAGGGTCTGGTGGAGACAGAGTCTGGTGAGGACAGACCTTGGTGGAGATAGAGCCTGGTGGAGACAGAGACTGATGGAGACAGTCTGCTGAAGAAAGAGTCTGGTGGACACAGAGTCTGGTGGAGACAGAGTCTGGTGGAGACAGAATCTGGTGGAGACAGAGCTTCATGGAGAAAGAGTCTGGTGGAGACAACGTCTGGTGGAGACACAGTCTGGTGGAGACAGGGTCTGGTGGAGACAGGGTCTGGTAGAGACAGTTTCTGGTGGAGACAGATTCTGCTGGAGACAGAGTCTGGTGGTGACAGAGGCTGGTGGAGACAGAGTCTGGTGAAGTCAGCGCTGGGAGGAGACAGCATCTGGTGAAGACAGCACTGGTTGGAGACCGCGTCTGGTGGAGACAGATTCTGGTGAAGACAGAGTCTGGTGTAGACAGAGTCTGGTGAGGACAGACCTTGGAGGAGACAGAGTCTGGTGATTACAGAGCTTGATGGAGACAGAGTCTGGCGGAGACAGAGTCTGGTGAACACAGGGTCTGGTGGAGACAGGGTCTGGTGGAGACAGGGCCTGGTGAAGACAGAGTCTGCTGAAGACAGAGCTTGATGGAGACAGAGTCTGGTGGAGACAGAGTCTGGTAAAGACAGCGCTGGGTGGGGACACAGTCTGGTGAAGACAGATTCTCGTAGAGACAGATTCTGCTGGAGACAGAGTCTGGTGGTGACAGAGGATGGTGGAGACAGAGTCTGGTGAAGACAGCATTGGGAGGAGACAGCGTCTGGTGAAGACAGAGTCTGGTGAAGACAGTGCTGAGTGGAGACAGCGTCTGGTGAAGACATAGCCTGGTGGAGACAGAGCTTGATGAAGACAGAGTCTGGTGAAGACAGATTCTGGTAGAGACAGATTCTGCTGGAGACAGAGTCTCGTGGTGACAGAGGCTGGTGGAGACAGAGTCTGGTGAAGACAGCATTGGGAGGAGACAGCGTCTGGTGAAGACAGAGTCTGGTGAAGACAGCGCTCGGTGGAGACAGCGTCTGGTGGAGACAGAGTCTGGTGAAGACAGAGTCTGCTGAAGACAGAGCTTGATGGAGACAGAGTATGGTGAGGACAGAGTCTGGTAGAGACAGAGTCTCGTGAAGACAGATTCTGGTGAAGATAGAATCTGGTGGAGATAGAGACTGGTGGAGACAGAGACTGATGGAGACAGAGACTGATGGAGACAGGGTTTGGTGGAGACAAGGTCTGGTGGAGACAGATTCTGGTGAAGACAGAGTCTGGTGGAGACAGAGTCTGGTGGAGACAGGGTCTGGTGAAGACATGGTCTGGTGGAGACAGGGTCTGGTGGAGACAGGGTCTGGTGGAGACAGGGTCTGGTGAAGACAGACTCTCGTGAAGACAGTGTCTGGTGAAAACAGCGCTGGGTGGAGACAGAGTCTGTTGGAGACAGAGTCTGGTGAAGTCAGAGTCTGATGGAGACAGAGTCTGGTGGAGACAGATTCTGGTGAAGACAGCGCTGGGTGGAGACAGAGTCTGGTGGAGACAGAGTCTGGTGAAGACATGGTCTGCTGGAGACAGGGTCTGGTGGAGACAGGGTCTGGTGGAGACAGGGTCTGGTGGAGAAAGGGTCTGGTGGAGACAGAGTCTGGTGAAGACAGATTCTGGTGCAGACAGAGTCTGGTGAAGACAGCGCTGGGTGGAGACAGAGCCTGGTGGAGACAGAGTCTGGTGAAGTCAGAGTCTGGTGGAGACAGAGTCTGGTGGAGACAGAGTCTGGTGAAGACATGGTCTGCCTCAGACAGGGTCTGGTGGAGAAAGGATCTGGTGGAGACAGGGTCTGGTGGAGAAAGAGTCTGGTGGAGACAGAGTCTGGTGAAGACAGATTCTGGTGAAGACAGAGGCTGGTGAAGACAGCGCTGGGTGGAGACAGAGTCTGGTGGAGACAGAGTCTGGTGAAGTCAGAGTCTGGTGGAGACAGAGTCTGGTGGAGACAGAGTCTGGTGTAGACAGAGTCTGCTGATGACAGAGCTTGATGGAGACAGAGTATGGTGAGGACAGAGTCTGGTGGAGACAGAGTCTCGTGAAGACAGAGTCTGGTGAAGATAGAATCTGGTGGAGATAGAGCCTGGTGGAGACAGAGACTGATGGAGACAGGGTTTGGTGGAGACAGAGTCTGGTGGAGACAGATTCTGGTGAAGACAGAGTCTGGTGGAGACAGAGTCTGGTGGAGAAAGGGTCTGGTGAAGACATGGTCTGGTGGAGACAGGGTCTGGTGGAGACAGGGTCTGGTGGAGGCAGGGTCTGGTGAAGACAGACTCTCGTGAAGACAGTGTCTGGTGAAAACAGCGCTGGGTGGAGACAGAGTCTGGTGGAGACAGAGTCTGGTGAAGTCAGAGTCTGATGGAGACAGAGTCTGGTGGAGACAGATTCTGGTGAAGACAGCGCTGGGTGGATACAGAGTCTGGTGGAGACAGAGTCTGGTGAAGACATGGTCTGCTGGAGACAGGGTCTGGTGGAGACAGGGTCTGGTGGAGACAGGGTCTGGTGGAGAAAGGGTCTGGTGGAGACAGAGTCTGGTGAAGACAGATTCTGGTGCAGACAGAGTCTGGTGAAGACAGCGCTGGGTGGAGACAGAGTCTGGTGGAGACAGAGTCTGTTGAAGTCAGAGTCTGGTGGAGAAAGAGTCTGGTGGAGACAGAGTCTGGTGAAGACAGATTCTGGTGAAGACAGAGACTGGTGAAGACAGCGCTGGGTGGAGACAGAGTCTGGTGGAGACAGAGTCTGGTGAAGTCAGAGTCTGGTGGAGACAGAGTCTGGTGGAGACAGAGTCTGGTGAAGACAGAGTCTGGTGGAGACAGAGTCTGGGGGAGACAGGGTCTGGTGAAGAGTGGGACTGATGGAGACAGGGTCTGGAGAAAACAGGGTCTGGTGGAGACAGGATCTGATGGAGGCAGGGTCTGGTGAAGACAGGGTCTGGTGGAGACAGTGCTGGGTGGAGACTGAGTCTTGTGGAGACTGAGTCTTATGAAGACAGAGTCTGGTGGAGACAGAGTCTGGGGGAGACAGGGTCTGGTGAAGAGTGGGACTGGTGGAGACAGGGTCTGGAGAAAACAGGGTCTGGTGGAGACAGGATCTGATGGATGCAGGGACTGGTGAAGACAGGGTCTGGTGGAGACAGGGTCTGGTGGAGACAGGGTCTGGTGGAGACAGAGTCTGGTGAAGACAGATTCTTGTGAAGACAGAGTCTGGTGAAGACAGCGCTGGGCGGAGACAGAGTCTGGTGAAGATAGGGTCTGGTGGAGACAGAGTCTGGTGGAGACAGAGTCTGGTAGAGACAGTGGCTGGTGAAGACAGAGTCTGGTGGAGACAGTCTGGTGTAGACAATGTCTGGTGGAGACAGCGTCTGGTGGAGACAGGGTCTGGTGGAGACAGAGTCAGGTGGAGACAGAGTCTGGTGAAGACAGGGTCTGGTGGAGACAGGGTTTGGTGGAGACAGTGTCTGGTGGAGACAGAGTCTGGTGGAGACAGAGTCTGGTGGAGAAAGGGTCTGGTGGAGACAGAGTCTGGTGAAGACAGATTCTGGTGAAGACAGAGTCTGGTGAAGACAGCGCTGGGTGGAAACAGAATCTGGTGGAGACAGAGTCTGGTGAAGTAAGAGTCTGGTGGAGACAGAGTCTGGTGGAGACAGAGTCTGGTGGAGACAGTGCTGGGTGGAGACTGAGTCTGGTGGAGACTGAGTCTGGTGAAGGCAGAGTCTGGTGGAGACAGAGTCTGGGGGAGACAGGGTCTGGGGAAGAGTGGGACTGGTGGAGACAGGGTCTGGAGAAAACAGTGTCTGGTGGAGACAGGATCTGATGTCGGCAGTGTCTGGTGAAGACAGATTCTGGTGAAGACAGTGTCTGGTGGAGACAGAGTCTGGTGAAGACAGGGTCTGGTGGAGACAGGGTCTGGTGAAGACAGCTTCTGGTGCAGACAGAGTCTGGTGGAGACAGGGTCTGGTGGAGACAGAGTCTGGTGAAAACAGATTCTCGTGAAGACAGAGTCTGGTGAAGACAGCGCTGGGCGGAGACAGTGTCTGGTGAAGATAGGGCCTGGTGGAGACAGAGTCTGGTGGAGACAGAGTCTGGTGGAGACAGAGGCTGGTGAAGACAGAGTCTGGTGGAGACAGTCTGGTGTAGACAATGTCTGGTGGAGACAGCGTCTGGTGGAGAGAGAGTCTGTTGGAAACAGAGTCTGGTGGAGACAGAGTCTGGTGAAGACAGGGTCTGGTGGAGACAGGGTTTGGTGGAGACAGTGTCTGGTGGAGACAGAGTCTGGTGGAGACAGAGTCTGGTGGAGACAGAGTCTGGTGGAGACAGTCTGGTGGAACCAATGTCTGGTGGAGACAGAGTCTGGTGGAGACAGAGTCTCGTGGAGACAGAGTCTGGTGAAGACAGGGTCTGGTGGAGACAGGGTCTGGTGGAGACAGAGTATGGTGGAGACAGTGTCTGGTGAAGACAGGTCTGGTGGAGACAGGCTCTAGTGGAGACAGTTTCTGGTGGAGACAGAGTCTGGTGAAGACAGGTTCTGGTGAAGACAGACTCTGGTGAAGACAGCGCTGGGTGGAGACAGATTCCGTTGGGGACAATGTCTGGTGGAGACAGTCTGGTGGAGACAGAGTCTGCTGGAGACAGTGGCTGGTGAAGACAGAGTCTGGTGGAGACAGTCTGGTGTAGACAATGTCTGGTGGAGACAGCGTCTGGTGGAGACAGAGTCTGGTGGAGACAGAGTCTGGTGGAGACAGAGTCTGGTGAAGACAGGATCTGGTGGAGACAGGGTTTGGTGGAGACAGTGTCTGGTGGAGACAGAGTCTGGTGGAGACAGAGTCTGGTGGAGAAAGGGTCTGGTGGAGACAGAGTCTGGTGAAGACAGATTCTGGTGAAGACAGAGTCTGGTGAAGACAGCGCTGGGTGGAAACAGAATCTGGTGGAGACAGAGTCTGGTGAAGTAAGAGTCTGGTGGAGACAGAGTCTGGTGGAGACAGAGTCTGGTGGAGACAGTGCTGGGTGGAGACTGAGTCTGGTGGAGACTGAGTCTGGTGAAGGCAGAGTCTGGTGGAGACAGAGTCTGGGGGAGACAGGGTCTGGGGAAGAGTGGGACTGGTGGAGATGGGTCTGGAGAAAACAGTGTCTGGTGGAGACAGGATCTGATGTCGGCAGTGTCTGGTGAAGACAGATTCTGGTGAAGACAGTGTCTGGTGGAGACAGAGTCTGGTGAAGACAGGGTCTGGTGGAGACAGGGTCTGGTGAAGACAGCTTCTGGTGCAGACAGAGTCTGGTGGAGACAGGGTCTGGTGGAGACAGAGTCTGGTGAAAACAGATTCTCGTGAAGACAGAGTCTGGTGAAGACAGCGCTGGGCGGAGACAGTGTCTGGTGAAGATAGGGCCTGGTGGAGACAGAGTCTGGTGGAGACAGAGTCTGGTGGAGACAGAGGCTGGTGAAGACAGAGTCTGGTGGAGACAGTCTGGTGTAGACAATGTCTGGTGGAGACAGCGTCTGGTGGAGAGAGAGTCTGTTGGAAACAGAGTCTGGTGGAGACAGAGTCTGGTGAAGACAGGGTCTGGTGGAGACAGGGTTTGGTGGAGACAGTGTCTGGTGGAGACAGAGTCTGGTGGAGACAGAGTCTGGTGGAGACAGAGTCTGGTGGAGACAGTCTGGTGGAACCAATGTCTGGTGGAGACAGAGTCTGGTGGAGACAGAGTCTCGTGGAGACAGAGTCTGGTGAAGACAGGGTCTGGTGGAGACAGGGTCTGGTGGAGACAGAGTATGGTGGAGACAGTGTCTGGTGAAGACAGGTCTGGTGGAGACAGGCTCTAGTGGAGACAGTTTCTGGTGGAGACAGAGTCTGGTGAAGACAGGTTCTGGTGAAGACAGACTCTGGTGAAGACAGCGCTGGGTGGAGACAGATTCCGTTGGGGACAATGTCTGGTGGAGACAGTCTGGTGGAGACAGAGTCTGCTGGAGACAGTGGCTGGTGAAGACAGAGTCTGGTGGAGACAGTCTGGTGTAGACAATGTCTGGTGGAGACAGCGTCTGGTGGAGACAGAGTCTGGTGGAGACAGAGTCTGGTGGAGACAGAGTCTGGTGAAGACAGGGTCTGGTGGAGACAGGGTTTGGTGGAGACAGTGTCTGGTGGAGACAGAGTCTGGTGGAGACAGAGTCTGGTGGAGAAAGGGTCTGGTGGAGACAGAGTCTGGTGAAGACAGATTCTGGTGAAGACAGAGTCTGGTGAAGACAGCGCTGGGTGGAAACAGAATCTGGTGGAGACAGAGTCTGGTGAAGTAAGAGTCTGGTGGAGACAGAGTCTGCTGGAGACAGAGTCTGGTGGAGACAGTGCTGGGTGGAGACTGAGTCTGGTGGAGACTGAGCCTGGTGAAGGCAGAGTCTGGTGGAGACAGAGTCTGGGGGAGACAGGGTCTGGTGAAGCGTGGGACTGGTGGAGACAGGGTCTGGAGAAAACAGTGTCTGGTGGAGACAGGATCTGATGTCGGCAGTGTCTGGTGAAGACAGATTCTGGTGAAGACAGGGTCTGGTGGAGACAGAGTCTGGTGAAGACAGGGTCTGGTGGAGACAGGGTCTGGTGAAGACAGCTTCTGGTGCAGACAGAGTCTGGTGGAGACAGGGTCTGGTGGAGACAGAGTCTGGTGAGGACAGACCTTGGTGGAGATAGAGCCTGGTGGAGACAGAGACTGATGGAGACAGTCTGCTGAAGAAAGAGTCTGGTGGACACAGAGTCTGGTGGAGACAGAGTCTGGTGGAGACAGAATCTGGTGGAGACAGAGCTTGATGGAGAAAGAGTCTGGTGGAGACAACGTCTGGTGGAGACACAGTCTGGTGGAGACAGGGTCTGGTGGAGACAGGGTCTGGTAGAGACAGTTTCTGGTGGAGACAGATTCTGCTGGAGACAGAGTCTGGTGGTGACAGAGGCTGGTGGAGACAGAGTCTGGTGAAGTCAGCGCTGGGAGGAGACAGCATCTGGTGAAGACAGCACTGGTTGGAGACCGCGTCTGGTGGAGACAGATTCTGGTGAAGACAGAGTCTGGTGGAGACAGAGTCTGGTGAGGACAGACCTTGGAGGAGACAGAGTCTGGTGATTACAGAGCTTGATGGAGACAGAGTCTGGTGGAGACAGAGTCTGGTGAACACAGGGTGTGGTGGAGACAGGGTCTGGTGGAGACAGGGCCTGGTGAAGACAGAGTCTGCTGAAGACAGAGCTTGATGGAGACAGAGTCTGGTGGAGACAGAGTCTGGTAAAGACAGCGCTGGGTGGGGACACAGTCTGGTGAAGACAGATTCTCGTAGAGACAGATTCTGCTGGAGACAGAGTCTGGTGGTGACAGAGGATGGTGGAGACAGAGTCTGGTGAAGACAGCATTGGGAGGAGACAGCGTCTGGTGAAGACAGAGTCTGGTGAAGACAGTGCTGAGTGGAGAAAGCGTCTGGTGAAGACATAGCCTGGTGGAGACAGAGCTTGATGAAGACAGAGTCTGGTGAAGACAGATTCTGGTAGAGACAGATTCTGCTGGAGACAGAGTCTCGTGGTGACAGAGGCTGGTGGAGACAGAGTCTGGTGAAGACAGCATTGGGAGGAGACAGCGTCTGGTGAAGACAGAGTCTGGTGAAGACAGCGCTCGGTGGAGACAGCGTCTGGTGGAGACAGAGTCTGGTGAAGATAGAGTCTGCTGAAGACAGAGCTTGATGGAGACAGAGTATGGTGAGGACAGAGTCTGGTAGAGACAGAGTCTCGTGAAGACAGATTCTGGTGAAGATAGAATCTGGTGGAGATAGAGCCTGGTGGAGACAGAGACTGATGGAGACAGAGACTGATGGAGACAGGGTTTGGTGGAGACAGGGTCTGGTGGAGACAGATTCTGGTGAAGACAGAGTCTGGTGGAGACAGAGTCTGGTGGAGACAGGGTCTGGTGAAGACATGGTCTGGTGGAGACAGGGTCTGGTGGAGACAGGGTCTGGTGGAGACAGGGTCTGGTGAAGACAGACTCTCGTGAAGACAGTGTCTGTTGAAAACAGCGCTGGGTGGAGACAGAGTCTGTTGGAGACAGAGTCTGGTGAAGTCAGAGTCTGATGGAGACAGAGTCTGGTGGAGGCAGATTCTGGTGAAGACAGCGCTGGGTGGAGACAGAGTCTGGTGGAGACAGAGTCTGGTGAAGACATGGTCTGCTGGAGACAGGGTCTGGTGGAGACAGGGTCTGGTGGAGACAGGGTCTGGTGGAGAAAGGGTCTGGTGGAGACAGAGTCTGGTGAAGACAGATTCTGGTGCAGACAGAGTCTGGTGAAGACAGCGCTGGGTGGAGACAGAGCCTGGTGGAGACAGAGTCTGGTGAAGTCAGAGTCTGGTGGAGACAGAGTCTGGTGGAGACAGGGTCTGGTGAAGACATGGTCTGGTGGAGACAGGGTCTGGTGGAGAAAGGGTCTGGTGGAGACAGGGTCTGGTGAAGACAGACTCTCGTGAAGACAGTGTCTGGTGAAAACAGCGCTGGGTGGAGACAGAGTCTGTTGGAGACAGAGTCTGGTGAAGTCAGAGTCTGATGGAGACAGAGTCTGGTGGAGACAGATTCTGGTGAAGACAGCGCTGGGTGGAGACAGAGTCTGGTGGAGACAGAGTCTGGTGAAGACATGGTCTGCTGGAGACAGGGTCTGGTGGAGACAGGGTCTGGTGGAGACAGGGTCTGGTGGAGAAAGGGTCTGGTGGAGACAGAGTCTGGTGAAGACAGATTCTGGTGCAGACAGAGTCTGGTGAAGACAGCGCTGGGTGGAGACAGAGCCTGGTGGAGACAGAGTCTGGTGAAGTCAGAGTCTGGTGGAGACAGAGTCTGGTGGAGACAGAGTCTGGTGAAGACATGGTCTGCCTCAGACAGGGTCTGGTGGAGAAAGGATCTGGTGGAGACAGGGTCTGGTGGAGAAAGAGTCTGGTGGAGACAGAGTCTGGTGAAGACAGATTCTGGTGAAGACAGAGGCTGGTGAAGACAGCGCTGGGTGGAGACAGAGTCTGGTGGAGACAGAGTCTGGTGAAGTCAGAGTCTGGTGGAGACAGAGTCTGGTGGAGACAGAGTCTGGTGTAGACAGAGTCTGCTGATGACAGAGCTTGATGGAGACAGAGTATGGTGAGGACAGAGTCTGGTGGAGACAGAGTCTCGTGAAGACAGAGTCTGGTGAAGATAGAATCTGGTGGAGATAGAGCCTGGTGGAGACAGAGACTGATGGAGACAGGGTTTGGTGGAGACAGAGTCTGGTGGAGACAGATTCTGGTGAAGAAAGAGTCTGGTGGAGACAGAGTCTGGTGGAGACAGGGTCTGGTGAAGACATGGTCTGGTGGAGACAGGGTCTGGTGGAGACAGGGTCTGGTGGAGGCAGGGTCTGGTGAAGACAGACTCTCGTGAAGACAGTGTCTGGTGAAAACAGCGCTGGGTGGAGACAGAGTCTGGTGGAGACAGAGTCTGGTGAAGTCAGAGTCTGATGGAGACAGAGTCTGGTGGAGACAGATTCTGGTGAAGACAGCGCTGGGTGGATACAGAGACTGGTGGAGACAGAGTCTGGTGAAGACATGGTCTGCTGGAGACAGGGTCTGGTGGAGACAGGGTCTGGTGGAGACAGGGTCTGGTGGAGAAAGGGTCTGGTGGAGACAGAGTCTGGTGAAGACAGATTCTGGTGCAGACAGAGTCTGGTGAAGACAGCGCTGGGTGGAGACAGAGTCTGGTGGAGACAGAGTCTGTTGAAGTCAGTGTCTGGTGGAGACAGAGTCTGGTGGAGACAGAGTCTGGTGAAGACATGGTCTGCCTCAGACAGGGTCTGGTGGAGACAGGGTCTGGTGGAGACAGGGTCTGGTGGAGAAAGAGTCTGGTGGAGACAGAGTCTGGTGAAGTCAGAGTCTGGTGGAGACAGAGTCTGGTGGAGACAGAGTCTGGTGAAGACAGAGTCTGGTGGAGACAGAGTCTGGGGGAGACAGGGTCTGGTGAAGAGTGGGACTGATGGAGACAGGGTCTGGAGAAAACATGGTCTGGTGGAGACAGGATCTGATGGAGGCAGGGTCTGGTGAAGACAGGGTCTGGTGGAGACAGTGCTGGGTGGAGACTGAGTCTTGTGGAGACTGAGTCTTATGAAGACAGAGTCTGGTGGAGACAGAGTCTGGGGGAGACAGGGTCTGGTGAAGAGTGGGACTGGTGGAGACAGGGTCTGGAGAAAACAGGGTCTGGTGGAGACAGGATCTGATGGAGGCAGGGTCTGGTGGAGACAGAGTCTGGTGAAGACAGATTCTCGTGAAGACAGAGTCTGGTGAAGACAGCGCTGGGCGGAGACAGAGTCTGGTGAAGATAGGGTCTGGTGGAGACAGAGTCTGGTGGAGACAGTGGCTGGTGAAGACAGAGTCTGGTGGAGACAGTCTGGTGTAGACAATGTCTGGTGGAGACAGCGTCTGGTGGAGACAGGGTCTGGTGGAGACAGTGTCAGGTGGAGACAGAGTCTGGTGAAGACAGGGTCTGGTGGAGACAGGGTTTGGTGGAGACAGTGTCTGGTGGAGACAGAGTCTGGTGGAGACAGAGTCTGGTGGAGAAAGGGTCTGGTGGAGACAGAGTCTGGTGAAGACAGATTCTGGTGAAGACAGAGTCTGGTGAAGACAGCGCTGGGTGGAAACAGAATCTGGTGGAGACAGAGTCTGGTGAAGTAAGAGTCTGGTGGAGACAGAGTCTGGTGGAGACAGAGTCTGGTGGAGACAGTGCTGGGTGGAGACTGAGTCTGGTGGAGACTGAGTCTGGTGAAGGCAGAGTCTGGTGGAGACAGAGTCTGGGGGAGACAGGGTCTGGGGAAGAGTGGGACTGGTGGAGACAGGGTCTGGAGAAAACAGTGTCTGGTGGAGACAGGATCTGATGTCGGCAGTGTCTGGTGAAGACAGATTCTGGTGAAGACAGTGTCTGGTGGAGACAGAGTCTGGTGAAGACAGGGTCTGGTGGAGACAGGGTCTGGTGAAGACAGCTTCTGGTGCAGACAGAGTCTGGTGGAGACAGGGTCTGGTGGAGACAGAGTCTGGTGAAAACAGATTCTCGTGAAGACAGAGTCTGGTGAAGACAGCGCTGGGCGGAGACAGTGTCTGGTGAAGATAGGGCCTGGTGGAGACAGAGTCTGGTGGAGACAGAGTCTGGTGGAGACAGAGGCTGGTGAAGACAGAGTCTGGTGGAGACAGTCTGGTGTAGACAATGTCTGGTGGAGACAGCGTCTGGTGGAGAGAGAGTCTGTTGGAAACAGAGTCTGGTGGAGACAGAGTCTGGTGAAGACAGGGTCTGGTGGAGACAGGGTTTGGTGGAGACAGTGTCTGGTGGAGACAGAGTCTGGTGGAGACAGAGTCTGGTGGAGACAGAGTCTGGTGGAGACAGTCTGGTGGAACCAATGTCTGGTGGAGACAGAGTCTGGTGGAGACAGAGTCTCGTGGAGACAGAGTCTGGTGAAGACAGGGTCTGGTGGAGACAGGGTCTGGTGGAGACAGAGTATGGTGGAGACAGTGTCTGGTGAAGACAGGTCTGGTGGAGACAGGCTCTAGTGGAGACAGTTTCTGGTGGAGACAGAGTCTGGTGAAGACAGGTTCTGGTGAAGACAGACTCTGGTGAAGACAGCGCTGGGTGGAGACAGATTCCGTTGGGGACAATGTCTGGTGCAGACAGTCTGGTGGAGACAGAGTCTGGTGGAGACAGTGGCTGGTGAAGACAGAGTCTGGTGGAGACAGTCTGGTGTAGACAATGTCTGGTGGAGACAGCGTCTGGTGGAGACAGAGTCTGGTGGAGACAGAGTCTGGTGGAGACAGAGTCTGGTGAAGACAGGGTCTGGTGGAGACAGGGTTTGGTGGAGACAGTGTCTGGTGGAGACAGAGTCTGGTGGAGACAGAGTCTGGTGGAGAAAGGGTCTGGTGGAGACAGAGTCTGGTGAAGACAGATTCTGGTGAAGACAGAGTCTGGTGAAGACAGCGCTGGGTGGAAACAGAATCTGGTGGAGACAGAGTCTGGTGAAGTAAGAGTCTGGTGGAGACAGAGTCTGCTGGAGACAGAGTCTGGTGGAGACAGTGCTGGGTGGAGACTGAGTCTGGTGGAGACTGAGCCTGGTGAAGGCAGAGTCTGGTGGAGACAGAGTCTGGGGGAGACAGGGTCTGGTGAAGAGTGGGACTGGTGGAGACAGGGTCTGGAGAAAACAGTGTCTGGTGGAGACAGGATCTGATGTCGGCAGTGTCTGGTGAAGACAGATTCTGGTGAAGACAGGGTCTGGTGGAGACAGAGTCTGGTGAAGACAGGGTCTGGTGGAGACAGGGTCTGGTGAAGACAGCTTCTGGTGCAGACAGAGTCTGGTGGAGACAGGGTCTGGTGGAGACAGAGTCTGGTGAGGACAGACCTTGGTGGAGATAGAGCCTGGTGGAGACAGAGACTGATGGAGACAGTCTGCTGAAGAAAGAGTCTGGAGGACACAGAGTCTGGTGGAGACAGAGTCTGGTGGAGACAGAATCTGGTGGAGACAGAGCTTGATGGAGAAAGAGTCTGGTGGAGACAACGTCTGGTGGAGACACAGTCTGGTGGAGACAGGGTCTGGTGGAGACAGGGTCTGGTAGAGACAGTTTCTGGTGGAGACAGATTCTGCTGGAGACAGAGTCTGGTGGTGACAGAGGCTGGTGGAGACAGAGTCTGGTGAAGTCAGCGCTGGGAGGAGACAGCGTCTGGTGAAGACAGCACTGGTTGGAGACCGCGTCTGGTGGAGACAGATTCTGGTGAAGACAGAGTCTGGTGGAGACAGAGTCTGGTGAGGACAGACCTTGGAGGAGACAGAGTCTGGTGATTACAGAGCTTGATGGAGACAGAGTCTGGCGGAGACAGAGTCTGGTGAACACAGGGTCTGGTGGAGACAGGGTCTGGTGGAGACAGGGCCTGGTGAAGACAGAGTCTGCTGAAGACAGAGCTTGATGGAGACAGAGTCTGGTGGAGACAGAGTCTGGTAAAGACAGCGCTGGGTGGGGACACAGTCTGGTGAAGACAGATTCTTGTAGAGACAGATTCTGCTGGAGACAGAGTCTGGTGGTGACAGAGGATGGTGGAGACAGAGTCTGGTGAAGACAGCATTGGGAGGAGACAGCGTCTGGTGAAGACAGAGTCTGGTGAAGACAGTGCTGAGTGGAGACAGCGTCTGGTGAAGACATAGCCTGGTGGAGACAGAGCTTGATGAAGACAGAGTCTGGTGAAGACAGATTCTGGTAGAGACAGATTCTGCTGGAGACAGAGTCTCGTGGTGACAGAGGCTGGTGGAGACAGAGTCTGGTGAAGACAGCATTGGGAGGAGACAGCGTCTGGTGAAGACAGAGTCTGGTGAAGACAGCGCTCGGTGGAGACAGCGTCTGGTGGAGACAGAGTCTGGTGAAGACAGAGTCTGCTGAAGACAGAGCTTGATGGAGACAGAGTCTGGTGAAGTCAGAGTCTGGTGGAGACAGAGTCTGGTGGAGACAGAGTCTGGTGAAGTCAGAGTCTGGTGGAGACAGAGTCTGGTGGAGACAGAGTCTGGTGAAGACATGGTCTGCCTCAGACAGGGTCTGGTGGAGACAGGGTCTGGTGGAGACAGGGTCTGGTGGAGAAAGAGTCTGGTGGAGACAGACTCTGGTGAAGACAGATTCTGGTGAAGACAGAGACTGGTGAAGACAGCGCTGGGTGGAGACAGAGTCTGGTGGAGACAGAGTCTGGTGAAGTCAGAGTCTGGTGGAGACAGAGTCTGGTGGAGACAGAGTCTGGTGAAGACAGAGTCTGGTGGAGACAGAGTCTGGGGGAGACAGGGTCTGGTGAAGAGTGGGACTGATGGAGACAGGGTCTGGAGAAAACAGGGTCTGGTGGAGACAGGATCTGATGGAGGCAGGGTCTGGTGAAGACAGGGTCTGGTGGAGACAGTGCTGGGTGGAGACTGAGTCTTGTGGAGACTGAGACTTATGAAGACAGAGTCTGGTGGAGACAGAGTCTGGGGGAGACAGGGTCTGGTGAAGAGTGGGACTGGTGGAGACAGGGTCTGGAGAAAACAGGGTCTGGTGGAGACAGGATCTGATGGAGGCAGGGACTGGTGAAGACAGGGTCTGGTGGAGACAGGGTCTGGTGGAGACAGGGTCTGGTGGAGACAGAGTCTGGTGAAGACAGATTCTCGTGAAGACAGAGTCTGGTGAAGACAGCGCTGGGCGGAGACAGAGTCTGGTGAAGATAGGGTCTGGTGGAGACAGAGTCTGGTGGAGACAGAGTCTGGTGGAGACAGTGGCTGGTGAAGACAGAGTCTGGTGGAGACAGTCTGGTGTAGACAATGTCTGGTGGAGACAGCGTCTGGTGGAGACAGGGTCTGGTGGAGACAGAGTCTGGTGGAGACAGAGTCTGGTGAAGACAGGGTCTGGTGGAGACAGGGTTTGGTGGAGAGAGTGTCTGGTGGAGACAGAGTCTGGTGGAGACAGAGTCTGGTGGAGACAGAGTCTGGTGAAGACAGCGCTGGGTGGAAACAGAATCTGGTGGAGACAGTGTCTGGTGAAGTAAGAGTCTGGTGGAGACAGAGTCTGGTGCAGACAGAGTCTGGTGAAGACAGCGCTGGGTGGAGACAGAGTCTGGTGGAGACAGAGTCTGGTGAAGTCAGAGTCTGGTGGAGACAGAGTCTGGTGGAGACAGAGTCTGGTGAAGACATGGTCTGCCTCAGACAGGGTCTGGTGGAGACAGGGTCTGGTGGAGAAAGAGTCTGGTGGAGACAGAGTCTGGTGAAGACAGATTCTGGTGAAGACAGAGACTGGTGAAGACAGCGCTGGGTGGAGACAGAGTCTGGTGGAGACAGAGTCTGGTGAAGTCAGAGTCTGGTGGAGACAGAGTCTGGTGGAGACAGAGTCTGGTGAAGACAGAGTCTGGTGGAGACAGAGTCTGGGGGAGACAGGGTCTGGTGAAGAGTGGGACTGATGGAGACAGGGTCTGGAGAAAACAGGGTCTGGTGGAGACAGGATCTGATGGAGGCAGGGTCTGGTGAAGACAGGGTCTGGTGGAGACAGTGCTGGGTGGAGACTGAGTCTTGTGGAGACTGAGTCTTATGAAGACAGAGTCTGGTGGAGACAGAGTCTGGGGGAGACAGGGTCTGGTGAAGAGTGGGACTGGTGGAGACAGGGTCTGGAGAAAACAGGGTCTGGTGGAGACAGGATCTGATGGAGGCAGGGACTGGTGAAGACAGGGTCTGGTGGAGACAGGGTCTGGTGGAGACAGGGTCAGTTGGAGACAGAGTCTGGTGAAGACAGATTCTCGTGAAGACAGAGCCTGGTGAAGACAGCGCTGGGCGGAGACAGAGTCTGGTGAAGATAGGGTCTGGTGGAGACAGAGTCTGGTGGAGACAGAGTCTGGTGGAGACAGTGGCTGGTGAAGACAGAGTCTGGTGGAGACAGTCTGGTGTAGACAATGTCTGGCGGAGACAGCGTCTGGTGGAGACAGGGTCTGGTGGAGACAGAGTCTGGTGGAGACAGAGTCTGGTGAAGACAGGGTCTGGTGGAGACAGGGTTTGGTGGAGACAGTGTCTGGTGGAGACAGAGTCTGGTGGAGACAGAGTCTGGTGGAGGAAGGGTCTGGTGGAGACAGAGTCTGGTGAAGACAGATTCTGGTGAAGACAGAGTCTGGTGAAGACAGCGCTGGGTGGAAACAGAATCTGGTGGAGACAGTGTCTGGTGAAGTAAGAGTCTGGTGGAGACAGAGTCTGGTGGAGACAGAGTCTGTTGGAGACAGTGCTGGGTGGAGACTGTGTCTGGTGGAGACTGAGTCTGTTGAAGGCAGAGTCTGGTGGAGACAGAGTCTGGGGGAGACAGGGTCTGGTGAAGAGTGGGACTGGTGGAGACAGAGTCTGGAGAAAACAGTGTCTGGTGGAGACAGGATCTGATGTCGGCAGTGTCTGGTGAAGACAGATTCTGGTGAAGACAGGGTCTGGTGGAGACAGGGTCTGGTGAAGACAGCTTCTGGTGCAGACAGAGTCTGGTGGAGACACGGTCTGGTGGAGACAGGGTCTGGTGGAGACAGAGTCTGTTGAAGACAGATTCTCGTGAAGACAGAGTCTGGTGAAGACAGCGCTGGGCGGAGACAGAGTCTGGTGAAGATAGGGCCTGGTGGAGACAGAGTCTGGTGGAGACAGAGTCTGGTGGAGACAGAGGCTGGTGAAGACAGAGTCTGGTGGAGACAGTCTGGTGTAGACAATGTCTGGTGGAGACAGCGTCTGGTGGAGACAGAGTCTGGTGGAAACAGAGTCTGGTGGAGACAGAGTCTGGTGAAGACAGGGTCTGGTGGAGACCGGGTTTGGTGGAGACAGTGTCTGGTGGAGACAGAGTCTGGTGGAGACAGAGTCTGGTGGAGACAGAGTCTGGTGGAGACAGAGTCTGGTGGAGACAGTCTGGTGGAACCAAAGTCTGGTGGAGACAGAGTCTGGTGGAGACAGAGTCTCGTGGAGACAGAGTCTGGTGAAGACAGGGTCTGGTGGAGACAGGGTCTGGTGGAGACAGAGTATGGTGGAGACAGTGTCTGGTGAAGACAGGTCTGGTGGAGGCAGGCTCTAGTGGAGACAGTTTCTGGTGGAGACAGAGTCTGGTGAAGACAGGTTCTGGTGAAGACAGACTCTGGTGAAGACAGCGCTGGGTGGAGACAGATTCCGTTGGGGACAATGTCTGGTGGAGACAGAGTCTGGTGGAGACAGTGGCTGGTGAAGACAGAGTCTGGTGGAGAGAGTCTGGTGTAGACAATGTCTGGTGGAGACAGCGTCTGGTGGAGACAGAGTCTGGTGGAGACAGAGTCTGGTGGAGACAGAGTCTGGTGAAGACAGGGTCTGGTGGAGACAGGGTTTGGTGGAGACAGTGTCTGGTGGAGACAGAGTCTGGTGGAGACAGAGTCTGGTGGAGAAAGGGTCTGGTGGAGACAGAGTCTGGTGAAGACAGATTCTGGTGAAGACAGAGTCTGGTGAAGACAGCGCTGGGTGGAAACAGAATCTGGTGGAGACAGAGTCTGGTGAAGTAAGAGTCTGGTGGAGACAGAGTCTGCTGGAGACAGAGTCTGGTGGAGACAGTGCTGGGTGGAGACTGAGTCTGGTGGAGACTGAGCCTGGTGAAGGCAGAGTCTGGTGGAGACAGAGTCTGGTGAAGACAGATTCTGGTGAAGACAGAGTCTGGTGAAGACAGCGCTGGGTGGAAACAGAATCTGGTGGAGACAGAGTCTGGTGAAGTAAGTGTCTGGTGGAGACAGATTCTGCTGAAAACAGAGTCTGGTGGAGACAGTGCTGGGTGGAGA
The DNA here is from genome assembly GCF_052327205.1 of Somniosus microcephalus. Taxonomy (NCBI): domain Eukaryota; kingdom Metazoa; phylum Chordata; class Chondrichthyes; order Squaliformes; family Somniosidae; genus Somniosus; species Somniosus microcephalus. The sequence goes on along the minus strand of NW_028225234.1, from coordinate 966,743 downwards.
CTGAGTCTGGTGGAGACTGAGTCTGGTGAAGGCAGAGTCTGGGGGAGACAGGGTCTGGAGAAGAGTGGGACTGGTGGAGACAGGGTCTGGAGAAAACAGTGTCTGGTGGAGACAGGATCTGATGTCGGCAGTGTCTGGTGAAGACAGATTCTGGTGAAGACAGGGTCTGGTGGAGACAGAGTCTGGTGAATACAGGGTCTGGTGGAGACAGGGTCTGGTGAAGACAGCTTCTGGTGCAGACAGAGTCTGGTGGAGACAGAGTCTGGTGGAGACAGGGTCTGGTGGAGACAGAGTCTGGTCAGGACAGACCTTGGTGGAGATAGAGCCTGGTGGAGACAGAGACTGATGGAGACAGTCTGCTGAAGAAAGAGTCTGGTGGACACAGAGTCTGGTGGAGACAGAGTCTGGTGGAGACAGAGTCTGGTGGAGACAGAGTCTGGTGAAGACAGGGTCTGGTGGAGACAGGGTTTGGTGGAGACAGTGTCTGGTGGAGACAGAGTCTGGTGGAGACAGAGTCTGGTGGAGAAAGGGTCTGGTGGAGACAGAGTCTGGTGAAGACAGAGTCTGGTGGAGACAGAATCTGGTGGAGACAGAGCTTGATGGAGAAAGAGTCTGGTGGAGACAACGTCTGGTGGAGACACAGTCTGGTGGAAACAGGGTCTGGTGGAGACAGGGTCTGGTAGAGACAGTTTCTGGTGGAGACAGATTCTGCTGGAGACAGAGTCTGGTGGTGACAGAGGCTGGTGGAAACAGAGTCTGGTGAAGTCAGCGCTGGGAGGAGACAGAGTCTGGTGAAGACAGCACTGGTTGGAGACCGCGTCTGGTGGAGACAGATTCTGGTGAAGACAGAGTCTGGTGGAGACAGAGTCTGGTGAGGACAGACCTTGGAGGAGACAGAGTCTGGTGATTACAGAGCTTGATGGAGACAGAGTCTGGCGGAGACAGAGTCTGGTGAACACAGGGTCTGGTGGAGACAGGGTCTGGTGGAGACAGGGCCTGGTGAAGACAGAGTCTGCTGAAGACAGAGCTTGATGGAGACAGAGTCTGGTGGAGACAGAGTCTGGTAAAGACAGCGCTGGGTGGGGACACAGTCTGGTGAAGACAGATTCTCGTAGAGACAGATTCTGCTGGAGACAGAGTCTGGTGGTGACAGAGGATGGTGGAGACAGAGTCTGGTGAAGACAGCATTGGGAGGAGACAGCGTCTGGTGAAGACAGAGTCTGGTGAAGACAGTGCTGAGTGGAGACAGCGTCTGGTGAAGACATAGCCTGGTGGAGACAGAGCTTGATGAAGACAGAGTCTGGTGAAGACAGATTCTGGTAGAGACAGATTCTGCTGGAGACAGAGTCTCGTGGTGACAGAGGCTGGTGGAGACAGAGTCTGGTGAAGACAGCATTGGGAGGAGACAGCGTCTGGTGAAGACAGAGTCTGGTGAAGACAGCGCTCGGTGGAGACAGCGTCTGGTGGAGACAGAGTCTGGTGAAGACAGAGTCTGGTCGAGACAGAGTCTGGTGGAGACAGAGTCTGGTGGAGACTGAGTCTGGTGAGGACAGACCTTGGTGGAGACAGAGGCTGGTGGAGACAGATTCTGGTGGAGACAGTCTGGTGAAGCCAGAGTCTGGTGAAGACAGAGTCTGGTGGAGACAGCGTCTGGTGGAGACAGAGTCTGGTGATAACAGAGCTTGATGGAGACAGATTGTGCTGGAGGCAGAGTCTGGTGGAGGCAGTCTGGTGAAGAGAGAGTCTGGTGAAGACAGTATGGTGAAGACAGAGTCTGGTGAAGACAGGGTCTGGTGGAGACAGGTTCTGGTGAAGACAGGTTCTGGTGAAGACAGTGTCTGGTGAAGACAGAGTCTGGTGGAGACAGAGTCTGGTGAAGACAGCGCTGGATGGAGACAGAGTCTGGTGAAGACAGATTCTGGTGAAGACAGAGTCTGGTGAAGACAGTGCTGGGTGGAGACAGCGTCTGGTGGAGACAGAGTCTGGTGGAGACAGAGCTTGACGGAGACAGCATCTGGTGAAGACAGATTCTGGTGAAGATAGGTTCTGGTGAAGACAGAGCTCGGTGGAGACAGCGTCTGCTGGAGACAGAGTCTGGTGGAGACAGAGTCTGGTGAGGACAGACCTTGGTTGAGATAGAGCCTGGTGGAGACAGAGACTGATGGAGACAGTCTGCTGAAGAAAGTGTCTGGTGGACACAGAGTCTGGTGGAGACAGAATCTGGTAGAGACAGAGCTTGATGGAGAAAGAGTCTGGTGGAGACAAAGTCTGGTGGAGACACAGTCTGGTGGAGACAGGGTCTGGTGGAGACAGGGTCTGGTAGAGACAGATTCTGGTGGAGACAGATTCTGGTGGAGACAGAGTCTGGTGGTGACAGAGGCTGGTGGAGACAGAGTCTGCTGAAGACAGCGCTGGGAGGAGACAGCGTCTGGTGAAGACAGAGACTGGTGAAGACAGCGCTGGTTGGAGACAGCGTCTGGTGGAGACAGATTCTGGTGAAGTCAGAGCCTGGTGGAGACAGAGTCTGGTGAGGACAGACCTTGGAGGAGACAGAGTCTGGTGATTACAGAGCTTGATGGAGACAGAGACTGGTGGAGACAGATTCTGGTGGAGACAGTCTGGTGAAGACAGATTCTGGTGAAGACAGTGTCTGGTGGAGAAAGTGCCTGGTGGAGACAGAGACTGATGGAGACAGTCTGCTGAACAAAGTGAATGGTGGACACAGAGTCTGGTGGAGACAGGGTCTGGTGGAGACAGAGACAGGTGCAGGCAGAGTCTGGTGGAGACAGATCTTGATAGAGAAAGAGTCTGGTGGAGACAAAGTCTGGTGGAGACAGAGTCAGGTGAAGACAGAGTCTGGTGAAGACAGGGTCTGGTGGAGACAGGGTTTGGTGGAGACAGTGTCTGGTGGAGACAGAGTCTGGTGGAGACAGAGTCTGGTGGAGAAAGGGTCTGGTGGAGACAGAGTCTGGTGAAGACAGATTCTGGTGAAGACAGAGTCTGGTGAAGACAGCGCTGGGTGGAAACAGAATCTAGTGGAGACAGAGTCTGGTGAAGTAAGAGTCTGGTGGAGACAGAGTCTGGTGGAGACAGAGTCTGGTGGAGACAGTGCTGGGTGGAGACTGAGTCTGGTGGAGACTGAGTCTGGTGAAGGCAGAGTCTGGTGGAGACAGAGTCTGGGGTGACAGGGTCTGGTGAAGAGTGGGACTGGTGGAGACAGGGTCTGGAGAAAACAGTGTCTGGTGGAGACAGGATCTGATGTCGGCAGTGTCTGGTGAAGACAGATTCTGGTGAAGACAGGGTCTGGTGGAGACAGAGTCTGGTGAAGACAGGGTCTGGTGGAGACAGCTTCTGGTGCAGACAGAGTCTGGTGGAGACAGGGTCTGGTGGAGACAGGGTCTGGTGAAGACAGCTTCTGGTGCAGACAGAGTCTGGTGGAGACAGGGTCTGGTGGAGACAGAGTCTGGTGAGGACAGACCTTGGTGGAGATAGAGCCTGGTGGAGACAGAGACTGATGGAGACAGTCTGCTGAAGAAAGAGTCTGCTGGACACAGAGTCTGGTGGAGACAGAGTCTGGTGGAGACAGAATCTGGTGGAGACAGAGCTTGATGGAGAAAGAGTCTGGTGGAGACAACGTCTGGTGGAGACAATGTCTGGTGGAGACAGGGTCTGGTGGAGACAGGGTCTGGTAGAGAGAGATTCTGGTGGAGACAGTCTGGTGAAGACAGATTCTGGTGAAGACAGTGTCTGGTGGAGAAAGTGCCTGGTGGAGACAAAGTCTGGTGGAGACACAGACTGGTGGAGACAGGGTCTGGTGGAGACAGAGTCTGGTGAAGACAGATTCTCGTGAAGACAGAGTCTGGTGAAGACAGCGCTGGGCGGAGACAGAGTCTGGTGAAGATAGGGTCTGGTGGAGACAGAGTCTGGTGGAGACAGAGTCTGGTGGAGACAGTGGCTGGTGAAGACAGAGTCTGGTGGAGACAGTCTGGTGTAGACAATGTCTGGTGGAGACAGCGTCTGGTGGAGACAGGGTCTGGTGGAGACAGAGTCAGGTGGAGACAGAGTCTGGTGAAGACAGGGTCTGGTGGAGACAGGGTTTGGTGGAGACAGTGTCTGGTGGAGACAGAGTCTGGTGGAGACAGAGTCTGGTGGAGAAAGGGTCTTGTGGAGACAGAGTCTGGTGAAGACAGATTCTGGTGAAGACAGAGTCTGGTGAAGACAGCGCTGGGTGGAAACAGAATCTGGTGGAGACAGAGTCTGGTGAAGTAAGAGTCTGGTGGAGACAGAATCTGGTGGAGACAGAGTCTGGTGGAGACAGTGCTGGGTGGAGACTGAGTCTGGTGGAGACTGAGTCTGGTGAATGCAGAGTCTGGTGGAGACAGAGTCTGGGGGAGACAGGGTCTGGGGAAGAGTGGGACTGGTGGAGACAGGGTCTGGAGAAAACAGTGTCTGGTGGAGACAGGATCTGATGTCGGCAGTGTCTGGTGAAGACAGATTCTGGTGAAGACAGGTCTGGTGGAGACAGAGTCTGGTGAAGACAGGGTCTGGTGGAGACAGGGTCTGGTGAAGACAGCTTCTGGTGCAGACAGAGTCTGGTGGAGACAGGGTCTGGTGGAGACAGAGTCTGGTGAAAACAGATTCTCGTGAAGAAAGAGTCTGGTGAAGACAGCGCTGGGCGGAGACAGTGTCTGGTGAAGATAGGGCCTGGTGGAGACAGAGTCTGGTGGAGACAGAGTCTGGTGGAGACAGAGGCTGGTGAAGACAGAGTCTGGTGGAGACAGTCTGGTGGAGACAATGTCTGGTGGAGACAGCGTCTGGTGGAGACAGAGTCTGTTGGAAACAGAGTCTGGTGGAGACAGAGTCTGGTGAAGGCAGGGTCTGGTGGAGACAGGGTTTGGTGGAGACAGTGTCTGGTGGAGACAGAGTCTGGTGGAGACAGAGTCTGGTGGAGACAGAGTCTGGTGGGGACAGTCTGGTGGAACCAAAGTCTGGTGGAGACAGAGTCTGGTGGAGACAGAGTCTCGTGGAGACAGAGTCTGGTGAAGACAGGGTCTGGTGGAGACAGGGTCTGGTGGAGACAGAGTATGGTGGAGACAGTGTCTGGTGAAGACAGGTCTGGTGGAGACAGGCTCTAGTGGAGACAGTTTCTGTTGGAGACAGAGTCTGGTGAACACAGGTTCTGGTGAAGACAGACTCTGGTGAAGACAGCGCTGGGTGGAGACAGATTCCGTTGGGGACAATGTCTGGTGGAGACAGTCTGGTGGAGACAGAGTCTGGTGGAGACAGTGGCTGGTGAAGACAGAGTCTGGTGGAGACAGTCTGGTGTAGACAATGTCTGGTGGAGACAGCGTCTGGTGGAGACACAGTCTGGTGGAGACAGAGTCTGGTGGAGACAGAGTCTGGTGAAGACAGGGTCTGGTGGAGACAGGGTTTGGTGGAGACAGTGTCTGGTGGAGACAGAGTCTGGTGGAGACAGAGTCTGGTGGAGAAAGGGTCTGGTGGAGACAGAGTCTGGTGAAGACAGATTCTGGTGAAGACAGAGTCTGGTGAAGACAGCGCTGGGTGGAAACAGAATCTAGTGGAGACAGAGTCTGGTGAAGTAAGAGTCTGGTGGAGACAGAGTCTGCTGGAGACAGAGTCTGGTGGAGACAGTGCTGGGTGGAGACTGAGTCTGGTGGAGACTGAGCCTGGTGAAGGCAGAGTCTGGTGGAGACAGAGTCTGGGGGAGACAGGGTCTGGTGAAGAGTGGGACTGGTGGAGACAGGGTCTGGAGAAAACAGTGTCCGGTGGAGACAGGATCTGATGTCGGCAGTGTCTGGTGAAGACAGATTCTGGTGAAGACAGGGTCTGGTGGAGACAGAGTCTGGTGAAGACAGGGTCTGGTGGAGACAGGGTCTGGTGAAGACAGCTTCTGGTGCAGACAGAGTCTGGTGGAGACAGGGTCTGGTGGAGACAGAGTCTGGTGAGGACAGACCTTGGTGGAGATAGAGCCTGGTGGAGACAGAGACTGATGGAGACAGTCTGCTGAAGAAAGAGTCTGGTGGACACAGAGTCTGGTGGAGACAGAGTCTGGTGGAGACAGAATCTGGTGGAGACAGAGCTTGATGGAGAAAGAGTCTGGTGGAGACAACGTCTGGTGGAGACACAGTCTGGTGGAGACAGGGTCTGGTGGAGACAGGGTCTGGTAGAGACAGTTTCTGGTGGAGACAGATTCTGGTGGAGACAGAGTCTGGTGGTGACAGAGGCTGGTGGAGACAGAGTCTGGTGAAGTCAGCGCTGGGAGGAGACAGCGTCTGGTGAAGACAGCACTGGTTGGAGACCGCGTCTGGTGGAGACAGATTCTGGTGAAGACAGAGTCTGGTGGAGACAGAGTCTGGTGAGGACAGACCTTGGAGGAGACAGAGTCTGGTGATTACAGAGCTTGATGGAGACAGAGTCTGGCGGAGACAGAGTCTGGTGAACACAGGGTCTGGTGGAGACAGGGTCTGGTGGAGACAGGGCCTGGTGAAGACAGAGTCTGCTGAAGACAGAGCTTGATGGAGACAGAGTCTGGTGGAGACAGAGTATGGTAAAGACAGCGCTGGGTGGGGACACAGTCTGGTGAAGACAGATTCTCGTAGAGACAGATTCTGCTGGAGACAGAGTCTGGTGGTGAAAGAGGATGGTGGAGACAGAGTCTGGTGAAGACAGCATTGGGAGGAGACAGCGTCTGGTGAAACAGAGTCTGGTGAAGACAGTGCTGAGTGGAGACAGCGTCTGGTGAAGACATAGCCTGGTGGAGACAGAGCTTGATGAAGACAGAGTCTGGTGAAGACAGATTCTGGTAGAGACAGATTCTGCTGGAGACAGAGTTTCGTGGTGACAGAGGATGGTGGAGACAGAGTCTGGTGAAGACAGCATTGGGAGGAGACAGAGTCTGGTGAAGACAGAGTCTGGTCGAGACAGAGTCTGGTGGAGACAGAGTCTGGTGGAGACTGAGTCTGGTGAGGACAGACCTTGGTGGAGACAGAGGCTGGTGGAGACAGATTCTGGTGGAGACAGTCTGGTGAAGCCAGAGTCTGGTGAAGACAGAGTCTGGTGGAGACAGCGTCTGGTGGAGACAGAGTCTGGTGATAACAGAGCTTGATGGAGACAGACTGTGGTGGAGGCAGAGTCTGGTGGAGGCAGTCTGGTGAAGAGAGAGTCTGGTGAAGACAGTATGGTGAAGACAGAGTCTGGTGAAGACAGGGTCTGGTGGAGACAGGTTCTGGTGAAGACAGGTTCTGGTGAAGACAGTGTCTGGTGAAGACAGAGTCTGGTGGAGACAGAGTCTGGTGAAGACAGCGCTGGGTGGAGACAGAGTCTGGTGAAGACAGATTCTGGTGAAGACAGAGTCTGGTGAAGACATAGCCTGGTGGAGACAGAGCTTGATGAAGACAGAGTCTGGTGAAGACAGATTCTGGTAGAGACAGATTCTGCTGGAGACAGAGTCTCGTGGTGACAGAGGCTGGTGGAGACAGAGTCTGGTGAAGACAGCATTGGGAGGAGACAGCGTCTGGTGAAGACAGAGTCTGGTGAAGACAGCGCTCGGTGGAGACAGCGTCTGGTGGAGACAGAGTCTGGTGAAGACAGAGTCTGGTCGAGACAGAGTCTGGTGGAGACAGAGTCTGGTGGAGACTGAGTCTGGTGAGGACAGACCTTGGTGGAGACAGAGGCTGGTGGAGACAGATTCTGGTGGAGACAGTCTGGTGAAGCCAGAGTCTGGTGAAGACAGAGTCTGGTGGAGACAGCGTCTGGTGGAGACAGAGTCTGGTGATAACAGAGCTTGATGGAGACAGACTGTGGTGGAGGCAGAGTCTGGTGGAGGCAGTCTGGTGAAGAGAGAGTCTGGTGAAGACAGTATGGTGAAGACAGAGTCTGGTGAAGACAGGGTCTGGTGGAGACAGGTTCTGGTGAAGACAGGTTCTGGTGAAGACAGTGTCTGGTGAAGACAGAGTGTGGTGGAGACAGAGTCTGGTGAAGACAGCGCTGGGTGAAGACAGAGTCTGGTGAAGACAGATTCTGGTGAAGACAGAGTCTGGTGAAGACAGTGCTGGGTGGAGACAGCGTCTGGTGGAGACAGAGTCTGGTGGAGACAGAGCTTGACGGAGACAGCGTCTGGTGAAGACAGATTCTGGTGAAGATAGGTTCTGGTGAAGAGAGAGCTCGGTGGAGACAGCGTCTGCTGGAGACAGAGTCTGGTGGAGACAGAGTCTGGTGAGGACAGACCTTGGTGGAGATAGAGCCTGGTGGAGACAGAGACTGATGGAGACAGTCTGCTGAAGAAAGTGTCTGGTGGACACAGAGTCTAGTGGAGACAGAGTCTGGTGGAGACAGAATCTGGTAGAGACAGAGCTTGATGGAGAAAGAGTCTGGTGGAGACAAAGTCTGGTGGAGACACAGTCTGGTGGAGACAGGGTCTGGTGGAGACAGGGTCTGGTAGAGACAGATTCTGGTGGAGACAGATTCTGGTGGAGACAGAGTCTGGTGGTGACAGAGGCTGGTGGAGACAGAGTCTGCTGAAGACAGCGCTGGGAGGAGACAGCGTCTGGTGAAGACAGAGACTGGTGAAGACAGCGCTGGTTGGAGACAGCGTCTGGTGGAGACAGATTCTGGTGAAGTCAGAGCCTGGTGGAGACAGAGTCTGGTGAGGACAGACCTTGGAGGAGACAGAGTCTTGTGATTACAGAGCTTGATGGAGACAGAGTCTGGTGGAGACAGATTCTGGTGGAGACAGTCTGGTGAAGACAGATTCTGGTGAAGACAGTGTCTGGTGGAGAAAGTGCCTGGTGGAGACAGAGACTGATGGAGACAGTCTGCTGAACAAAGTGAATGGTGGACACAGAGTCTGGTGGAGACAGGGTCTGGTGGAGACAGAGACAGGTGGAGGCAGAGTCTGGTGGAGACAGATCTTGATGGAGAAAGAGTCTGGTGGAGACAAAGTCTGGTGGAGACACAGACTGGTGGAGACAGGGTCTGGTGGAGACAGAATCTGGCGCAGACAGAGACTGGTGCAGACAGAGTCTGGTGAAGACAGGGTCTGGTGGAGACAGGGTCTGGTGAAGACAGAGTGTGCTGAAGACAGAGCTTGATGGAGACAGAGTCTGGAGAGGACAGAGTCTGGTGAAGACAGATCCTGATTGAGACAGCGTCTGGTGGAGATAGAGCTTGATGGAGACAGAGTCTGGTGGAGACAACGACTGGTGGAGACAGAGCTTGATGGAGACAGATTGTGGTGAAGACAGATTCTGATGAAGATAGAGTCTGGGGAAAACAGAGTCTGGAGAAGACAGAGACTTGTGAAGACATAGGCTGCTGAAGGCAGATTCTGGTGAAGACAGCGCTGGGTGGAGACAGAGTCTGGTGGAGACAGAGTCTGGTGAAGACAGATTCTGGTGAAGACAGGTTCTGGTGAAGACAGAGCTCGGTGTTGACAGCGTCTGGTGGAGACAGAGTCTGGTGGAGACAGAGTCTGGTGAGGACAGACCTTGGTGGAGAGAGAGCCTGGTGGAGACAAAGTCTGGTGGAGACACAGTCTGGTGGAGACAGGGTCTGGTGGAGACAGGGTCTGGTAGAGACAGATTCTGGTGGAGACAGAATCTGGTGGAGACAGAACTTGATGGAGAAAGAGTCTGGTGGAGACAAAGTCTGGTGGAGACACAGTCTGGTGGAGACAGGGTCTGGTGGAGACAGGGTCTGGTAGAGACAGATTCTGGTGGAGACAGATTCTGGTGGAGACAGAGTCTGGTGAAGACAGCGCTGGGAGGAGACAGCGTCTGGTGAAGACAGAGTCTGGTGAAGACAGCGCTGTTTGGAGACAGCGTCTGGTGGAGACAGATTCTGGTGAAGACAGAGTCTGGTGGAGACAAAGTTTGGTGAGGCCAGATCTTGGAGGAGACAGAGTCTGGTGATTACAGAGCTTGATGGAGACAGAGTCTGGTGGAGGCAGTCTGGTGAAGACAGTGTCTGCTGAAGACAGTATGGTGAAGACAGATTCTGGTGGAGACAGCATCTGGTGGAGACAGGGTCTGGTGGAGACAGGGTCTGGTGGAGACAGGTTCTGGTGAAGACAGAGTCTGGTGGAGACAGAGTCTGGTGGAGACATAGTCTGGTGAAGACAGCCCTGGTTGGAGACAGATTCTGGTGAAGACAGATTCTGGTGAAGACAGAGTCTGGTGAAGACAGCGCTGGGTGGAGACAGCGTCCGGTGGAGACAGAGTCTGGTGGAGACAGAATCTGGTGAGGACAGACCTTGCTGGAGACAGAGTCCGGTGATTACAGAGCTTGATGGAGACAGAGTCTGGTGGAGACAGATTCTGGTGGAGACAGTCTGGTGAAGACAGAGTCTGATGAAGACAGTGTCTGGTGGAGATAGAGCCTGGTGGAGACAGAGACTGATGGAGACAGTCTGCTGAAGAAAGAATCTGGTGGACACAGAGTCTGGTGGAGACAGAGTCTGGTGGCGACAGAGTCTGGTGGAGACAGAGTCTGGTGGTGACAGAGGCTGGTGAGGACAGACCTTGGAGGAGACAGAGTCTGCTGATTACAGCGCTTGATGGAGACAGAGGCTGGTGGAGACAGACTCTGGTGGAGGCAGTCAGGTGAAGACAGATTCTGGTGAAGACAGAGTCTGGTGGAGATAGTGCCTGGTGGAGACAGAGACTGATGGAGACAGTGTGCTGAACAAAGAGAATGGTGGACACAGAGGCTGGTGGAGACAGGGTCTGGTGGAGAAAGAGTCAGGTGGAGGCAGAGTCTGGTGGAGACAGAGCTTGATGGAGAAACAGTCTGGTGGAGACAAAGTCTGGTGGAGACACAGTCTGGTGGAGACAGGTTTTTTCGGAGACAGAGTCTGGTGAACACAGGGTCTGGGGGAGACAGGGTCTGGTGGAGACAGGGTCTGGTGAAGACAGAGTCTGCTGAAGACAGAGCTTGATGGAGACAGAGTCTGGTGGAGACAGAGTCTGGTGAAGACAGCGCTGGGTGGGGACACAGTCTGGTGAAGACAGATTCTGGTGGAGACAGATTCTGCTGGAGACAGAGTCTGGTGGTGACAGAGGCTGGTGGAGACAGAGTCTGGTGAAGACAGCATTGGGAGGAGACAGCGTCTGGTGAAGACAGAGTCTGGTGAAGACAGCACAGGGTGGAGACAGCTGATGGTGGAGACATAGTCTGGTGGAGACAGAGCTTGATGAAGACAGAGTCTGGTGAAGACAGTTTCTGGTGAAGACAGAGTCTGGTGAAGACAGCGCACGGTGGACACAGCGTCTGGTGGAGACAGATTCTGGTGAAGACAGAGTCTGGTCGAGACAGAGACTGGTGGAGGCAGAGTCTGGTGGAGACTGAGTCTGGAGAGGACAGACCTTGGTGGAGACAGAGGCTGGTGGAGACAGATACTGGTGGAGACAGTCTGGTGAAGCCAGAGTCTGGTGAAGACAGAGTCTGGTGGAGATAGCGTCTGGTGGAGACAGAGTCTGGTGATAACAGAGCTTGATGCAGACAGAGTGTCGTGGAGACAGAGTCTGGTGGAGGCAGTCTGGTGAAGACAGAGTCTGGTGAAGACAGTATGGTGAAGACAGAGTCTGGTGAAGACAGGGTCTGGTCGAGACAGGGTTTGGTGGAGACAGGGTCTGGTGAAGACAGCTTATGGTGAAGACAGTGTCTGGTGAAGACAGAGTCTGGTGGAGACAGAGTCTGGTGAAGACAGCGCTGGGTGGAGACAGAGTCTGGTGAAGACAGATTCTGGTGAAGACAGAGTCTGGTGAAGTCAGTGCTGGGTGGAGACAGCGTCTTGTGGAGACAGAGTCTGGTGGAGGCAGAGCTTGACGGAGACAGAGTCTGGTGAAGACAGATTCTGGTGAAGACAGGTTCTGGTGAAGACAGAGCTCGGTGGAGACAGCGTCTGGTGGAGACAGAGTCTGGTGGAGACAGAGTCTGGTGAGGACAGACCTTGGTGGAGATAGAGCCTGGTGGAGACAGAGACTGATGGAGACAGTCCGCTGAAGAAAGTGTCTGGTGGACACAGAGTCTGGTGGAGACAGAGTCTGGTGGAGACAGTATCTGGTGGAGACAGAGCTTGATGGAGAAAGAGTCTGGTGGAGACAAAGTCTGGTGGAGACACAGTCTGGTGGAGACAGGGTCTGGTGGAGACAGGGTCTGGTAGAGACAGATTCTGGTGGAGACAGATTCTGGTGGAGACATAGTCTGGTGATGACAGAGGCTGGTGGAGACAGAGTCTGGTGAAGACAGCGCTGGGAGGAGACAGCGTCTGGTGAAGACAGAGTCTGGTGAAGACAGCGCTGGTTGGAGACAGCGTCTGGTGGAGACAGATCCTTGTGAAGACAGAGTCTGGTGGAGACAGAGTCTGGTGAGGACAGACCTTGGAGGAGACAGAGTCTGGTGATTACAGAGCTTGATGGAGACAGAGTCTGGCGGAGAAGGAGTCTGGTTAACACAGAGTCTGGGGGAGACAGGGTCTGGTGGAGACAGGGTCTGGTGAAGACAGAGTCTGCTGAAGACAGAGTTTGATGGAGACAGAGTCTGGTGGAGACAGAGTCTGGTGAAGACAGATTCTGGTGAAGACAGTGTCTGGTGGAGATAGTGCCTGGTGGAGACAGAGACTGATGGAGACAGTGTGCTGAACAACGAGAATGGTGGACACAGAGGCTGGTGGAGACAGGGTCTGGTGGAGACAGGGTCTGGTGGAGACAGAGTCAGGTGATAACAGAGCTTGATGGAGACAGAGTGTCGTGGAGACAGAGTCTGGTGGAGGCAGCGCTGGGTGGAGACAGCGTCTGGTGGAGACAGATTCTGGTGAAGACAGAGTCTGGTGGAGACAGAATCTGGTGATGACAGACCTTGGAGGAGACAGAGTCTGCTGATGACAGCGCTTGATGGAGACAGAGTCTGGTGGAGAGAGACTCTGGTGGAGACAGTCTGGTGAAGACAGATTCTGGTGAAGACAGAGTCTGGTGGAGATAGTGCCTGGTGGAGACAGAGGCTGATGGAGACAGTGTGCTGAACAAAGAGAATGGTGGACACAGAGGCTGGTGGAGACAGGGTCTGGTGGAGACAGAGTCAGGTGGAGGCAGAGTCTGGTGGAGACAGAGCTTGATGGAGAAAGAGTCTGGTGGAGACAAAGTCTGGTGGAGACACAGTCTGGTGGAGACAGGTTTTTTCGGAGACAGAGTCTGGCGGAGACAGAGTCTGGTGAACACAGGGTCTGGGGGAGACAGGGTCTGGTGGAGACAGGGTCTGGTGAAGAAAGAGTCTGCTGAAGACAGAGTTTGATGGAGACAGAGTCTGGTGGAGACAGAGTCTGGTGAAGACAGCGCTGGGTGGGGACACAGTCTGGTGAAGACAGATTCTGGTGGAGACAGATTCTGCTGGAGACAGAGTCTGGTGGTGACAGAGGCTGGTGGAGACAGAGTCTGGTGAAGACAGCATTGGGAGGAGACAGCGTCTGGTGAAGACAGAGTCTGGTGAAGACAGCACAGGGTGCAGACAGCTGATGGTGGAGACATAGTCTGGTGGAGACAGAGCTTGATGAAGACAGAGTCTCGTGAAGACAGTTTCTGGTGAAGACAGAGTCTGGTGAAGACAGCGCACGGTGGAGACAGTGTCTGGTGGAGACAGATTCTGGTGAAGACAGAGTCTGGTCGAGACAGAGACTGGTGGAGGCAGAGTCTGGTGGAGACTGAGTCTGGAGAGGACAGACCTTGGTGGAGACAGAGGCTGGTGGAGACAGATTCTGGTGGAGACAGTCTGGTGAAGCCAGAGTCTGGTGAAGACAGAGTCTGGTGGAGACAGCGTCTGGTGGAGACAGAGTCTGGTGATAACAGAGCTTGATGCAGACAGAGTGTCGTGGAGACAGAGTCTGGTGGAGGCAGTCTGGTGAAAACAGAGTCTGGTGAAGACAGTATGGTGAAGACAGAGTCTGGTGAAGACAGGGTCTGGTGGAGACAGGGTCTGGTGGAGACAGGGTCTGGTGAAGACAGTGTCTGGTGAAGACAGAGTCTGGTGGAGACAGAGTCTGGTGAAGACAGCGCTGGGTGGAGACAGAGTCTGGTGAAGACAGATTCTGGTGGAGACAGAGTCTGGTGAAGTCAGTGCTGGCTGGAGACAGCGTCTGGTGGAGACAGAGTCTGGTGGAGACAGAGTCTGGTGAGGACAGACCTTGGTGGAGATAGAGCCTGGTGGAGACAGAGACTGATGGAGACCGTCCGCTGAAGAAAGTGTCTGGTGGACACAGAGTCTGGTGGAGAGAGAGTTTGGTGGAGACAGTATCTGGTGGAGACAGAGCTTGATGGAGAAAGAGTCTGGTGGAGACAAAGTCTGGTGGAGACACAGTCTGGTGGAGACAGGAACTGGTGGAGACAGGGTCTGGTAGAGACAGATTCTGGTGGAGACAGATTCTGGTGGAGACATAGTCTGGTGGTGACAGAGGCTGGTGGACACAGAGTCTGGTGAAGACAGCGCTGGGAGGAGACAGCGTCTGGTGAAGACAGAGTCTGGTGACGACAGCGCTGGTTGGAGACAGCGTCTGGTGGAGACAGATCCTTGTGAAGACAGAGTCTGGTGGAGACAGAGTCTGGTGAGGACAGACCTTGGAGGAGACAGAGTCTGGTGATTACAGAGCTTGATGGAGACAGAGTCTGGCGGAGAAGGAGTCTGGTGAACACAGGGTCTGGGGGAGACAGGGTCTGGTGGAGACAGTGTCTGGTGAAGACAGAGTCTGCTGAAGACAGAGTTTGATGGAGACAGAGTCTGGTGGAGACAGAGTCTGGTGAAGACAGATTCTGGTGAAGACAGTGTCTGGTGGAGATAGTGCCTGGTGGAGACAGAGACTGATGGAGACAGTGTGCTGAACAACGAGAATGGTGGACACAGAGGCTGGTGGAGACAGGGTCTGGTGGAGACAGGGTCTGGTGGAGACAGAGTCAGGTGATAACAGAGCTTGATGGAGACAGAGTGTCGTGGAGACAGAGTCTGGTGGAGGCAGCGCTGGGTGGAGACAGCGTCTGGTGGAGACAGATTCTGGTGAAGACAGAGTCTGGTGGAGACAGAATCTGGTGATGACAGACCTTGGAGGAGACAGAGTCTGCTGATGACAGCGCTTGATGGAGACAGAGTCTGGTGGAGAGAGACTCTGGTGGAGACAGTCTGGTGAAGACAGATTCTGGTGAAGACAGAGTCTGGTGGAGATAGTGCCTGGTGGAGACAGAGGCTGATGGAGACAGTGTGCTGAACAAAGAGAATGGTGGACACAGAGGCTGGTGGAGACAGGGTCTGGTGGAGACAGAGTCAGGTGGAGGCAGAGTCTGGTGGAGACAGAGCTTGATGGAGAAAGAGTCTGGTGGAGACAAAGTCTGGTGGAGACACAGTCTGGTGGAGACAGGTTTTTTCGGAGACAGAGTCTGGCGGAGACAGAGTCTGGTGAACACAGGGTCTGGGGGAGACAGGGTCTGGTGGAGACAGGGTCTGGTGAAGAAAGAGTCTGCTGAAGACAGAGTTTGATGGAGACAGAGTCTGGTGGAGACAGAGTCTGGTGAAGACAGCGCTGGGTGGGGACACAGTCTGGTGAAGACAGATTCTGGTGGAGACAGATTCTGCTGGAGACAGAGTCTGGTGGTGACAGAGGCTGGTGGAGACAGAGTCTGGTGAAGACAGCATTGGGAGGAGACAGCGTCTGGTGAAGACAGAGTCTGGTGAAGACAGCACAGGGTGCAGACAGCTGATGGTGGAGACATAGTCTGGTGGAGACAGAGCTTGATGAAGACAGAGTCTCGTGAAGACAGTTTCTGGTGAAGACAGAGTCTGGTGAAGACAGCGCACGGTGGAGACAGTGTCTGGTGGAGACAGATTCTGGTGAAGACAGAGTCTGGTCGAGACAGAGACTGGTGGAGGCAGAGTCTGGTGGAGACTGAGTCTGGAGAGGACAGACCTTGGTGGAGACAGAGGCTGGTGGAGACAGATTCTGGTGGAGACAGTCTGGTGAAGCCAGAGTCTGGTGAAGACAGAGTCTGGTGGAGACAGCGTCTGGTGGAGACAGAGTCTGGTGATAACAGAGCTTGATGCAGACAGAGTGTCGTGGAGACAGAGTCTGGTGGAGGCAGTCTGGTGAAAACAGAGTCTGGTGAAGACAGTATGGTGAAGACAGAGTCTGGTGAAGACAGGGTCTGGTGGAGACAGGGTCTGGTGGAGACAGGGTCTGGTGAAGACAGTGTCTGGTGAAGACAGAGTCTGGTGGAGACAGAGTCTGGTGAAGACAGCGCTGGGTGGAGACAGAGTCTGGTGAAGACAGATTCTGGTGGAGACAGAGTCTGGTGAAGTCAGTGCTGGCTGGAGACAGCGTCTGGTGGAGACAGAGTCTGGTGGAGACAGAGTCTGGTGAGGACAGACCTTGGTGGAGATAGAGCCTGGTGGAGACAGAGACTGATGGAGACCGTCCGCTGAAGAAAGTGTCTGGTGGACACAGAGTCTGGTGGAGAGAGAGTTTGGTGGAGACAGTATCTGGTGGAGACAGAGCTTGATGGAGAAAGAGTCTGGTGGAGACAAAGTCTGGTGGAGACACAGTCTGGTGGAGACAGGAACTGGTGGAGACAGGGTCTGGTAGAGACAGATTCTGGTGGAGACAGATTCTGGTGGAGACATAGTCTGGTGGTGACAGAGGCTGGTGGACACAGAGTCTGGTGAAGACAGCGCTGGGAGGAGACAGCGTCTGGTGAAGACAGAGTCTGGTGACGACAGCGCTGGTTGGAGACAGCGTCTGGTGGAGACAGATCCTTGTGAAGACAGAGTCTGGTGGAGACAGAGTCTGGTGAGGACAGACCTTGGAGGAGACAGAGTCTGGTGATTACAGAGCTTGATGGAGACAGAGTCTGGCGGAGAAGGAGTCTGGTGAACACAGGGTCTGGGGGAGACAGGGTCTGGTGGAGACAGTGTCTGGTGAAGACAGAGTCTGCTGAAGACAGAGTTTGATGGAGACAGAGTCTGGTGGAGACAGAGTCTGGTGAAGACAGCGCTGGGTGGGGACACAGTCTGGTGAAGACAGATTCTGGTGGAGACAGATTCTGCTGGAGACAGAGTCTGGTGGTGACAGAGGCTGGTGGAGACAGAGTCTGGTGAAGACAGCATTGGGAGGAGACAGTGTCTGGTGAAGACAGAGTCTGGTGAAGACAGCGCTGGGTGGAGACAGCATCTGGTGGAGACATAGTCTGGTGGAGACAGAGCTTGATGAAGACAGAGTCTGGTGAAGACAGATTCTGGTGAAGACAGAGTCTGGTGAAGACAGCGCTCGGTGGAGACAGAGTCTGGTGGAGACTGAGTCTGGTGAGGACAGACCTTGGTGGAGACAGAGGCTGGTGGAGACAGATTCTGGTGGAGACAGTCTGGTGAAGCCAGAGTCTGGTGAAGACAGAGTCTGGTGGAGACAGCGTCTGGTGGAGACAGAGTCTGGTGATAACAGAGCTTGATGGAGACAGAGTGTCGTGGAGACAGAGTCTGGTGGAGGCAGTCTGGTGAAGACAGAGTCTGGTGAAGACAGTATGGTGAAGACAGAGTCTGGTGGAGACAGGGTCTGGTGGAGACAGGGTCTGGTGAAGGGAGGTTCTGGTGAAGACAGTGTCTGGTGAAGACAGAGTCTGGTGGAGACAGAGTCTGGTGAAGACAGCGCTGGGTGGAGACAGAGTCTGGTGAAGACAGATTCTGGTGAAGACAGAGTCTGGTGAGGACAGTGCTGGGTGGAGACAGCGTCTGGTGGAGACAGAGTCTGGTGGAGACAGAGCTTGACGGAGACAGAGTCTGGTGAAGACAGATTCTGGTGAAGACAGGTTCTGGTGAAGACAGAGCTCGGTGGCGACAGCTTCTGGTGGAGGCAGAGTCAGGTGGAGACAGGGTCTGGTGAGGACAGACCTTGGTGGAGATAGAGCCTGGTGGAGAGAGAGACTGATGGAGACAGTCTGCTGAAGAAAGAGTCTGGTGGACACAGAGTCTGGTGGAGACAGAGTCTGGTGGAGACAGAATCTGGTGGAGACAGAGCTTGACGGAGACAGAATCTGGTGAAGACAGATTCTGGTGAAGACAGGTTCTGGTGAAGACAGAGCTCGGTGGCGACAGCGTCTGGTGGAGGCAGAGTCAGGTGGAGACAGAGTCTGGTGAGGACAGACCTTGGTGGAGAGAGAGCCTGGTGGAGACAGAGACTGATGGAGACAGTCTGCTGAAGAAAGAGTCTGGTGGACACAGAGTCTGGTGGAGACAGAGTCTGGTGGAGACAGAATCTGGTGGAGACAGAGCTTGATGGAGAAAGAGTCTGGTGGAGACAACGTCTGGTGGAGACACAGTCTGGTGGAGACAGGGTCTGGTGGAGACAGGGTCTGGTCGAGACAGATTCTGGTGGAGACAGATTCTGGTGGAGACAGAGTCTGGTGGTGACAGAGGCTGGTGGAGACAGAGTCTGGTGAAGACAGCGCTGGGAGGAGACAGCGTCTGGTGAAGACAGCACTGGTTGGAGGCAGCGTCTGGTGGAGACAGATTCTGGTGAAGACAGAGTCTGGTGGAGACAGAGTCTGGTGAGGACAGACCTTGGAGGAGACAGAGTCTGGTGATTACAGAGCTTGATGGAGACAGAGTCTGGCGGAGACAGAGTCTGGTGAACACAGGGTCTGGTGGAGACAGGGTCAGGTGGAGACAGGGCCTGGTGAAGTCAGAGTCTGCTGAAGACAGAGCTTGATGGAGACAGAGTCTGGTGGAGACAGAGTCTGGTAAAGACAGCGCTGGGTGGGGACACAGTCTGGTGAAGACATATCCTCGTAGAGACAGATACTGCTGGAGACAGAGTCTGGTGGTGACAGAGGATGGTGGAGACAGAGTCTGGTGAAGACAGCATTGGGAGGAGACAGCGTCTGGTGAAGACAGAGTCTGGTGAAGACAGCGCTGGGTGGAGACAGCGTCTGGTGAAGACATAGCCTGGTGGAGACAGAGCTTGATGAAGACAGAGTCTGGTGAAGACAGATTCTGGTAGAGACAGATTCTGCTGGAGACAGAGTCTGGTGGTGACAGAGGCTGGTGGAGACAGTGTCTGGTGAAGACAGCATTGGGAGGAGACAGCGTCTGGTGAAGACAGAGTCTGGTGAAGACAGCGCTTGGTGGAGACAGCGTCTGGTGAAGACAGAGTCTGGTCGAGACAGAGTCTGGTGGAGACAGAGTCTGGTGGAGACAGAGTCTGGTGAGGACAGACCTTGGTGGAGACAGAGGCTGGTGGAGACAGATTCTGGTGGAGACAGTCTGGTGAAGCCAGAGTCTGGTGAAGACAGAGTCTGGTGGAGACAGCTTCTGGTGGAGACAGAGTCTGGTGATAACAGAGCTTGATGGAGACAGACTGTGGTGGAGACAGAGTCTGGTGGAGGCAGTCTGGTGAAGAGAGAGTCTGGTGAAAACAGTATGGTGAAGACAGAGTCTGGTGAAGACAGGGTCTGGTGGAGACAGGTTCTGGTGAAGACAGGTTCTGGTGAAGACAGTGTCTGGTGAAGACAGAGTCTGGTGGAGACAGAGTCTGGTGAAGACAGCGCTGGGTGGAGACAGAGTCTGGTGAAGACAGATTCTGGTGAAGACAGAGTCTGGTGAAGACAGTGCTGGGTGGAGACAGCGTCTGGTGGAGACAGAGTCTGGTGGAGACAGAGCTTGACGGAGACAGAGTCTGGTGAAGACAGATTCTGGTGAAGACAGGTTCTGGTGAAGACAGAGCTCGGTGGAGACAGCGTCTGCTGGAGACAGAGTCTGGTGGAGACAGAGTCTGGTGAGGACAGACCTTGGTGGAGATAGAGCCTGGTGGAGACAGAGACTGATGGAGACAGTCTGCTGAAGAAAGTGTCTGGTGGACACAGAGTCTGGTGGAGACAGAGTCTGGTGGAGACAGAATCTGGTAGAGACAGAGCTTGATGGAGAAAGAGTCTGGTGGAGACAAAGTCTGGTGGAGACACAGTCTGGTGGAGACAGGGTCTGGTGGAGACAGGGTCTGGTAGAGACAGATTCTGGTGGAGACAGATTCTGGTGGAGACAGAGTCTGGTGGTGACAGAGGCTGGTGGAGACAGAGTCTGCTGAAGACAGCGCTGGGAGGAGACAGCGTCTGGTGAAGACAGAGACTGGTGAAGACAGCGCTGGTTGGAGACAGCGTCTGGTGGAGTCAGATTCTGGTGAAGACAGAGTCTGGTGGAGACAGAGTCTGGTGAGGACAGACCTTGGAGGAGACAGAGTCTGGTGATTACAGAGCTTGATGGAGACAGAGTCTGGTGGAGACAGATTCTGGTGGAGACAGTCTGGTGAAGACAGATTCTGGTGAAGACAGTGTCTGGTGGAGAAAGTGCCTGGTGGAGACAGAGATTGATGGAGACAGTCTGCTGAACAAAGTGAATGGTGGACACAGAGTCTGGTGGAGACAGGGTCTGGTGGAGACAGAGTCTGGTGAGGACAGACCTTGGAGGAGACAGAGTCTGGTGATTACAGAGCTTGATGGAGACAGAGTCTGGTGGAGACAGATTCTGGTGGAGACAGTCTGGTGAAGACAGATTCTGGTGAAGACAGTGTCTGGTGGAGAAAGTGCCTGGTGGAGACAGAGATTGATGGAGACAGTCTGCTGAACAAAGTGAATGGTGGACACAGAGTCTGGTGGAGACAGGGTCTGGTGGAGACAGAGACAGGTGGAGGCAGAGACTGGTGGAGACAGATCTTGATGGAGAAAGAGTCTGGTGGAGACAAAGTCTGGTGGAGACACAGACTGGTGGAGACAGGGTCTGGTGGAGACAGAATCTGGCGCAGACAGGGTCTGGTGGAGACAGGGTCTGGTGAAGACAGAGTGTGCTGAAGACAGAGCTTGATGGAGACAGAGTCTGGCGAGGACAGAATCTGGTGAAGACAGATCCTGATTGAGACAGCGTCTGGTGGAGATAGAGCTTGATGGAGACAGAGTCTGGTGGAGACAAAGACTGGTGGAGACAGAGCTTGATGGTGACAGAGTGTGGTGAAGACAGATTCTGATGAAGATAGAGTCTGGGGAAAAAAGAGTCTGGAGAAGACAGAGACTTGTGAAGACATAGGCTGCTGAAGGCAGATTCTGGTGAAGACAGCGCTGGGTGGAGACAGAGTCTGGTGGAGACAGAATCTGGTGAAGACAGCGCTGGGTGGGGACACAGTCTGGTGAAGACAGATTCTGGTGAAGACAGATTCTGCTGGAGACAGAGTCTGGTGGTGACAGAGGCTGGTAGAGACAGAGTCTGGTGAAGACAGCATTGGGAGGAGACAGCGCCTGGTGAAGACAGAGTCTGGTGAAGACAGCGCAGGGTGGAGACAGCTGATGGTGGAGACATAGTCTGGTGGAGACAGAGCTTGATGAAGACAGAGTCTGGTGAAGACAGAGTCTGGTGAAGACAGCGCTGGGAGGAGACAGCGTCTGGTGAAGACAGAGACTGGTGAAGACAGCGCTGGTTGGAGACAGCGTCTGGTGGAGACAGATTCTGGTGAAGACAGAGTCTGGTGGAGACAGAGTCTGGTGAGGACAGACCTTGGAGGAGACAGAGTCTGGTGATTACAGAGCTTGATGGAGACAGAGTCTGGTGGAGACAGATTCTGGTGGAGACAGTCTGGTGAAGACAGATTCTGGTGAAGACAGTGTCTGGTGGAGAAAGTGCCTGGTGGAGACAGAGACTGATGGAGACAGTCTGCTGAACAAAGTGAATGGTGGACACAGAGTCTGGTGGAGACAGGGTCTGGTGGAGACAGAGACAGGTGGAGGCAGAGACTGGTGGAGACAGATCTTGATGGAGAAAGAGTCTGGTGGAGACAAAGTCTGGTGGAGACACAGACTGGTGGAGACAGGGTCTGGTGGAGACAGAATCTGGCGCAGACAGAGACTGGTGGAGACAGAGTCTGGTGAAGACAGGGTCTGGTGGAGACAGGGTCTGGTGAAGACAGAGTGTGCTGAAGACAGAGCTTGATGGAGACAGAGTCTGGCGAGGACAGAATCTGGTGAAGACAGATCCTGATTGAGACAGCGTCTGGTGGAGATAGAGCTTGATGGAGACAGAGTCTGGTGGAGACAAAGACTGGTGGAGACAGAGCTTGATGGTGACAGAGTGTGGTGAAGACAGATTCTGATGAAGATAGAGTCTGGGGAAAAAAGAGTCTGGAGAAGACAGAGACTTGTGAAGACATAGGCTGCTGAAGGCAGATTCTGGTGAAGACAGCACTGGGTGGAGACAGAGTCTGGTGGAGACAGAGTCTGGTGAAGACAGCGCTGGGTGGGGACACAGTCTGGTGAAGACAGATTCTGGTGAAGACAGATTCTGCTGGAGACAGAGTCTGGTGGTGACAGAGGCTGGTGGAGACAGAATCTGGTGAAGACAGCATTGGGAGGAGACAGCGCCTGGTGAAGACAGAGTCTGGTGAAGACAGCGCAGGGTGGAGACAGCTGATGGTGGAGACATAGTCTGGTGGAGACAGAGCTTGATGAAGACAGAGTCTGGTGAAGACAGAGTCTGGTGAAGACAGCGCTGGGAGGAGACAGCATCTGGTGAAGACAGAGACTGGTGAAGACAGCGCTGGTTGGAGACAGCGTCTGGTGGAGACAGATTCTGGTGAAGACAGAGTCTGGTGGAGATAGAGTCTGGTGAGGACAGAGTCTGGTGAAGACAGCGCTGGGTGGGGACACAGTCTGGTGAAGACAGATTCTGGTGAAGACAGATTCTGCTGGAGACAGAGTCTGGTGGTGACAGAGTCTGGCGAGGACAGAATCTGGTGAAGACAGATCCTGATTGAGACAGCGTCTGGTGGAGATAGAGCTTGATGGAGACAGAGTCTGGTGGAGACAAAGACTGGTGGAGACAGAGCTTGATGGTGACAGAGTGTGGTGAAGACAGATTCTGATGAAGATAGAGTCTGGGGAAAAAAGAGTCTGGAGAAGACAGAGACTTGTGAAGACATAGGCTGCTGAAGGCAGATTCTGGTGAAGACAGCGCTGGGTGGAGACAGAGTCTGGTGGAGACAGAGTCTGGTGAAGACAGCGCTGGGTGGGGACACAGTCTGGTGAAGACAGATTCTGGTGAAGACAGATTCTGCTGGAGACAGAGTCTGGTGGTGACAGAGGCTGGTGGAGACAGAGTCTGGTGAAGACAGCATTGGGAGGAGACAGCGCCTGGTGAAGACAGAGTCTGGTGAAGACAGCGCAGGGTGGAGACAGCTGATGGTGGAGACATAGTCTGGTGGAGACAGAGCTTGATGAAGACAGAGTCTGGTGAAGACAGAGTCTGGTGAAGACAGCGCTGGGAGGAGACAGCGTCTGGTGAAGACAGAGACTGGTGAAGACAGCGCTGGTTGGAGACAGCGTCTGGTGGAGACAGATTCTGGTGAAGACAGAGTCTGGTGGAGACAGAGTCTGGTGAGGACAGACCTTGGAGGAGACAGAGTCTGGTGATTACAGAGCTTGATGGAGACAGAGTCTGGTGGAGACAGATTCTGGTGGAGACAGTCTGGTGAAGACAGATTCTGGTGAAGACAGTGTCTGGTGGAGAAAGTGCCTGGTGGAGACAGAGACTGATGGAGACAGTCTGCTGAACAAAGTGAATGGTGGACACAGAGTCTGGTGGAGACAGGGTCTGGTGGAGACAGAGACAGGTGGAGGCAGAGACTGGTGGAGACAGATCTTGATGGAGAAAGAGTCTGGTGGAGACAAAGTCTGGTGGAGACACAGACTGGTGGAGACAGGGTCTGGTGGAGACAGAATCTGGCGCAGACAGAGACTGGTGGAGACAGAGTCTGGTGAAGACAGGGTCTGGTGGAGACAGGGTCTGGTGAAGACAGAGTGTGCTGAAGACAGAGCTTGATGGAGACAGAGTCTGGCGAGGACAGAATCTGGTGAAGACAGATCCTGATTGAGACAGCGTCTGGTGGAGATAGAGCTTGATGGAGACAGAGTCTGGTGGAGACAAAGACTGGTGGAGACAGAGCTTGATGGTGACAGAGTGTGGTGAAGACAGATTCTGATGAAGATAGAGTCTGGGGAAAAAAGAGTCTGGAGAAGACAGAGACTTGTGAAGACATAGGCTGCTGAAGGCAGATTCTGGTGAAGACAGCACTGGGTGGAGACAGAGTCTGGTGGAGACAGAGTCTGGTGAAGACAGCGCTGGGTGGGGACACAGTCTGGTGAAGACAGATTCTGGTGAAGACAGATTCTGCTGGAGACAGAGTCTGGTGGTGACAGAGGCTGGTGGAGACAGAATCTGGTGAAGACAGCATTGGGAGGAGACAGCGCCTGGTGAAGACAGAGTCTGGTGAAGACAGCGCAGGGTGGAGACAGCTGATGGTGGAGACATAGTCTGGTGGAGACAGAGCTTGATGAAGACAGAGTCTGGTGAAGACAGAGTCTGGTGAAGACAGCGCTCGGTGGAGACAGCGTCTGGTGGAGACAGAGTCTGGTGAAGACAGAGTCTGGTCGAGACAGAGACTGCTGGAGACAGAGTCTGGTGGACACTGAGTCTGGTGAGGACAGACCTTGGTGGAGACAGAGGCTGGTGGAGACAGATTCTGGTGGAGACATTCTGGTGAAGCCAGAGTCTGGTGAAGACAGAGTCTGGAGGAGACAGCCTCTGGTGGAGACAGAGTCTGGTGATAACAGAGCTTGATGGAGACAGAGTGTCGTGGAGACAGAGTCTGGTGGAGGCAGTCTGGTGAAGACAGAGTCTGGTGAAGACAGTATGGTGAAGACAGAGTCTGGTGAAGACAGGGTCTGGTGGAGACAGGGTCTGGTGAAGACAGGTTCTGGTGAAGACAGTGTCTGGTGAAGACAGAGTCTGGTGGAGACAGAGTCTGGTGAAGACAGCGCTGGGTGGAGACAGATTCTGGTGAAGACAGATTCTGGTGAAGACAGAGTCTGGTGAAGACAGTGCTGGGTGGAGAGAGCGTCTGGTGGAGACAGAGTCTGGTGGAGACAGAGCTTGACGGAGACAGAGTCTGGTGAAGACAGATTCTGGTGAAGACAGGTTCTGGTGAAGACAGCGCTCGGTGTTGACAGCGTCTGGTGGAGACAGAGTCTGGTGGAGACAGAGTCTGGTGAGGACAGACCTTGGTGGAGATAGAGCCTGGTGGAGACAGAGACTGATGGAGACAGTCTGCTGAAGAAAGTGTCTGGTGGACACAGAGTCTGGTGGAGACAGAGTCTGGTGGAGACAGAATCTGGTGGAGACAGAACTTGATGGAGAAAGAGTCTGGTGGAGACAAAGTCTGGTGGAGACACAGTCTGGTGGAGACAGGGTCTGGTGGAGACAGGGTCTGGTAGAGACAGATTCTGGTGGCGACAGATTCTGGTGGAGACAGAGTCTGGTGGTGACAGAGGCTGGTGGAGACAGAGTCTGGTGAAGACAGCGCTGGGAGGAGACAGCGTCTGGTGAAGACAGAGTCTGGTGAAGACAGCGCTGTTTGGAGACAGCGCCTGGTGGAGACAGATTCTGGTGAAGACAGAGTCTGGTGGAGACAGAGTTTGGTGAGGCCAGACCTTGGAGGAGACAGAGTCTGGTGATTACAGAGCTTGATGGAGACAGTGTCTGGTGGAGACCGAGTCTGGTGAACACAGGGTCTGGTGGAGACAGGGTCTGGTGGAGACAGGGTCTGGTGAAGACAGAGTCTGCTGAAGACAGAGCTTGATGGAGACAGAGTCTGGTGGAGACAGAGTCTGGTGAAGACAGCGCTGGGTGGGGACACAGTCTGGTGAAGACAGATTCTGATGGAGACAGATTCTGCTGGAGACAGAGTCTGGTGGTGACAGAGGCTGGTGGAGACAGAGTCTGGTGAAGACAGCATTGGGAGGAGACAGCATCTGGTGAAGACAGAGTCTGGTGAAGACAGCGCTGGGTTGAGACAGCATCTGGTGGAGACATAGTCTGGTGGAGACAGAGCTTGATGAAGACAGAGTCTGGTGAAGACAGATTCTGGTGAAGACAGAGTCTGGTGAAGACAGCGCTCGGTGGAGACAGCGTCTGGTGGAGGCAGAGTCTGGTAGAGACAGGGTCTGGTGGAGACAGGGTCTGGTGAAGACAGGTTCTGGTGAAGACAGTGTCTGGTGAAGACAGTGTCTGGTGAAGACAGAGTCTGGTGGAGACAGAGTCTGGTGAAGACAGCGCTGGGTGGAGACAGAGTCTGGTGAAGACAGATTCTGGTGAAGACAGAGTCTGGTGAAGACAGTGCTGGGTGGAGACAGCGTCTGGTGGAGACAGAGTCTGGTGGAGACAGAGCTTGACGGAGACAGAGTCTGGTGAAGACAGATTCTGGTGAAGACAGGTTCTGGTGAAGACAGAGCTCGGTGGAGACAGCGTCTGGTGGAGACAGAGTCTGGTGGAGACAGAGTCTGTTGAGTACAGACCTTGGTGGAGATAGAGCCTGGTGGAGACAGAGACTGATGGAGACAGTCTGCTGAAGAAAGAGTCTGGTGGACAAAGAGTCTGGTGGAGACAGAGCTTGATGGAGAAAGAGTCTGGTGGAGAAAAAGTCTGGTGGAGACACAGTCTGGTGGAGACAGGGTCTGGTGGAGACAGGGTCTGGTAGAGACAGATTCTGGTGGAGACAGATTCTGGTGGAGACAGAGTCTGGTGGTGACAGACGCTGGTGGAGACAGAGTCTGGTGAAGACAGCGCTGGGAGGGGACAGCGTCTGGTGAAGACAGAGTCTGCTGAAGACAGAGCTTGATGGAGACAGAGTCTGGTGGAGACAGAGTCTGGTGAAGACAGCGCTGGGTGGGGACACAGTCTGGTGAAGACAGATTCTGGTAGAGACAGATTCTGCTGGAGACAGAGTCTGGTGGTGAGAGAGGCTAGTGGAGACAGAGTCTGGTGAAGACAGCATTGGGAGGAGACGGCGTCTGGTGAAGACAGAGTCTGGTGAAGACAGCGCTGGGTGGAGACAGCGTCTGGTGGAGACATAGCCTGGTGGAGACAGAGCTTGATGAAGACAGAGTCTGGTGAAGACAGATTCTGGTAGAGACAGATTCTGCTGGAGACAGAGTCTGGTGGTGACAGAGGCTGGTGGAGACAGAGTCTGGTGAAGACAGCATTGGGAGGAGACAGCGTCTGGTGAAGACAGAGTCTGGTGAAGACAGCGCTCGGTGGAGACAGCGTCTGGTGGAGACAGAGTCTGGTGAAGACAGAGTCTGGTCGAGACAGAGTCTGGTGGAGACAGAGTCTGGTGGAGACTGAGTCTGGTGAGGACAGACCTTGGTGGAGACAGACTGTGGTGGAGACAGAGTCTGGTGGAGGCAGTCTGGTGAAGACAGAGTCTGGTGAAGACAGTATGGTGAAGACAGAGTCTGGTGAAGACAGGGTCTGGTGGAGACAGGGTCTGGTGAAGACAGGTTCTGGTGAAGACAGTGTCTGGTGAAGACTGAGTCTGGTGGAGACAGAGTCTGGTGTAGACAGCGCTGGCTGGAGACAGAGTCTGGTGAAGACAGATTCTGGTGAAGACAGAGTCTGGTGAAGGCAGTGCTGGGTGGAGACAGCGTCTGGTGGAGACAGAGTCTGGTGGAGACAGAGCTTGACGGAGACAGAGTCTGGTGAAGACAGATTCTGGTGAAGACAGGTTCTGGTGAAGACAGAGCTCGGTGGAGACAGCGTCTGGTGGAGACAGAGTCTGGTGGAGACAGAGTCTGGTGAGGACAGACCTTGGTGGAGATAGAGCCTGGTGGAGACAGAGACTGATGGAGACAGTCTGCTGAAGTAAGAGTCTGGTGGACACAGAGTCTGGTGGAGACAGAGTCTGGTGGAGACAGAATCTGGTGGAGACAGAGCTTGATGGAGAAAGAGTCTGGTGGAGACAAAGTCTGGTGGAGACACAGTCTGGTGGAGACAGGGTCTGGTGGAGACAGGGTCTGCTAGAGACAGATTCTGGTGGAGACAGAGTCTGGTGGTGACAGAGGCTGGTGGAGACAGCGCTGGTTGGAGACAGCGTCTGGTGGAGACAGATTCTGGTGAAGACAGAGTCTGGTGGAGACAGAGTCTGGTGAGGACAGACCTTGGAGGAGACAGAGTCTGGTGATTACAGAGCTTGATGGAGACAGAGTCTGGCGGAGACAGAGTCTGGTGAACACAGGGTCTGGTGGAGACAGGGTCAGGTGGAGACAGGGCCTGGTGAAGTCAGAGTCTGCTGAAGACAGAGCTTGATGGAGACAGAGTCTGGTGGAGACAGAGTCTGGTAAAGACAGCGCTGGGTGGGGACACAGTCTGGTGAAGACAGATTCTCGTAGAGACAGATTCTGCTGGAGACAGAGTCTGGTGGTGACAGAGGATGGTGGAGACAGAGTCTGGTGAAGACAGCATTGGGAGGAGACAGCGTCTGGTGAAGACAGAGTCTGGTGAAGACAGCGCTGGGTGGAGACAGCGTCTGGTGAAGACATAGCCTGGTGGAGACAGAGCTTGATGAAGACAGAGTCTGGTGAAGACAGATTCTGGTAGAGACAGATTCTGCTGGAGACAGAGTCTGGTGGTGACAGAGGCTGGTGGAGACAGTGTCTGGTGAAGACAGCATTGGGAGGAGACAGCGTCTGGTGAAGACAGAGTCTGGTGAAGACAGCGCTTGGTGGAGACAGCGTCTGGTGAAGACAGAGTCTGGTCGAGACAGAGTCTGGTGGAGACAGAGTCTGGTGGAGACAGAGTCTGGTGAGGACAGACCTTGGTGGAGACAGAGGCTGGTGGAGACAGATTCTGGTGGAGACAGTCTGGTGAAGCCAGAGTCTGGTGAAGACAGAGTCTGGTGGAGACAGCTTCTGGTGGAGACAGAGTCTGGTGATAACAGAGCTTGATGGAGACAGACTGTGGTGGAGACAGAGTCTGGTGGAGGCAGTCTGGTGAAGAGAGAGTCTGGTGAAGACAGTATGGTGAAGACAGAGTCTGGTGAAGACAGGGTCTGGTGAAGACAGCGCTGGGTGGAGACAGCGTCTGGTGGAGACATAGCCTGGTGGAGACAGAGCTTGATGAAGACAGAGTCTGGTGAAGACAGATTCTGGTAGAGACAGATTCTGCTGGAGACAGAGTCTGGTGGTGACAGAGGCTGGTGGAGACAGAGTCTGGTGAAGACAGCATTGGGAGGAGACAGCGTCTGGTGAAGACAGAGTCTGGTGAAGACAGCGCTCGGTGGAGACAGCGTCTGGTGGAGACAGAGTCTGGTGAAGACAGAGTCTGGTCGAGACAGAGTCTGGTGGAGACAGAGTCTGGTGGAGACTGAGTCTGGTGAGGACAGACCTTGGTGGAGACAGACTGTGGTGGAGACAGAGTCTGGTGGAGGCAGTCTGGTGAAGACAGAGTCTGGTGAAGACAGTATGGTGAAGACAGAGTCTGGTGAAGACAGGGTCTGGTGGAGACAGGGTCTGGTGAAGACAGGTTCTGGTGAAGACAGTGTCTGGTGAAGACTGAGTCTGGTGGAGACAGAGTCTGGTGTAGACAGCGCTGGCTGGAGACAGAGTCTGGTGAAGACAGATTCTGGTGAAGACAGAGTCTGGTGAAGGCAGTGCTGGGTGGAGACAGCGTCTGGTGGAGACAGAGTCTGGTGGAGACAGAGCTTGACGGAGACAGAGTCTGGTGAAGACAGATTCTGGTGAAGACAGGTTCTGGTGAAGACAGAGCTCGGTGGAGACAGCGTCTGGTGGAGACAGAGTCTGGTGGAGACAGAGTCTGGTGAGGACAGACCTTGGTGGAGATAGAGCCTGGTGGAGACAGAGACTGATGGAGACAGTCTGCTGAAGTAAGAGTCTGGTGGACACAGAGTCTGGTGGAGACAGAGTCTGGTGGAGACAGAATCTGGTGGAGACAGAGCTTGATGGAGAAAGAGTCTGGTGGAGACAATGTCTGGTGGAGACACAGTCTGGTGGAGACAGGGTCTGGTGGAGACAGGGTCTGCTAGAGACAGATTCTGGTGGAGACAGAGTCTGGTGGTGACAGAGGCTGGTGGAGACAGCGCTGGTTGGAGACAGCGTCTGGTGGAGACAGATTCTGGTGAAGACAGAGTCTGGTGGAGACAGAGTCTGGTGAGGACAGACCTTGGAGGAGACAGAGTCTGGTGATTACAGAGCTTGATGGAGACAGAGTCTGGCGGAGACAGAGTCTGGTGAACACAGGGTCTGGTGGAGACAGGGTCAGGTGGAGACAGGGCCTGGTGAAGTCAGAGTCTGCTGAAGACAGAGCTTGATGGAGACAGAGTCTGGTGGAGACAGAGTCTGGTAAAGACAGCGCTGGGTGGGGACACAGTCTGGTGAAGACAGATTCTCGTAGAGACAGATTCTGCTGGAGACAGAGTCTGGTGGTGACAGAGGATGGTGGAGACAGAGTCTGGTGAAGACAGCATTGGGAGGAGACAGCGTCTGGTGAAGACAGAGTCTGGTGAAGACAGCGCTGGGTGGAGACAGCGTCTGGTGAAGACATAGCCTGGTGGAGACAGAGCTTGATGAAGACAGAGTCTGGTGAAGACAGATTCTGGTAGAGACAGATTCTGCTGGAGACAGAGTCTGGTGGTGACAGAGGCTGGTGGAGACAGTGTCTGGTGAAGACAGCATTGGGAGGAGACAGCGTCTGGTGAAGACAGAGTCTGGTGAAGACAGCGCTTGGTGGAGACAGCGTCTGGTGAAGACAGAGTCTGGTGGAGACAGAGTCTGGTGAGGACAGACCTTGGTGGAGACAGAGGCTGGTGGAGACAGATTCTGGTGGAGACAGTCTGGTGAAGCCAGAGTCTGGTGAAGACAGAGTCTGGTGGAGACAGCTTCTGGTGGAGACAGAGTCTGGTGATAACAGAGCTTGATGGAGACAGACTGTGGTGGAGACAGAGTCTGGTGGAGGCAGTCTGGTGAAGAGAGAGTCTGGTGAAGACAGTATGGTGAAGACAGAGTCTGGTGAAGACAGGGTCTGGTGGAGACAGGTTCTGGTGAAGACAGGTTCTGGTGAAGACAGTGTCTGGTGAAGACAGAGTCTGGTGGAGACAGAGTCTGGTGAAGACAGCGCTGGGTGGAGACAGAGTCTGGTGAAGACAGATTCTGGTGAAGACAGAGTCTGGTGAAGACAGTGCTGGGTGGAGACAGCGTCTGGTGGAGACAGAGTCTGGTGGAGACAGAGCTTGACGGAGACAGAGTCTGGTGAAGACAGATTCTGGTGAAGACAGGTTCTGGTGAAGACAGAGCTCGGTGGAGACAGCGTCTGCTGGAGACAGAGTCTGGTGGAGACAGAGTCTGGTGAGGACAGACCTTGGTGGAGATAGAGCCTGGTGGAGACAGAGACTGATGGAGACAGTCTGCTGAAGAAAGTGTCTGGTGGACACAGAGTCTGGTGGAGACAGAGTCTGGTGGAGACAGAATCTGGTAGAGACAGAGCTTGATGGAGAAAGAGTCTGGTGGAGACAAAGTCTGGTGGAGACACAGTCTGGTGGAGACAGGGTCTGGTGGAGACAGGGTCTGGTAGAGACAGATTCTGGTGGAGACAGATTCTGGTGGAGACAGAGTCTGGTGGTGACAGAGGCTGGTGGAGACAGAGTCTGCTGAAGACAGCGCTGGGAGGAGACAGCATCTGGTGAAGACAGAGACTGGTGAAGACAGCGCTGGTTGGAGACAGCGTCTGGTGGAGACAGATTCTGGTGAAGACAGAGTCTGGTGGAGACAGAGTCTGGTGAGGACAGACCTTGGAGGAGACAGAGTCTGGTGATTACAGAGCTTGATGGAGACAGAGTCTGGTGGAGACAGATTCTGGTGGAGACAGTCTGGTGAAGACAGATTCTGGTGAAGACAGTGTCTGGTGGAGAAAGTGCCTGGTGGAGACAGAGATTGATGGAGACAGTCTGCTGAACAAAGTGAATGGTGGACACAGAGTCTGGTGGAGACAGGGTCTGGTGGAGACAGAGACAGGTGGAGGCAGAGACTGGTGGAGACAGATCTTGATGGAGAAAGAGTCTGGTGGAGACAAAGTCTGGTGGAGACACAGACTGGTGGAGACAGGGTCTGGTGGAGACAAAATCTGGCGCAGACAGAGACTGGTGGAGACAGAGTCTGGTGAAGAAAGGGTCTGGTGGAGACAGGGTCTGGTGAAGACAGAGTGTGCTGAAGACAGAGCTTGATGGAGACAGAGTCTGGCGAGGACAGAATCTGGTGAAGACAGATCCTGATTGAGACAGCGTCTGGTGGAGATAGAGCTTGATGGAGACAGAGTCTGGTGGAGACAAAGACTGGTGGAGACAGAGCTTGATGGTGACAGAGTGTGGTGAAGACAGATTCTGATGAAGATAGAGTATGGGGAAAAAAGAGTCTGGAGAAGACAGAGACTTGTGAAGACATAGGCTGCTGAAGGCAGATTCTGGTGAAGACAGCGCTGGGTGGAGACAGAGTCTGGTGGAGACAGAGTCTGGTGAAGACAGCGCTGGGTGGGGACACAGTCTGGTGAAGACAGATTCTGGTGAAGACAGATTCTGCTGGAGACAGAGTCTGGTGGTGACAGAGGCTGGTGGAGACAGAGTCTGGTGAAGACAGCATTGGGAGGAGACAGCGCCTGGTGAAGACAGAGTCTGGTGAAGACAGCGCAGGGTGGAGACAGCTGATGGTGGAGACATAGTCTGGTGGAGACAGAGCTTGATGAAGACAGAGTCTGGTGAAGACAGAGTCTGGTGAAGACAGCGCTGGGAGGAGACAGCGTCTGGTGAAGACAGAGACTGGTGAAGACAGCGCTGGTTGGAGACAGCGTCTGGTGGAGACAGATTCTGGTGAAGACAGAGCCTGGTGGAGACAGAGTCTGGTGAGGACAGACCTTGGAGGAGACAGAGTCTGGTGATTACAGAGCTTGATGGAGACAGAGTCTGGTGGAGACAGATTCTGGTGGAGACAGTCTGGTGAAGACAGATTCTGGTGAAGACAGTGTCTGGTGGAGAAAGTGCCTGGTGGAGACAGAGACTGATGGAGACAGTCTGCTGAACAAAGTGAATGGTGGACACAGAGTCTGGTGGAGACAGGGTCTGGTGGAGACAGAGACAGGTGGAGGCAGAGTCTGGTGGAGACAGATCTTGATGGAGAAAGAGTCTGGTGGAGACAAAGTCTGGTGGAGACACAGACTGGTGGAGACAGTGACTGGTGGAGACAGAGTCTGGCGGAGACAGAGACTGGTGGAGACAGAGTCTGGTGAAGACAGGGTCTCGTGGAGACAGGGTCTGGTGAAGACAGAGTCTGCTGAAGACAGAGCTTGATGGAGACATAGTCTGGAGAGGACAGAGTCTGGTGAAGACAGATCCTGATTGAGACAGCGTCTGGTGGTGATAGAGCTTGATGGAGACAGAGTCGGTGGAGACAAAGACTGGTGGAGACAGAGCTTGATGGAGACAGAGTGTGGGGAAGACAGATTCTGATGAAGATAGAGTCTGGAGAAAACAGAGTCTGGAGAAGACAGAGACTTGTGAAGACAGAGGCTGCTGAAGACAGATTCTGGTGAAGACAGTGCTGGGTGGAGACAGAGTCTGGTGGAGACAGAGTCTGGTGAAGCCAGAGTCTGGTGGAGACAGAGTCTGTTGGAGAGAGAATCTGGTGGAGACAGAATCTGGTGTAGAGAGAGTCTGGTGGAGACAGAGTCTGGTGAAGACAAACCTTGGTGGAGACAGAGTCTGGTGATTACAGAGCTTGATGGAGACAGAGTGTGGTGGAGACAGAGTCTGGTGGAGGCAGTCTGGTGAAGACAGAGTCTGGTGAAGACAGTATGGTGAAGACAGAGTCTGGTGAAGACAGGGTCTGCTGGAGACAGTGTCTGGTTGAGGCAGGATCTGGTGGAGACAGAGTCTGGTCGAGACAGAGACTGGTGGAGACAGAGTCTGGTGGAGTCAGAGTCTGGTGGATATAGAGTCTGGTGGAGACAGAGCTTGGTGAAGACAGAGTCTGGTGGAGGCAGAGTCTGGTGAAGACAGAGGCTGGTGAAAGAGAGTCAGGTGAAGACATTATGGTGAAGACAGAGTCTGGTGTAGACAAAGTCTGGTGGAGACAGAGACTGGTGGAGACAGGGTCTGGTGGAGACAAGGTCTGGTGGAGACAGGGTCTGGTGGAGACAGAGACTTGTGATGACAGATTCTGATGATGACAGAGTCTGGTGAAGACAGCGCTGGGTGGAGACAGAATCTGGTGGAGACAGAGTCTGGTGAGGACAGAGTCTGGTGGAGGCAGAGTCTGGTGGAGACGGATTCTGGTGGAGACAGAGTCGGGGGAAGACAGACCTTGGTGGAGACAGTGCAGGTGATTACAGAGCTTGATGGAAACAGAGTCTGGTGGAGACAGAGCCTGGTGGAGACAGTCTGGTGAAGACAGGGTCTGGTGAAGACAGTATGGTGAAGACAGATTCTGGTGGAGACAGGGTCTGGTGGAGAGAGTGTTTGGTGGAGACAGGGTCTGGTGGAGACAGGGTCTGGTGAAGAAAGGTTCTGGTGAAGATAGTATCTGGTGAAGACAGAGTCTGGTGGAGACAGAGTGTGGCGGAGACAGAATCTGGTGAGGACAGCGCTGGGTGGAGACAGAGTCTGGTGAAGACAGATTCAGGTGAAGACAGAGTCTGGTGAAGAAAGCGCTGGGTCGAGACAGCATCTGGTGGAGACAGAGTCTGGTGGAGACAGAGCTTGATGGAGACAGAGCCTGGTGAAGACAGATTCTGGTGAAGACAGAGTCTGGTGAAGACAGTGCTGGGTGGAGAGAGAGTCTGGAGTGGACAGAGTCTGGTGAAGACAGAGTCTGGTGAAGACAGATTCTGATTGAGACAGGGTCTGGTGGAGACAGAGCTTGATGGAGACAGAGTCTGGTGGAGACAAAGACTGGTGGAGACAGAGCTTGATGGAGACAGAGTGTGGTGAAGACAGATTGTGATGAAGATAGAGTCTGGAGAAAACAGAGTCTAAGGAAGACAGAGACTTGTGAAGACAGAGGCTGCTGAAGATAGATTCTGGTGAAGACAGCGCTGGGTGGAGAGAGAGTCTGCTGGAGACAGAGTCTGGTGAAGCCAGAGTCTGGTGGAGACAGAGTCTGCTGGAGACAGAATCTGGTGGAGACAGAATCTGGTGTAGAGAGAGTCTGGTGGAGACAGAGTCTGGTGGAGGCAGAGGCTGGTGAAGACAGGGTCTGGTGGAGACAAAGTCTGGTGGAGACAGAGTCTGGTGGAGACAGAGTCTGGTGGAGACAGAGTCTGTTGGAGTCAGAGTCTGGTGGAGATAGAGTCTGGTGGAGACAGAGCTTGGTGGAGATAGAGTCTGGTGGAGGCAGAGTCTGGTGAAGACAGGGTCTGGTGGAGAAAAAGTCTGGTGGAGACAGAGTCTGATGGAGACAGGGTCTGGTGGAGACAGGGTCTGGTGGAGACAGGGTCTGGTGGAGGCAGTCTGGTGAAGACAGAGTCTGGTGAAAACAGTATGGTGAAGACAGAGTCTGGTGAAGACAGGGTCTGCTGGAGACAGTGTCTGGTGGAGACAGGGTCTGGTGGAGACAGAGTCTGGTGGAGACAGAGTCTGGTGGAGACAGAGTCTGGTGGAGACAGCGCTGGGTGGAGACAGAATTTGGATGGAGTCAGAGTCTGGTGAGGAGAGAGTCTAGTGGAGGCAGAGTCTGGTGGAGACGGATTCTGGTGGAGACAGAGTCGGGGGAAGACAGACCTTGGTGGAGACACTGCTGGTGATTACAGAGCTTGATGGAAACAGAGTCTGGCGGAGACAGAGCCTGGTGGAGACAGTCTGGTGAAGACAGGGTCTGGTGAAGTCAGTATGGTGAAGACAGATTCTGGTGGAGACAGGGTCAGGTGGAAAGGGAGTCTGGTGGAGACAGGGTCTGTTGGAAAGGGAGTCTGGTGGAGACAGGGTCTGGTGGAGACAGGGTCTGGTGAAGAAAGGTTCTGGTGAAGACAGTGTCTGGTGAAGACAGAGTCTGGTGGAGACAGAGTCTGGTGGAGACAGAATCTGGTGAGGACAGCGCTGGGTGGAGACAGAGTCTGGTGAAGACAGATTCTGGTGAAGACAGAGTCTGGTGAAGAAAGCGCTGGGTCGAGACAGCATCTGGTGGAGACAGAGTCTGGTGGAGACAGATCTTGATGGAGACAGAGCCTGGTGAAGACAGATTCTGGTGAAGACAGAGTCTGGTGAAGACAGCGCTGGGTGGAGACAGAGTCTGGAGTGGACAGAGTCTGGTGAAGACAGAGTCTGGTGAAGACAGATTCTGATTGAGACAGGGTCTGGAGGAGACAGAGCTTGATGGAGACAGAGTCTGGTGCAGACAAAGACTGGTGGAGACAGAGCTTGATGGAGACAGAGTGTGGTGAAGACAGATTCTGATGAAGATAGAGTCTGGAGAAAACAGTGTCTAAAGAAGACAGAGACTTGTGAAGACAGAGGCTGCTGAAGACAGATTCTGGTGAAGACAGCGCTGGGTGGAGACACAGTCTGCTGGAGACAGAGTCTGGTGAAGCCAGAGCCTGGTGGAGACAGAATCTGCTGGAGACAGAATCTGGTGGAGACAGAATCTGGTGTAGAGAGAGTCTGGTGGAGACAGAGTCTGGTGGAGACAAACCTTGGTGGAGACAGAGTCTGGTGATTACAGAGCTTGATGGAGACAGAGTGTGGTGGAGACAGAGTCTGGTGGAGACGGTCTGGTGAAGACAGAGTCTGGTGAAGACAGGGTCTGCTGGAGACAGTGTCTTGTGGAGACAGGGTCTGGTGGAGACAGAGTTTGGTGGAGAGAGAGTCTGGTGGAGACAGAGTCTGGTGGAGACAGAGTCTGTTGGAGTCAGAGTCTGGTGGAGATAGAGTCTGGTGGAGAAAGAGCTTGGTGGAGACAGAGTCTGTTGGAGGCAGAGTCTGGTGAAGACAGGGTCTGGTGGAGACAAAGTCTGGTGGAGACAGAGTCTGGTGGAGACAGGGTCTGGTGGAGACAGGGTCTGGTGGAGACAGGGTCTGGTGGAGACAGAGACTTCTGAAGACAGATTCTGATGATGACAGAGTCTGGTGGAGACAGCGCTGGGTGGAGACAGAATCTGGTGGAGACAGAGTCTGGTGAGGACAGAGTCTGGTGGAGGCAGAGTCTGGTGGAGACGGATTCTGGTGGAAACAGATTCGGGGGAAGACAGACCCTGGTGGAGACAGTGCTGGTGATTACAGAGCTTGATGGAAACAGAGTCTGGTGGAGACAGAGCCTGATGGAGACAGCCTGGTGAAGACAGGGTCTGGTGAAGACAGTATGGTGAAGACAGATTCTGGTGGAGACCGGGTCTGGTGGAGACAGGGTCTGGTGGAGACAGGGTCTGGTGAAGAAAGTCTCTGGTGAAGACAGTGCCTGGTGAAGATAGAGTCTGGTGGAGACAGAGTCTGGTGGAGACAGAATCTGGTGAGGGCAGCACTGGGTGGAGACAGAGTCTGGTGAGGACAGACCTTGGTGGAGACAGAGTCTAATGATTACTGAGCTTGATGGAGACAGAATCTGGTGGAGACAGATTCTGGAGAAGACAGTCTGGTGAAGACAGAGTCTGGTGAAGACAGTCTGGTGGCAACAGGGTCTGGTGGAGACAGAGTGTGGTGGAGAAAGAGTCTGGTGGAGACAGAGATTGATGGAGAAAGAGTCTGGTGGAGACATAGTCTGGTGGAGACACAGTCTGGTGGAGACAGGGTCTGGTGGAGACAGAGTCTGGTGGAGACAGAGTCTGGTGGAGACAGAGTCTGTTGAAGACACGGTCTGGTGGAGACAGTGTCTGGTGGAGACAGGGTCTGGTGAAGAACGAGTCTGCTGAAGACAGAGCTTGAAGGAGGCAGAGCCTGGTGAGGACAGTGACTGGTGAAGACAGAGTCTGGTGAAGACACATTCTGGTGGGGATAGAGCCTGGTGGAGACAGAGACTAATGGAGACAAGTTCTGGTGGAGACAAAGTCTGGTGGAGACAGAGCTTGATGGAGACAGAGTGTGGTGAAGACAGATTCTGGTGAAGACAGAGTCTGGAGAAAACAGAGGCTGGAGAAGACAGAATCTGGTGAGGACAGATTCTGGTGAAGACAGCGCTGGTTGGAGACAGAGTCTGGTGGAGACAGAATCTGGTGGAGAGAGATTCTGGTGGAGACAGAGTCTGGTGAAGACAGACCTTGGTGGAGACAGACTCTGGTGGAGGTAGTCTGGTGAAGACAGAGTCTGTTGAAAAGAGTATGGTGAAGACAGAGTCTGATGGAGACAGGGTCTGGTGGAGAGAGAGTCTGTTGGAGACAGAGTCTGATGGAGACAGAGTCTGGTGGAGATAGAGTCTGGTGGAGACAGAGCTTGGTGGAGAGAGAGTCTGGTGGAGACAGATTCTGGTGGAGACAGAGTCTGGTGGAGGTAGAGTCTTGTGGAGACAGAGCTTGGTGGAGACAAAATCTGGTGGAGGCAGAGTCTGGTGAAGACAGAGGCTGGTGAAAATAGAGGCTGGTGAAGACATAGTCTGGTGAAGACAGAGTCTGGTGGAGACAGAGCCTGATGGAGACAGAGCTTGATGGAGACAGAGTCTGGTGGAGACAGAGTCTGGTGAGGACAGACCTTGGAGGAGACAGAGTCTGGTGATTACAGAGCTTGATGGAGACAGAGTCTGGTGGAGACAGATTCTGGTGGAGACAGTCTGGTGAAGACAGATTCTGGTGAAGACCGAGTCTGGTGGAGATAGAGCCTGGTGGAGACAGAGACTGATGGAGACAGTCAGCTAAACAAAGAGAATGGTGGACACAGAGTCTGGTGGAGACAGGTTCTGGCGCAGACAGAGTCTGGTGGAGAGAGAGTCTGGTGGAGACAGAGCTTGATGGAGAAAGAGTCTGGTGGAGACAAAGTATGGTGGAGACACAGTCTGGTGGAGACAGGGTCTGGTGGAGACAGAGTCTGGCGGAGACAGATTCTGGTGGAGACAGAGTCTGGTGAAGACAGGGTCTGGTGGAGACAGTGTCTGGTGGAGACAGGGTCTGGTGAAGACATAGTCTGCTGAAGACAGAGCTTGATGGAGACGGAGTCTGGTGAGGACAGAGTCTGGTGAAGACAGATTCTGATTGAGGCAGGGTCTGGTGGAGACAGAGCTTGATGGAGACAGAGTCTGGTGGAGACGAAGACTGGTGAAGACATTGTTGATGGAGACAGAGTGTGGTGAAGACACATTCTGATGAAGATAGAGTCTGGAGAAAACAGAGTCTGGAGAATACAGAGTCTTGTGAAGACAGAGGCTGCTGACGACAGATTCTGGTGAAGATAGCGCTGGGTGGAGACAGAGTCTGGTGGAGACAGAATCTGTTGTAGAGAGAGTCTGGTGGAGACAGAGTCTGGTGAAGACAAACCTTGGTGGAGACAGAGTCTGGTGATTACAGAGCTTGATGGAGACAGAGTGTGGTGGGGGCAGTCTGCTGAAGACAGAGTCTGGTGAAGACAGTATGGTGAAGACAGAGTCTGGTGAACACAGGGTCTGGTGGAGTCAGAGTCTGGTGGAGATAGAGTCTGGTGGAGACAGAGCTTGGTGGAGACAGAGTCTGGTGAAGGCAGAGTCTGGCGAAGACAGAGGCTGGTGAAAGAGTCAGGTGAAGACATTATGGTGAAGACAGAGTCTGGTGTTGTCAAAGTCTGGTGGAGACAAAGTCTGGTGGAGACAGGGTCTGGTGGAGACGGGGTCTGGTGAAAAGAATATGGTGAAGACAGAGTCTGGTGGAGACAGGGTCTGGTGGAGAGAGAGTCTGGTGGAGACAGAGTCTGGTGGAGACAGAGTCTGGTGGAGATAAAGTCTGGTGGAGACAGAGCTTGGTGGAGAGAGAGTGTGGTGGAGACAGATTCTGGTGGAGACAGAGTCTGGTGGAGATAGAGTCTTGTGGAGACAGAGCTTGGTGGAGACAAAGTCTGGTGGAGGCAGAGTCTGGTGAAGACAGAGGCTGGTGAAAATAGAGGCTGGTGAAGACATAGTCTGGTGAAGACAGAGTCTGGTGGAGACAGAGCCTGATGGAGACAGAGCTTGATGGAGACACAGTCTGGTGTAGACAGAGTCTGGTGAAGACAGTGTTTGGTGGACACAGAGTCTGATGAAGACAGCGCTGGGTGGAGACAGCGTCTGGTGGAGACAGATTCAGGTGAAGACAGAGTCTGGTGGAGACAGAGTCTGGTGAGGACAGACCTTGGAGGAGACAGAGTCTGGTGATTACAGAGCTTGATGGAGACAGAGCCTGGTGGAGACAGATTCTGGTGGAGACAGTCTGGTGAAGACAGATTCTGGTGAAGACAGAGTCTGGTGGAGATAGAGCCTGGTGGAGACAGAGACTGATGGAGACAGTCAGCTAAACAAAGAGAATGGTGGACACAGAGTCTGGTGGAGACAGGTTCTGGTGGAGACAGAGTCATGTGGAGAGAGAGTCTGGTGGAGACAGAGCTTGATGGAGAAAGAGTCTGGTGGAGACAAAGTATGGTCGAGATACAGTCTGGTGGAGACAGATTCTGGTGGAGACAGAGTCTGGTGGAGATAGAGTCTTGTGGAGACAGAGCTTGGTGGAGACAAAATCTGGTGGAGGCAGAGTCTGGTGAAGGCAGAGGCTGGTGAAAATAGAGGCTGGTGAAGACATAGTCTGGTGAAGACAGAGTCTGGTGGAGACAGAGCCTGATGGAGACAGAGCTTGATGGAGACAGAGTCTGGTGGAGACAGAGTCTGGTGAGGACAGACCTTGGAGGAGACAGAGTCTGGTGATTACAGAGCTTGATGGAGACAGAGTCTGGTGGAGACAGATTCTGGTGGAGACAGTCTGGTGAAGACAGATTCTGGTGAAGACCGAGTCTGGTGGAGATAGAGCCTGGTGGAGACAGAGACTGATGGAGACAGTCAGCTAAACAAAGAGAATGGTGGACACAGAGTCTGGTGGAGACAGGTTCTGGTGCAGACAGAGTCTGGTGGAGAGAGAGTCTGGTGGAGACAGAGCTTGATGGAGAAAGAGTCTGGTGGAGACAAAGTATGGTGGAGACACAGTCTGGTGGAGACAGGTCTGGTGGAGACAGAGTCTGGCGGAGACAGATTCTGGTGGAGACAGAGTCTGGTGAAGACAGGGTCTGGTGGAGACAGGGTCTGGTGGAGACTGGGTCTGTTGAAGACACGGTCCTGTGGAGACAGTGTCTGGTGGAGACAGGGTCTGGTGAAGACATAGTCTGCTGAAGACAGAGCTTGATGGAGACAGAGTCTGGTGAGGACAGAGTCTGGTGAAGACAGATTCTGATTGAGGCGGGGTCTGGTGGAGAAAGAGCTTGATGGAGACAGAGTCTGGTGGAGACAAAGACTGGTGAAGACAGTGTTGATGGAGACAGAGTGTGGTGAAGACACATTCTGATGAAGATAGAGTCTGGAGAAAACAGAGTCTGGAGAATACAGAGTCTTGTGAAGACAGAGGCTGCTGACGACAGATTCTGGTGAAGACAGCGCTGGGTGGAGACAGAGTCTGGTGGAGACAGAGTCTGGTGAAGCCAGAGCCTGGTGGAGACAGTGTCTGTTGGAGACAGAATCTGGTGGAGACAGAATCTGGTGTAGAGAGAGTCTGGTGGAGACAGAGTCTGGTGAAGACAAACCTTGGTGGAGACAGAGTCTGGTGATTACAGAGCTTGATGGAGACAGAGTGTGGTGGAGACAGAGTCTGGTTGGGGCAGTCTGCTGAAGACAGAGTCTGGTGAAGACAGTATGGTGAAGACAGAGTCTGGTGAACACAGGGTCTGGTGGAGTCAGAGTCTGGTGGAGATAGAGTCTGGTGGAGACAGAGTCTGGTGAAGGCAGAGTCTGGTGAAAGAGAGTCAGGTGAAGACATTATGGTGAAGACAGAGTCTGGTGTTGTCAAAGTCTGGTGGAGACAAAGTCTGGTGGAGACAGGGTCTGGTGGAGACGGGGTCTGGTGAAAAGAATATGGTGAAGACAGATTCTGGTGAAGACCGAGTCTGGTGGAGATAGAGCCTGGTGGAGACAGAGACTGATGGAGACAGTCAGCTAAACAAAGAGAATGGTGGACACAGAGTCTGGTGGAGACAGGTTCTGGTGCAGACAGAGTCTGGTGGAGAGAGAGTCTGGTGGAGACAGAGCTTGATGGAGAAAGAGTCTGGTGGAGACAAAGTATGGTGGAGACACAGTCTGGTGGAGACAGGGTCTGGTGGAGACAGAGTCTGGCGGAGACAGATTCTGGTGGAGACAGAGTCTGGTGAAGACAGGGTCTGGTGGAGACAGGGTCTGGTGGAGACTGGGTCTGTTGAAGACACGGTCCTGTGGAGACAGTGTCTGGTGGAGACAGGGTCTGGTGAAGACATAGTCTGCTGAAGACAGAGCTTGATGGAGACAGAGTCTGGTGAGGACAGAGTCTGGTGAAGACAGATTCTGATTGAGGCGGGGTCTGGTGGAGACAGAGCTTGATGGAGACAGAGTCTGGTGGAGACAAAGACTGGTGAAGACAGTGTTGATGGAGACAGAGTGTGGTGAAGACACATTCTGATGAAGATAGAGTCTGGAGAAAACAGAGTCTGGAGAATACAGAGTCTTGTGAAGACAGAGGCTGCTGACGACAGATTCTGGTGAAGACAGCGCTGGGTGGAGACAGAGTCTGGTGGAGACAGAGTCTGGTGAAGCCAGAGCCTGGTGGAGACAGTGTCTGTTGGAGACAGAATCTGGTGGAGACAGAATCTGGTGTAGAGAGAGTCTGGTGGAGACAGAGTCTGGTGAAGACAAACCTTGGTGGAGACAGAGTCTGGTGATTACAGAGCTTGATGGAGACAGAGTGTGGTGGAGACAGAGTCTGGTGGGGGCAGTCTGCTGAAGACAGAGTCTGGTGAAGACAGTATGGTGAAGACAGAGTCTGGTGAACAAAGGGTCTGGTGGAGTCAGAGTCTGGTGGAGATAGAGTCTGGTGGAGACAGAGTCTGGTGAATGCAGAGTCTGGTGAAAGAGAGTCAGGTGAAGACATTATGGTGAAGACAGAGTCTGGTGTTGTCAAAGTCTGGTGGAGACAGGGTCTGGTGGAGACGGGGTCTGGTGAAAAGAATATGGTGAAGACAGAGTCTGGTGGAGACAGGGTCTGGTGGAGAGAGAGTCTGGTGGAGACAGAGTCTGGTGGAGACAGAGTCTGGTGGAGATAGAGTCTGGTGGAGACAGAGCTTGGTGGAGAGCGAGTCTGGTGGAGACAGATTCTGGTGGAGACAGAGTCTGGTGGAGATAGAGTCTTGTGGAGACAGAGCTTGGTGGAGACAAAGTCTGGTGGAGGCAGAGTCTGGTGAAGACAGAGGCTGGTGAAAATAGAGGCTGGTGAAGACATAGTCTGGTGAAGACAGAGTCTGGTGGAGACAGAGCCTGATGGAGACAGAGCTTGATGGAGACAGAGTCTGGTGAAGACAGAGTCTGGTGAAGACAGGGTTTGGTGGACACAGAGTCTGATGAAGACAGCGCTGGGTGGAGACAGCGTCTGGTGGAGACAGATTCAGGTGAAGACAGAGTCTGGTGGAGACAGAGTCTGGTGAGGACAGACCTTGGAGGAGACAGAGTCTGGTGATTACAGAGCTTGATGGAGACAGAGCCTGGTGGAGACAGATTCTGGTGGAGACAGTCTGGTGAAGACAGATTCTGGTGAAGACAGAGTCTGGTGGAGATAGAGCCTGGTGGAGACAGAGACTGATGCAGACAGTCAGCTAAACAAAGAGAATGGTGGACACAGAGTCTGGTGGAGACAGGTTCTGGTGGAGACAGAGTCATGTGGAGAGAGAGTCTGGTGGAGACAGAGCTTGATGGAGAAAGAGTCTGGTGGAGACAAAGTATGGTCGAGATACAGTCTGGTGGAGACAGGGTCTGGTGGAGACAGAGTCTGGCGGAGACAGATTCTGATGGAGACAGAGTCTGGTGAAGACAGGGTCTGGTGGAGACAGGGTCTGGTGGAGACTGGGTCTGTTGAAGACACAGTCTGGTGGAGACAGTGTCTGGTGGAGACAGGGTCTGGTGAAGACATAGTCTGCTGAAGACAGAGCTTGATGGAGACAGAATCTGGTGAGGACAGAGCCTGGTGAAGACAGAGTCTGGTGAAGACAGATTCTGATTGAGGCAGGGTTTGGTGGAGACAGAGCTTGATGGAGACAGAGTCTGGTGGAGACAAAGACTGGTGAAGACAGTGTTGATGGAGACAG
The DNA here is from genome assembly GCF_052327205.1 of Somniosus microcephalus. NCBI lineage: Eukaryota > Metazoa > Chordata > Chondrichthyes > Squaliformes > Somniosidae > Somniosus > Somniosus microcephalus. The sequence continues at coordinate 922,558 of NW_028225234.1, read as the reverse complement.
AGTGTGGTGAAGACACATTCTGATGAAGATAGAATCTGGAGAAAACAGAGTCTGGAGAATAAAGAGTCTTGTGAAGACAGAGGCTGCTGACGACAGATTCTGGTGAAGGCAGCGCTGGGTGGAGACAGAGTCTGGTGGAGACAGATTCTGGTGAAGCCAGAGCCTGGTGGAGACAGAGTCTGTTGGAGACAGAATCTGGTGGAGACAGAATCTGGTGTAGAGAGAGTCTGGTGGAGACAGAGTCTGGTGAAGACAAACCTTGGTGGAGACACAGCCTGGTGATTACAGAGCTTGATGGAGACAGATTATGGTGGAGACAGAGTCTGGTGGGGGCAGTCTGCTGAAGACAGAGTCTGGTGAAGACAGTATGGTGAAGACAGAGTCTGGTGAACACAGGGTCTGCTGGAGACAGTGTCTGGTGGAGACAGGGTCTGGTGGAGACAGAGTCTGGTGGAGACAGAGTCTGGTGGAGACAGAGTCTGGTGGAGACAGAGTCTGGTGGAGTCAGAGTCTGGTGGAGACAGAGCTTGGTGGAGACAGAGTCTGGTGAATGCAGAGTCTGGCGAAGACATAGGCTGGTGAAAGAGAGTCAGGTGAAGACATTATGGTGAAGACAGAGTCTGGTGTAGACAAAGTCTGGTGGAGACAAAGTCTGGTGGAGACAGGGTCTGGTGGAGACGGGGTCTGGTGGAGACAGGGTCTGTTGGAGACAGAGACTTGTGAAGACAGATTCTGATGATGACAGAGTCTGGTGAAGACAGCGCTGTGTGGAGACAGAATCTGGTGGAGACAGAGTCTGGTGAGGACAGAGTCTGGTGGAGGCAGAGTCTGGTGGAGATGGATTCTGGTGGAGACAGAGTCGGGGGAGGACTGACCTTGGTGGAGACAGTGCTGGTGATTACAGAGCTTGATGGAAACAGAGTCTGGTGGAGACAGAGCCTGGTGGAGACAGGGTCTGGTGGAGACAGGGTCTGGTGAAGAAAGGTTCTGGTGAAGACAGTGTCTGGTGAAGACAGAGTCTGGTGGAGACAGAGTCTGGTGGAGACAGAATCTGGTGAGGACAGTGCTGGGTGGAGACAGAGTCTGGTGAAGACAGATTCTGGTGAAGACAGAGTCTGGTGAAGACAGCGCTGGGTCGAGACAGCATCTGGTGAAGACAGAGTCTGGTGAAGACAGCGCTGGGTGGAGACAGAGTCTGGAGAGGACAGAGTCTGGTGAAGACAGAGTCTGGTGAACACAGATTCTAATTGATACAGGTTCTGGTGGAGACAGAGCTTGATGGAGACAGAGTCTGGTGGAGACAAAGACTGGTGGAGACAGAGCTTGATGGAGATAGAGTGTGGTGAAGACAGATTCTGATGAAGATAGAGTCTGGAGAAAACAGAGTATAAAGAAGACAGAGACTTGTGAAGACAGAGGCTGCTGAAGACAGATTCTGGTGAAGACAGCGCTGGGTGGAGATAGAGCCTGCTGGCGACAGAGTCTGGAGGAGACAGAATCTGGTGTAGAGAGAGTCTGGTGGAGACCGAGTCTGGTGAAGACAAACTTTGGTGGAGACAGAGTCTGGTGATTACAGAGCTTGATGGAGACAGAGTGTGGTGGAGACAGAGTCTGGTGGAGGCAGTCTGGTGAAGACAGAGTCTGGTGAAGACAGTATGGTGAAGACAGAGTCTGGTGAAGACAGGGTCTGCTGGAGACAGTGTCTGGTGGAGAAAGGTTCTGGTGGAGACAGAACCTGGTGGAGACAGAGTCTGGTGGAGACAGAGTCTGGTGGAGACAGAGTCTGTTGGAGTCTGAGTCTGGTGGAGATAGAGTCTGGTGGCGACAGAGCTTGGTGGAGACAGAGTCTGGTGGAGGCAGAGTCTTGTGAAGATAGGGTCTGGTGGAGACAAAGCCTGGTGGAGACAGAGTCCGGTGGAGACAGGCTCTGGTGGAGACAGGGTCTGGTGGAGACAGAGACTTGTGAAGACAGATTCTGATGATGACAGAGTCTGGTGGAGACAGCGCTGGGTGGAGACAGAATCTGGTGGAGACAGAGTCTGGTGAGGACAGAGTCTGGTGGAGGCAGAGTCTGGTGGAGACGGATTCTGGTGGAGACAGATTCGGGGTAAGAAAGACCTTGGTGGAGACAGTGCTGGTGATTTCAGAGCTTGATGGAAACAGAGTCTGGTGGAGACAGAGCCTGGTGGAGATAGTCTGGTGAAGACAGGGTCTGGTGAAGACAGTATGGTGAAGACAGATTCTGGTGGAGACAGGGTCTGGTGGAGACAGAGTCTGGTGGAGACAGGGTCTGGTGGAGACAAGGTCTGGTGAAGAAAGATCCTGGTGAAGACAGTGTCTGGTGAAGAAAGAGTCTGGTGGAGACAGAGGCTGGTGGAGACAGAGTCTGGTGAGGACAGCGCTGGGTGGAGACAGAGTCTGGTGAAGACAGATTCTGGTGAAGACAGAGTCTGGTGAAGACAGCGCTGGGTCAAGATAGCGTCTGGTGGAGACAGAGTTTGGTGGAGACAGAGCTTGATGGAGACAGAGCCTGGTGAAGACAGATAATGGTGAAGACAGCGCTGGGTGGAGACAGCGTCTGGTGGAGACAGAGTCTGGTGAAGACAGAGTCTGGTGGAGACAGAGTCTGGTGGAGACAGAGTCTGGTGGAGACAGAGTCTGGTGGAGACAGAGTCTGGTGAGGACAGACCTTGGTGGAGACAGAGTCTGGTGATTACAGAGCTTGATGGAGACAGAGTCTGGTGAAGACTGAGTCTGGTGAACACAGTCTGGTGGCAACAGGGTCTGGTGGAGACAGAGTCTGGTGGAGAGCGAGTCTGGTGGAGACAGAGATTGCTGGAGAAAGAGTCTGGTGGAGACAAAGACTGGTGGAGACCCAGTCTGGTGGAGACAGGGTCTGGTGGAGACAGAGTCTGGTGGAGACAGAGTCTGGTGGAGACAGAGTCTGTTGAAGACACGGTCTGGTGGAGACAGTGTCTGGTGGAGACAGGGTCTGGTGAAGACAGAGTCTGCTGAAGACAGAGCTTGATGGAGGCAGAGTCTGGTGAGGACAGAGACTGGTGAAGACAGAGTCTGGTGAAGACACATTCTGGTGGGGATAGAGCCTGGTGGAGACAGAGTCTAATGGAGACAGGGTCTGGTGGAGACAAAGTCTGGTGGAGACAGAGCTTGATGGAGACAGAGTGTGGTGAAGACAGATTCTGGTGAAGACAGAGTCTGGAGAAAAAAGAGTCTGGAGTAGACAGAGTCTGGTGAAGACAGATTCTGGTGAAGACAGCGCTGGTTGGAGACAGAGTCTGGTGGAGACTGTGTCTGGTGAAGTCAGAGTCTGGTGGAGACAGAGTCTGTTGGAGACAGAGTCTGGTGGAGACAGAATCTGGTGAAGACAGAGCATGGTGAAGAGAGAGTCTGGTGGAGACAGAGCTTGATGGAGACAGAGTCTGGTGAAGGCAGATTCTGGTGAAGACAAATTCTGGTGAAGAAAGCGCTGGGTGGAGACAGAGTCTGGTGGAGACAGAGTCTTGTGCAGACAGAGTCTCGTGAAGACAGAATCTCAGAAGAGAGAGTCTGGAGAAGACAGAGTCTGGTGAACACAGAGACTGGTGAAGACAAAATCTGGTGAAGACAGAGTCTGGTGAAGACAGCGCTGGGTGTAGACAGAGTCTGGTGGAGACAGAGTCTGGTGGTGACAGAATCTGGTGGAGACAGAGTCTAGTGAAGACAGATTCTGGTGAAGACAGAGTCTGGTGAAGACAGCGCTGGGTGTAGACAGAATCTGGTGGAGACAGAGTCTGATGGAGACAGAGCCTGGTGGAGACAGAATCTCGTGGAGACAGAGTCTGGTGAAGAAAGAGTCTGGTGAAGGCAGAGCTTGATGGAGACAGAGTCTGGTGAAGACAAAGTCTGGTGAAGACAGAGACTGCTGGAGGCAACTTCTGGTGAATACAGAGCTTGATGGAGATAGAGTCTGGTGGAGGCAGGGTCTGGTGGAGACAGTCTGCTGAAGACAGAGACTGGAGAAGACAGAGTCTGGTGGAGACAAAGTCTGGCGGAGACAAAGTCTGGTGGAGACAGAGTCTGGTGGAGACAGAGTCTGGTGGAGACAGGGTCTGGTGAAGACAGAGTCTGGTAAAGACAGAGTCTGGTGGAGACAGAAACTGGTGGAGACAGAACTTGATGGAGACAGAGACTGGAGAATACAGAGTCTGGTGGAGACAGAGTTTGGTGGAGATAGATTCTGGTGCAGACAGAGTCTGGTGAAGACAGGAGAAGACAGAGTGAGGAGAAGACAGAGTCTGGTGCAGACAGAGTGGTGGAGACGAGTCTGGTGGAGACAGAGCTTGGTGCAGACAGAGTCTGGTGGAGACAGAGTCTGGTGAAGAGAGACCTTGGTGGAGACAGATTCTGGTAATGGCAGAGCTTGATGGAGACAGAGTCTGATAGAGACAGAGTCTGGTGCACACAGAGTCTGGTGGAGAGTGTCTGGTGAAGACAGAATCTGGTGAAGACAGTATGGTGAAGAGAGAGTCTGGTGGAGACAAAGTCTGGTGAATACAGAGCTTGATGGAGATTGAGTCTGGTGGAGACAGGGTCTGGTGGAGACAGGGTCTGGTGGAGACAGGGTCTCGTGGAGACAGGGTCTGGTAAAGACAGTGTCTGGTGAAGACAGTATGGTGAAGACAGAGTCAGGTGAAGACAGTATGGTGAAGACAGAGTCTGGTGGAGACAAAGTCTGGTGGAGACAGAATCTGGTGGAGACAGAGCCTGGTGGGGACTCAGGCCTAGAAATTCGGTATGGCCCCGCCAGGTCTTTTGCGCCTGAATTTTTGCACCCGCCAGGATTCCCGTAGCGCCCGCCTAAAATTCAGTTGCAATGGGCCAAGACGGCGGCGGGCGCTATTGCAGGGTTTGGCCGCCTCGCTAGGGGCGATGAATGTCACTTTCAGGCGTCCAGCTCTCGCTGCGGCACCCGATGCGGTGCGGCAGGCTGGGGTACTGCAGGTCACCTCCTTCTCTTAAGGAGGAGCTGCCTGCAGCCGTCAGATCACCAGTGGATTCGTCCGGCAAATGAGCCCGGCACCACGGAGAAGTGCCGGGCTTGCGGGGCTCAGACTTCAATGCCGCGGGGGGGGTGGTGCAGTAGTCCAGGGAGGGAGGTGCGGGCAGGCGGCCACCAGGAAAGCGGCTGGCCGCTGCTCCACCTTTATGCGCCGGCCTTTCGGAGCCGCAAGACCCCGTTTCACAAACGCTGTTTACGGCTGCCAAGGGCGAGGCGGCCGCAACTGAATTTGGCCATCGGGCCGGAATAGCATTGCAACTGGGGCGCTGCGCACACCGATGACGGCATCGGTGCCGGCGCGGCGCTACCGGCTAACGCCGATGTTAGGGTCCATCTGAATTTCGGGCGATAAAAAACTTCAGGCGCAAACCACTTTATAACCAATAAGTGGGCGCAAACGCGACTGAATTTCTAGGCCAGAGTCTGCTGAAGACAGGGTCTGGTGGAGAAAGGGTCTGGTGGAAACAGGGTCTGGTGGAGACAGGGTCTGGTGAAGACAGAGTCTGCTGAAGACAGAGCTTGATGGAGACAGAGGACAGAGTATGGTGAAGACAGAGTGTGGTGAAAACAGAGACTGGTGAAGACAGAGCCTGGTGGAGATAGAGCCTGGTGGAGACAGAGACTGATGGAGACAGGGTCTGGTGGAAACAGTGCCTGGTGGAGACAGCGTCTGGTGAAGACAGAGTCTGGTGAAGACAGACCTAGATGGAGAAAGACTCTGGTGAAGACAGAGTCTGGTGAAGACAGAGCATGGTGAAGACAGAGTCTGGTGGAGATAGAGCCTGTTGGAGACAGAGACTGATGGAGACAAGGTCTGGTGGAGACAGAGTCTGGTGGAGACAGGGCTTGATGGAGACAGAGTCTGGTGAAGACAGATTCTGGTGAAGACAAATTCTGTTGAAGAAAGCGCTGGGTGGAGACAGAGTCTGGTGGAGACAGAGTCTTGTGGAGACAGAGTCTCGTGAAGCCATAATCTGGAGAAGAGAGCATCTGGAGAAGACAGAGCCTGGTGAAGACAGAGACTGGTGAAGACAGAATCTGGTGAAGACAGAGTCTGGTGAAGACAGCGCTGGGTGTAGACAGAGTCTGGTGGAGGCAGAGCCTGGTGGAGACAGAGTCTGGTGGAGACAGAGTCTGGTGAAGACAGAGTCTGGTGAAGACAGAGCTTGATGGAGACAGAGTCTGGTGAAGACAGAGTCTGGTGAAGACAGAGTCTGGTGGAGATAGTCTGGTGAAGTCAGAATCTGGTGAGGAAAGTATGGTGAAGATAGAGAATGCTGGAGACAAATTCTGGTGAATACAGAGCTTGATGGAGATAGAGTCTGGTGGAGACAGGGTCTGCTGGAAACAGTCTGCTGAAGACAGGGACTGGAGAAGACAGAGTCTGGTGGAGACAAAGTCTGGCAGAGACAAAGTCTGGTGGAGACAGAGTCTGGTGGAGGCAGAGTTTGGCGGAGGCAGGGTCTGGTGAAGAAAGAGTCTGGTGGAGAAACGATCTAGTGGAGACAGAGTCTGGTGAAGACAGAGTCTGGTGAAGACAGAGTCTGGTGTAGTAGAGCCTGGTGGAGACAGAGACTGATGGAGACAGGGCCTGGTGGAGACAGGGTCTGCTGGAGACAGGGTCTGGTGGAGACAGAGTCTGGTGGAGGCAGATCTTGATGGAGACAGAGTCTGGTGAAGACAGATTCTGGTGACGACACAGGCTGGTGAAGACAGAGTCTGGTGAAGACAGTGTATGGTGGAGACAGGGCCTGGTGGAGATAGAGTCTGCTGGAGATAGATCCTGCTGAAGACAGAGTCTGGTGAAGATAGATTCCGGAGAAGACAGAGTCTGGAGAAACAGAGTCTGGTGGAGACAGAGTCTGGTGGAGACAGAGTCTGGTGGAGACAGAGCTTGCTGCAGACAGAGTCTTGTGGAGACAGAGTCTGGTGGAGAGAGAGACCTTGCTGGAGAGAGTCTGGGGAAGCCAGATTCTGGTGAAGACAGTATGGTGAAGACAGAGTCTGGTGGAGACAAAGTCTGGTGAATACAGAGCTTGATAGAGATAGAGTCTGGTGGAGACAGGGTCTGATGGAGACAGGGGCTTGTGGAGACCGGGTCCGGTGAAGACAGGGTCTGGTGGAGACAGGGCCTGGTGGAGACAGGGTCTGGTGGAGACAGAGTCTGGTGGAGGCAGAGTCTAGTGGAGACACGGTCTGGTGAAGACAGGGTCTGGTGGATAAAGGGTCTGGTTGAGACAGGTTCTGGTGGAGATAGGGTCTGGTGAAGAGAGAATCTGGTGAAGACATAGTCTGGTGGAGTAGAGTCTGGTGGAGACAGAGACTGATGGAGACAGGGTCTGCTGGAGACAGGGTCTGGTGGAGACAGAGTCTGGTGGAGACAGAGTCTGGTGGAGACAGAGCTTGATGGAGGCAGAGTCTGGTGAAGACAGATTCTGGTGATGACAGATGCTGGTGAAGACAGTAGTGTCAAGACAGAGACTGGTGAAGACAGAGCATAGTGAAGACAGAGTCTGGTGGAGATAGAGCCTGGTGGAGACAGAGACTGATGGAGACAGGGTCTGGTGGAGACAGAGTCTGGTGGAGACAGAGCTTGATGGAGACAGAGTGTGGTGAATACAGATTCTGGTGAAGACAGAGTCTGATGAAGACAGCACTGGGTGGAGACAGAGTCTGGTGGAGACAGAGTCTTCTGGAGACAGAGTCTCGTGAAGACAGAGTCTGGAGAAGACAGAGTCTGGTGAAGACAGAATCTGGGGAAGACAGATTCTGGTGAAGACAGAGTCTGGTGAAGACAGCGTTGGGTGGAGACAGACTGGTGGTGACAGAGCCTGGTGGAGACAGAGTCTGGTGCAGACAGAGTCTGGGGAAGAGAGAGTCTGGTGAAGACAGAGCTTGATGGAGACAGAGTCTGGTGAAGACAGCGTCTGGCGAAGACAGAGTATGGTGGAGAGAGTCTGGTGAAGATATAATCTGGTGAAGACAGTATGGTGAAGACAGAGTCTGGTGGAGACAGGCTGGTGAAGATAGAGTCTGGAGAAGACAGAGTCTGTTGGAGAAAAGGTCTGGTTGAGACAAAGTCTGGTGGAGACAGAGTCTTGTGGAGACAGAGTCTGGTGAAGACAGATTCTGGTGGAGACAGAGTCCGGTGAAGACAGGGTCTGGTGGAGAAAGGGTCTGGTGGAGACAGGTTCTGGTGGAGATAGGGTCTGGTGAAGACAGAGTCTGGTGAAGACTGAGCTTGATTGAGACAGAGTCTGGTGAAGACAGAGTCTGGTGAAGACAGAGATTGATGGAGACAGGGTCTGGTGAATACAGAGTCTGGTGGAGACAGAGATTGGTGGAGATAGATTCTGGTGAAGACAGAGTCTGGTGAAGACAGGAGAAGACAGAGTGTGGAGAAGACAGAGTCTGGTGGAGACAGAGTGGTGTAGCCGAGTCTGGTGGAGACAGAGCTTGGTGCAGACAGAGTCTGATGGAGACAGAGTCTGGTGCAGACAGAGTCTGGTGGAGAGGGTCTGGTGAAGACAGAACCTGGTGAAGACAGTATGGTGAAGACAGAGTCTGGTGGAGACAAAGTCTGGTGAATACGGAGCTTGATGGAGATTGAGTCTGGTGGAGACAGGGTCTGGTGGAGACAGGGTCTGGTGGAGGCAGGGTCTGGTGGAGACAGGGTCTAGTAGAGAAAGGGGCTGGTAAAGACAGAGTCTGCTGAAGACAGTATGGTGAAGACAGAATCAGGTGAAGACAGTATGGTGAAGACAGTGTCTGGTGGAGACAAAGTCTAGTGGAGACAGAATCTGGTGGAGACAGAGCCTGGTGGAGACAGAACCTGGTGAAGACAGGGTCTGGTGGAGACAGGGTCTTGTGGAGACAGGGTCTGGTGGAGACAGGGTCTGGTGAAGACAGAGTCTGCTGAAGACAGAGCTTGATGGAGACATAGTATGGTGAGGACAGAGTGTGGTGAAAACAGAGCCTGGTGAAGACAGAGCCTGGTGGAGATAGAGCCTGGTGGAGACAGAGACTGATGGAGACAGTATGGTGAAGACAGAGTGTGGTGAAAACAGAGCCTGGTGAAGACAGAGCCTGGTGGAGACAGAGCCTGGTGGAGACCGCATCTGGTGAAGAGTGAGTCTGGTGAAGACAGAGCTTGATGGAGACAGATTCTGGTTTAGACAGAGTCTGGTGAAGGCAGAGCATGGTGAAGAGAGAGTCTGGTGGAGACAGAGCTTGATGGAGACAGAGTCTGGTGAAGGCAGATTCTGGTGAAGACAAATTCTGGTGAAGAAAGCACTGGGTGGAGACAGAGTCTGGTGGAAACAGAGTCTTGTGCAGACAGAGTCTCGTGAAGACAGAATCTCAGAAGAGAGAGTCTGGAGAAGACAGAGTCTGGTGAACACAGAGACTGGTGAAGACAGAATCTGGTGAAGACAGAGTCTGGTGAAGACAGCGCTGGGTGTAGACAGAGTCTGGTGGAGACAGAGTCTGGTGGTGACAGAACCTGGTGGAGGCAGAGTCTGGTGAAGACAGATTCTGGTGAAGACAGAGTCTGGTGAAGATAGCGCTGGGTGGAGACAGAGTCTGATGGAGACAGAGCCTGGTGGAGACAGAATCTCATGGAGACAGAGTCTGGTGAAGAAAGAGTCTGGTGAAGGCAGAGCTTGATGGAGACAGAGTCTGGTGAAGACAAATTCTGGTGAAGACAGAGACTGCTGGAGGCAACTTCTGGTGAATACAGAGCTTGATGGAGATAGAATCTGGTGGAGGCAGGGTCTGGTGGAGACAGTCTGCTGAAGACAGAGAATGGAGAAGACAGAAACTGGTGGAGACAGAGCTTGATGGAGACAGAGTCTGGAGAATACAGAGTCTGGTGGAGACAGAGTTTGGTGGAGATAGATTCTGGTGCAGACAGAGTCTGGTGAAGACAGGAGAAGACAGAGTGAGGAGAAGACAGAGTCTGGTGCAGACAGAGTGGTGGAGACGAGTCTGGTGGAGACAGAGCTTGGCGCAGACAGAGTCTGGTGGAGACAGAGTCTGGTGAAGAGAGACCTTGGTGGAGACAGATTCTGGTGATGGCAGAGCTTGATGGAGACAGAGTTTGATGGAGACAGAGTCTGGTGCGCACAGAGTCTGGTGGAGAGTGTCTGGTGAAGACAGAATCTGGTGAAGACAGTATGGTGAAGAGAGAGTCTGGTGGAGACAAAGTCTGGTGAATACAGAGTTTGATGGAGATTGAGTCTGGTGGAGACAGGGTCTGGTGGAGACAGGGTCTGGTGGAGACAGGGTCTGGTGGAGACAGGGTCTAGTGGAGACAGGGTCTGGTAAAGACAGTGTCTGGTGAAGACAGTATGATGAAGACAGAGTCAGGTGAAGACAGTATGGTGAAGACAGAGTCTGGTGGAGACAAAGTCTGGTGGAGACAGAATCTGGTGGAGACAGAGCCTGGTGGGGACTCAGGCCTAGAAATTCGGTATGGCCCCGCCAGGTCTTTTGCGCCTGAATTTTTGCACCCGCCAGGATTCCCGTAGCGCCCGCCTAAAATTCAGTTGCGACGGGCCAAGACGGCGGCGGGCGCTATTGCAGCGTTTGGCCGCCTCGTTGGGGCGATGAATGTCACATTCAGGCGTCCAGCTCTCGCTGCAGCACCCGATGCGGTGCGGCAGGCTGGGGTACTGCAGGTCTCCTCCTTCTCTTAAGGAGGAGCTGCCTGCAGCCGTCAGATCACCAGTGGATTCGTCCGGCAAATGAGCCCGGCACCACGGAGAAGTGCCGGGCTCGCGGGGCTCAGACATCAATGCCGCGGGGGGGGGGTGCAGGAGTCCGGGGAGGGAGGTGCGGGCAGGCGGCCGCCAGGAAAGCGGCTGGCCGCCGCTCCACCTTTATGCGATGGCCTTTCGGAGCTGCAAGACCCCGTTTCACAAACGCTGTTTGCGGCTGCCACGGGCGAGGCGGCCGCAACTGAATATGGCCATCGGGCCGGAATAGCATTGCAACTGGGGTGCTGCGCACACCGATGACGGCATCGGTGCCGGTGCGGCGCTACCGGCTAACGCCGATGTTAGGGTCCATCTGAATATCGGGCGATAAAAAACTTCAGGCGCAAACCACTTTATAGCCAATAAGTGGGCGCAAACGCAACTGAATTTCTAGGCCAGACTCTGCTGAAGACAGGGTCTGGTGGAGAAAGGGTCTGGTGGAGACAGGGTCTGGTGGAGACAGGGTCTGGTGAAGACAGAGTCTGCTGAAGACAGAGCTTGATGGAGACAGAGGACAGAGTATGGTGAGGACAGAGTGTGGTGAAAACAGAGACTGGTGAAGACAGAGCCTGGTGGAGATAGAGCCTGGTGGAGACAGAGACTGATGGAGACAGTATGGTGAAGACAGGGTCTGGTGGAAACACTGCCTGGTGGAGACAGCGTCTGGTGAAGACAGAGTCTGGTGAAGACAGACCTAGATGGAGAAAGACTCTGGTGAAGACAGAGTCTGGTGAAGACAGAGCATGGTGAAGACAGAGTCTGGTGGAGATAGAGCTTGATGGAGACAGAGGACAGAGTATGGTGAGGACAGAGTGTGGTGAAAACAGAGACTGGTGAAGACAGAGCCTGGTGGAGATAGAGCCTGGTGGAGACAGAGACTGATGGAGAAAGGGTCTGGTGGAAACAGTGCCTGGTGGAGACAGCGTCTGGTGAAGACAGAGTCTGGTGAAGACAGACCTAGATGGAGAAAGACTCTGGTGAAGACAGAGTCTGGTGAAGACAGAGCATGGTGAAGATAGAGCCTGTTGGAGACAGAGACTGATGGAGACAAGGTCTGGTGGAGACAGAGTCTGGTGGAGACAGGGCTTGATGGAGACAGAGTCTGGTGAAGACAGATTCTGGTGAAGACAAATTCTGTTGAAGAAAGCGCTGGGTGGAGACAGAGTCTGGTGGAGACAGAGTCTTGTGGAGACAGAGTCTCGTGAAGCCATAATCTGGAGAAGAGAGCATCTGGAGAAGACAGAGCCTGGTGAAGACAGAGACTGGTGAAGACAGAATCTGGTGAAGACAGAGTCTGGTGAAGACAGCGCTGGGTGTAGACAGATTCTGGTGGAGACAGAGTCTGGTGGTGACAGAATCTGCTGGAGACAGAGTCTGGTGAAGACAGATTCTGGTGAAGACAGAGTCTGGTGAAGACAGCGGTGGGTGGAGACAGAGTCTGGTGGAGGCAGAGCCTGGTGGAGACAGAGTCTGGTGGAGACAGAGTCTGGTGAAGACAGAGTCTGGTGAAGACAGAGCTTGATGGAGACAGAGTCTGGTGAAGACAGAGTCTGGTGGAGATAGTCTGGTGAAGTCAGAATCTGGTGAGGAAAGTATGGTGAAGATAGAGAATGCTGGAGACAAATTCTGGTGAATACAGAGCTTGATGGAGATAGAGTCTGGTGGAGACAGGGTCTGCTGGAAACAGTCTGCTGAAGACAGGGACTGGAGAAGACAGAGTCTGGTGGAGACAAAGTCTGGCAGAGACAAAGTCTGGTGGAGACAGAGTCTGGTGGAGGCAGAGTTTGGCGGAGACAGGGTCTGGTGAAGAAAGAGTCTGGTGGAGAAACGATCTAGTGGAGACAGGTTTTGGTGGAGATAGGGTCTGGTGAAGACAGAGTCTGGTGAAGACAGAGCTTGATGGAGACAGAGTCTGGTGAAGACAGAGTCTGGTGAAGACAGAGTCTGGTGTAGTAGAGCCTGGTGGAGACAGAGACTGATGGAGACAGGGCCTGGTGGAGACAGGGTCTGCTGGAGACAGGGTCTGGTGGAGACAGAGTCTGGTGGAGGCAGATCTTGATGGAGACAGAGTCTGGTGAAGACAGATTCTGGTGACGACACAGGCTGGTGAAGACAGAGTCTGGTGAAGACAGTGTCTGGTGGAGACAGGGCCTGGTGGAGATAGAGTCTGCTGGAGATAGATCCTGCTGAAGACAGAGTCTGGTGAAGATAGATTCCGGAGAAGACAGAGTCTGGAGGAACAGAGTCTGGTGGAGACAGAGTCTGGTGGAGACAGAGTCTGGTGGAGACAGAGCTTGCTGCAGACAGAGTCTTGTGGAGACAGAGTCTGGTGGAGACAGAGACCTTGCTGGAGAGAGTCTGGGGAAGCCAGATTCTGGTGAAGACAGTATGGTGAATACAGAGCTTGATAGAGATAGAGTCTGGTGGAGACAGGGTCTGATGGAGACAGGGTCTTGTGGAGACCGGGTCCGGTGAAGACAGGGTCTGGTGGAGACAGGGTCTGGTGGAGACAGGGTCTGGTGGAGACAGAGTCTGGTGGAGGCAGAGTCTGGTGGAGACACGGTCTGGTGAAGACAGGGTCTGGTGGATAAAGGGTCTGGTTGAGACAGGTTCTGGTGGAGATAGGGTCTGGTGAAGACAGAGTCTGGTGAAGAGAGAATCTGGTGAAGACAGAGTCTGGTGGAGTAGAGTCTGGTGGAGACAGAGACTGATGGAGACAGGGTCTGCTGGAGACAGGGTCTGGTGGAGACAGAGTCTGGTGGAGACAGAGTCTGGTGGAGACAGAGCTTGATGGAGGCAGAGTCTGGTGAAGACAGATTCTGGTGATGACAGATGCTGGTGAAGACAGTAGTGTCAAGACAGAGACTGGTGAAGACAGAGCATAGTGAAGACAGAGTCTGGTGGAGATAGAGCCTGGTGGAGACAGAGACTGATGGAGACAGGGTCTGGTGGAGACAGAGTCTGGTGGAGACAGAGCTTGATGGAGACAGAGTGTGGTGAATACAGATTCTGGTGAAGACAGAGTCTGATGAAGACAGCACTGGGTGGAGACAGAGTCTGGTGGAGACAGAGTCTTCTGGAGACAGAGTCTCGTGAAGACAGAGTCTGGAGAAGACAGAGTCTGGTGAAGACAGAATCTGGGGAAGACAGATTCTGGTGAAGACAGAGTCTGGTGAAGACAGCGTTGGGTGGAGACAGACTGGTGGTGACAGAGCCTGGTGGAGACAGAGTCTGGTGCAGACAGAGTCTGGGGAAGAGAGAGTCTGGTGAAGACAGAGCTTGATGGAGACAGAGTCTGGTGAAGACAGAGTCTGGCGAAGACAGAGTATGGTGGAGAGAGTCTGGTGAAGATATAATCTGGTGAAGACAGTATGGTGAAGACAGAGTCTGGTGGAGACAGGCTGGTGAAGATAGAGTCTGGAGAAGACAGAGTCTGTTGGAGAAAAAGTCTGGTTGAGACAAAGTCTGGTGGAGACAGAGTCTTGTGGAGACAGAGTCTGGTGAAGACAGATTCTGGTGGAGACAGAGTCCGGTGAAGACAGGGTCTGGTGGAGAAAGGGTCTGGTGGAGACAGGTTCTGGTGGAGATAGGGTCTGGTGAAGACAGAGTCTGGTGAAGACTGAGCTTGATTGAGACAGAGTCTGGTGAAGACAGAGATTGATGGAGACAGGGTCTGGTGAATACAGAGTCTGGTGGAGACAGAGATTGGTGGAGATAGATTCTGGTGAAGACAGAGTCTGGTGAAGACAGGAGAAGACAGAGTGTGGAGAAGACAGAGTCTGGTGGAGACAGAGTGGTGTAGCCGAGTCTGGTGGAGACAGAGCTTGGTGCAGACAGAGTCTGATGGAGACAGAGTCTGGTGCAGACAGAGTCTGGTGGAGAGGGTCTGGTGAAGACAGAACCTGGTGAAGACAGTATGGTGAAGACAGAGTCTGGTGGAGACAAAGTCTGGTGAATACGGAGCTTGATGGAGATTGAGTCTGGTGGAGACAGGGTCTGGTGGAGACAGGGTCTGGTGGAGGCAGGGTCTGGTGGAGACAGGGTCTAGTAGAGAAAGGGGCTGGTAAAGACAGAGTCTGCTGAAGACAGTATGGTGAAGACAGAATCAGGTGAAGACAGTATGGTGAAGACAGTGTCTGGTGGAGACAAAGTCTAGTGGAGACAGAATCTGGTGGAGACAGAGCCTGGTGGAGACAGAACCTGGTGAAGACAGGGTCTGGTGGAGACAGGGTCTTGTGGAGACAGGGTCTGGTGGAGACAGGGTCTGGTGAAGACAGAGTCTGCTGAAGACAGAGCTTGATGGAGACATAGTATGGTGAGGACAGAGTGTGGTGAAAACAGAGCCTGGTGAAGACAGAGCCTGGTGGAGATAGAGCCTGGTGGAGACAGAGACTGATGGAGACAGTATGGTGAAGACAGAGTGCGGTGAAAACAGAGCCTGGTGAAGACAGAGCCTGGTGGAGACAGAGCCTGGTGGAGACCGCATCTGGTGAAGAGTGAGTCTGGTGAAGACAGAGCTTGATGGAGACAGAGTCTGGTTTAGACAGAGTCTGGTGAAGGCAGAGCATGGTGAAGAGAGAGTCTGGTGGAGACAGAACTTGATGGAGACAGAGTCTGGTGAAGGCAGATTCTGGTGAAAACAAATTCTGGTGAAGAAAGCACTGGGTGGAGACAGAGTCTGGTGGACACAGAGTCTTGTGCAGACAGAGTCTCGTGAAGACAGAATCTCAGAAGAGAGAGTCTGGAGAAGACAGAGTCTGGTGAACACAGAGACTGGTGAAGACAGAATCTGGTGAAGACAGAGTCTGGTGAAGACAGCGCTGGGTGTAGACAGAGTCTGGTGGAGACAGAGTCTGGTGGTGACAGAACCTGGTGGAGGCAGAGTCTGGTGAAGACAGATTCTGGTGAAGACAGAGTCTGGTGAAGATAGCGCTGGGTGGAGACAGAGTCTGATGGAGACAGAGCCTGGTGGAGACAGAATCTCGTGGAGACAGAGTCTGGTGAAGAAAGAGTCTGGTGAAGGCAGAGCTTGATGGAGACAGAGTCTGGTGAAGACAAATTCTGGTGAAGACAGAGACTGCTGGAGGCAACTTCTGGTGAATACAGAGCTTGATGGAGATAGAATCTGGTGGAGGCAGGGTCTGGTGGAGACAGTCTGCTGAAGACAGAGAATGGAGAAGACAGAGTCTGGTGGAGACAAAGTCTGGCGGAGACAAAGTCTGGTGGAGACAGAGTCTGGTGGAGACAGAGTCTGGTGGAGGCAGAGTCTGGTGGAGACAGGGTCTGGTGAAGACAGAGTCTGGTAAAGACAGGGTCTGGTGGAGACAGAAACTGGTGGAGACAGAGCTTGATGGAGACAGAGTCTGGAGAATACAGAGTCTGGTGGAGACAGAGTTTGGTGGAGATAGATTCTGGTGCAGACAGAGTCTGGTGAAGACAGGAGAAGACAGAGTGAGGAGAAGACAGAGTCTGGTGCAGACAGAGTGGTGGAGACGAGTCTGGTGGAGACAGAGCTTGGCGCAGACAGAGTCTGGTGGAGACAGAGTCTGGTGAAGAGAGACCTTGGTGGAGACAGATTCTGGTGATGGCAGAGCTTGATGGAGACAGAGTTTGATGGAGACAGAGTCTGGTGCGCACAGAGTCTGGTGGAGAGTGTCTGGTGAAGACAGAATCTGGTGAAGACAGTATGGTGAAGAGAGAGTCTGGTGGAGACAAAGTCTGGTGAATACAGAGCTTGATGGAGATTGAGTCTGGTGGAGACAGGGTCTGGTGGAGACAGGGTCTGGTGGAGACAGGGTCTAGTGGAGACAGGGTCTGGTAAAGACAGTGTCTGGTGAAGACAGTATGGTGAAGACAGAGTCAGGTGAAGACAGTATGGTGAAGACAGAGTCTGGTGGAGACAAAGTCTGGTGGAGACAGAATCTGGTGGAGACAGAGCCTGGTGGGGACTCAGGCCTAGAAATTCGGTATGGCCCCGCCAGGTCTTTTGCGCCCGAATTTTTTCACCCGCCAGGATTCCCGTAGCGCCCGCCTAAAATTTAGTTGCGACGGGCCAAGACGGCGGCGGGCGCTATTGCAGGGTTCGGCCGCCTCGTTGGGGCGATGAATGTCACATTCAGGCGTCCAGCTCTCGCTGCGGCACCCGATGCGGTGCGGCAGGCTGGGGTACTGCAGGTCTCCTCCTTCTCTTAAGGAGGAGCTGCCTGCAGCCGTCAGATCACCAGTGGATTCGTCCGGCAAATGAGCCCGGCACCACGGAGAAGTGCCGGGCTCGCGGGGCTCAGACATCAATGCCGCGGGGGGGGGGGTGCAGGAGTCCGGGGAGGGAGGTGCGGGCAGGCGGCCGCCAGGAAAGCGGCTGGCCGCCGCTCCACCTTTATGCGATGGCCTTTCGGAGCTGCAAGACCCCGTTTCACAAACGCTGTTTGCGGCTGCCACGGGCGAGGCGGCCGCAACTGAATATGGCCATCGGGCCGGAATAGCATTGCAACTGGGGTGCTGCGCACACCGATGACGGCATCGGTGCCGGCGCGGCGCTACCGGCTAACGCCGATGTTAGGGTCCATCTGAATATCGGGCGATAAAAAACTTCAGGCGCAAACCACTTTATAGCCAATAAGTGGGCGCAAACGCGACTGAATTTCTAGGCCAGACTCTGCTGAAGACAGGGTCTGGTGGAGAAAGGGTCTGGTGGAGACAGGGTCTGGTGGAGACAGGGTCTGGTGAAGACAGAGTCTGCTGAAGACAGAGCTTGATGGAGACAGAGGACAGAGTATGGTGAGGACAGAGTGTGGTGAAAACAGAGACTGGTGAAGACAGAGCCTGGTGGAGATAAAGCCTGGTGGAGACAGAGACTGATGGAGACAGTATGGTGAAGACAGGGTCTGGTGGAAACAGTGCCTGGTGGAGACAGCGTCTGGTGAAGACAGAGTCTGGTGAAGACAGAGCTAGATGGAGAAAGACTCTGGTGAAGACAGAGTCTGGTGAAGACAGAGCATGGTGAAGACAGAGTCTGGTGGCGATAGAGCCTGTTGGAGAAAGAGACTGATGGAGACAAGGTCTGGTGGAGACAGACTCTGGTGGAGACAGGGCTTGATGGAGACAGAGTCTGGTGAAGACAGATTCTGGTGAAGACAAATTCTGTTGAAGAAAGCGCTGGGTGGAGACAGAGTCTGGTGGAGACAGAGTCTTGTGGAGACAGAGTCTCGTGAAGACATAATCTGGAGAAGAGAGCGTCTGGAGAAGACAGAGCCTGGTGAAGACAGAGACTGGTGAAGACAGAATCTGGTGAAGACAGAGTCTGGTGAAGACAGCGCTGGGTGTAGACAGAGTCTGGTGGAGGCAGAGTCTGGTGGTGACAGAATCTGCTGGAGACAGAGTCTGGTGAAGACAGATTCTGGTGAAGACAGAGTCTGGTGAAGACAGCGGTGGGTGGAGACAGAGTCTGGTGGAGACATAGCCTGGTGGAGACAGAGACTGGTGGAGACGGAGTCTGGTGAAGACAGAGTCTGGTGAAGACAGAGCTTGGTGGAGACAGAGTCTGGTGAAGACAGAGTCTGGTGAAGACAGAGTCTGGTGGAGATAGTCTGGTGAAGTCAGAATCTGGTGAGGAAAGTATGGTGAAGATAGAGAATGCTGGAGACAAATTCTGGTGAATACAGAGCTTGATGGAGATAGAGTCTGGTGGAGACAGGGTCTGCTGGAGACAGTCTGCTGAAGACAGGGACTGGAGAAGAAAGAGTCTGGTGGAGACAAAGTCTGGCAGAGACAAAGTCTGGTGGAGACAGAGTCTGGTGGAGGCAGAGTTTGGCGGAGACAGGGTCTGGTGAAGAAAGAGTCTGGTGGAGAAAAGATCTAGTGGAGACAGGTTCTGGTGGAGATAGGGTCTGGTGAAGACAGAGTCTGGTGAAGACAGAGCTTGATGGAGACAGAGTCTGGTGAAGACAGAGTCTGGTGAAGACAGAGTCTGGTGTAGTAGAGCCTGGTGGAGACAGGGACTGATGGAGACAGGGCCTGATGGAGACAGGGTCTGCTGGAGACAGGGTCTGGTGGAGACAGAGTCTGGAGGAGGCAGATCTTGATGGAGACAGAGTCTGGTGAAGACAGATTCAGGTGATGACACAGGCTGGTGAAGACAGTATTGTGAAGACAGAAACTGGTGAAGACAGAGCATAGTGAAGACAGAATCTGGTGGAGACAGAGACTGATTTAGGCAGGTTCTGGTGGAGACAGAGTCTGGTGGAGACAGAGCTTGATGGAGACAGAGTGTGGTGAATACAGATTCTGGTGAAGACAGAGTCTGATGAAGACAGCGCTGGGTGGAGACAGAGTCTGGTGCCGACAGAGTCTTGTGGAGACAGGGTTTCGTGAAGATAGAGTCTGGAGAAGACAGAGTCTGTTGAAGACAGAGTCTGGTGAAGACAGATTCTGGTGAAGACAGAGTCTGGTGAAGACAGAGTCTGGTGAAGACAGCGCTGGGTGGAGACAGAATCTGGTGGAGACAGAGTCTGGTGAAGAGAGAGTCTGGTGAAGACAGCGCTGGGTGGAGACAGGATCTGGTGAAGACAGGGTCTGGTGGAGACAGGGTCTGGTGAAGACAAAATGGTGAAGACAGAGTCTGGTGGAGACAGACTCTGGTGGAGACAGAGTCTGGTGGAGACAGAGTCTGGTGGAGACAGGGTCTGGTGAAGGCAGGGTCTGATGGAGACAGGATCTGGTGGAGGCATGGTCTCGGGAATACAGAGCCTGGTGAAGACTGAGTCTGGTGGAGTCAGAGTCTGGTGGAGACAGAGTCTGGTGGAGGCAGATGCTGGTGAAGACAGAGCTGGTGAAGACAGAGTCTGGTGAAGACAGACTCTGGTGAAGACAGAGTCTGGTGAAGGCAGATTCTGGTGGAGACAGAGACTGGTGAAGACAGAGCTTGATGGAGACAGAGTCTGGTGAAGACAGAGTCTGGTGAAGACAGAGCATGGTGAAGAGAGAGCCTGGTGGAGACAGAGCTTGATGGAGACAGAGTCTGGTGAAGACAGAGTCTGGTGGAGATAGTCTGGTGAAGTCAGAATCTGGTGAAGCAAGTATGGTGAAGACAGAGACTGCTGGAGACAACTTCTGGTGAATACAGAGCTTGATGGAGATAGAGTCTGGTGGAGACAGGGTCTGGTGGAGCCAATCTGCTGAAGACAGAGACTGGAGAAGACAGAGTCTGGTGGAGACAAAGTCTGGCGGAGACAAAATCTGGTGAAGACAGATTCTGGTGAAGACAGAGCCTGGTGGAGAGAGTCTGGTGAAGACAGAATCTGGTGAAGAAAGTATGCTGAAGACAGATTCTGGTGGAGGCAAATTCTGGTGAATACAGAGCTTGATGGAGATAGAATCTGTTGGAGACAGAGTCTGGTGGAGACAGTTTGCTGAATAAGAGACTGGAGAAGACAGAGTCTGGTGGAGACAAAGTCTGGTGGATACAAATTCTGGTGGAGACAGAGTCTGGTGGAGACAGAATCTGGTGGAGACAGAATCTGGTGGAGGCAGTGTCTGGTGGAGACAGGGTCTGGTGAAGACAGGGTCTGGTCGAGAAAGGGTCTGCTGGAGACTGGTTCTGGTGGAGATAGGGTCTGGTGAAGACAGAGTCTGGTGAAGACAGAGTCTGGTGAAGACAGAGTCAGGTGGAGTACATCCTGGTGGAGACAGAGACTGATGGAGACAGTGTCTGGTGGAGACGGCCTGGTGGAGACAGAGTCTGCTGGAGATAGATCCTGCTGAAGACAGAGTCTGATGAAGATAGATTCTGCAGAAGTCAGAGTCTGGAGAAACAGAGTCTGGTGGCAACAGAGTCTGGTGGAGACAGGGTCTGGTGGAGACAGAGCTTACTGCAGACAGAGTCTTGTGGAGACAGAGTCTGATTGAGACAGAGACCTTGCTGGAGAGAGTCTGGTGAAGCCAGAATCTGGTGAAGACAGTATGGTGAAGACAGAGTCTGGTGGCGACAAAGTCTGGTGAATACAGAGCTTGATAGAGCTAGAGTCTGGTGGAGACAGGGTCTGGTGGAGACAGGATCTTGTGGAGACAGGGTCCGGTGAAGACAGGGTCTGGTGGAGACAGGGTCTGGTGGAGACAGGGTCTGGTGGAGACAGAGTCTGGTGGAGGCACAGACTGGTGGAGACAGGGTCTGGTGAAGACAGGGCCTGGTGGAGAAAGGGTCTGGTGGAGACAGGTTCTGGTGGAGATAGGGTCTGGTGAAGACAGAGTCTGGTGAAGACAGAATCTGGTGAAGACAGAGTCTGGTGAAGACAGAGTCTGGTGGAGTAGAGCCTGCTGGAGACAGAGACTGATAGAGACAGGGTCTGCTGGAGACAGTGTCTGGTGGAGACAGAGTCAGGTGGAGACAGAGTCTGGTGGAGACAGAGCTTGATGGAGACAGAGACTGGTGAAGACAGATAATGGTGAAGACAGAGTCTGGAGAAGACAGAGTCTGGTGAAGACAGAATCTGGTGAAGACAGATACTGGTGAAGACAGAGTCTGGTGAAGACAGCGCTGGGTGGAGACAGAGTCTGGTGGTGACAGAGCCTGGTGGAGACAGAGACTGGTGGAGACAGTGTCTGGGGAAGACGGAGTCTGGTGCAGACAAATTCTGGTGAAGACAGCGCAGGGTGGAGACAGAGTCTGGTGGAGACAGAGTCTTGTGGAGACAGAGTCTCGTGAAGACAGAATCTGGAGAAGAGAGAGTCTGGAGAAGACAGAGTCTGGTGAAGACAGAGTCTGGAGAAGAGAGAGTCTGGAGAAGACAGAGTCTGGTGAAGACAGAGCTGGGTGGAGACAGAGTCTGGTGGAGACAGAGTCTGGTGGTGACAGGGTCTGGTGGAGACAGATTCTGGTGAAGAAAGATTCTGGTGAAGACAAATTCTGGTGAAGACAGAGTCTGGTGAAGACAGCGCTGGATGGAGACAGAGTCTGGTGGAGGCAGAGCCTGGTGGAGACAGAGTCTGCTGGAGACAGAGTCTGGTGAAGACAGGGTCTGGTGGAGAAAGGGTCTGCTGTAAACTGGTTCTGGTGGAGAGAGGGTCTGGTGAAGACAGAGTCTGGTGAAGACATAGTCTGGTGAAGACAGAGTCTGGTGAAGACAGAGTCAGGTGGAGTACATCCTGGTGGAGACAGAGAGTAATGGAGACAGTGTCTGGTGGAGACAGGGCCTAGTGGAGACAGAGTCTGCTGGAGATAGATCCTGCTGAAGACAGAGTCTGCTGAAGATACAGTCTGGTGAAGACAGAATCTGGTGAAGACAGAGTCTGGTGAAGACTGAGCTGGGTGGTGACAGGGTCTGGTGGAGAAAGAATCTGGTGAAGACAGATTCTGGTGAAGACAGCGCTGGGTGGAAACAGTGTCTGGTGGAGGCAGAGCCTGGTGGAGACAGAGTCTGCTGGAGACAGAGTCTGGTGAAGACAGAGTCTGGTGAAGAAAGAGCTTGATGAAGACAGAGTCTGGTGAAGACAGATTCTGGTGAAGACAAAGCCTGGTGGAGAGAGTCTGGTGAAGACAGAATCTGGTGAAGAAAGTATGGTGAAGACAGAGTCTGGTGGAGGCAAATTCTGGTGAATACAGAGCTTGATGGAGATAGAATCTGTTGGAGACAGGGTCTGGTGGAGTAAGTCTGCTGAAGACAGAGACTGGAGAAGACAAAGTCTGGTGGAAACAAAATCTGGTGGAGACAAGTTCTGGTGGAGGCAGAGTCTGGTGGAGACAGAATCTGGTGGAGGCAGTGTCTGGTGGAGACAGGGTCTGGTGAAGACAGGGTCTGGTGGAGAAAGGGTCTGCTGGAGACTGGTTCTGGTGGAGATAGGGTCTGGTGAAGACAGAGTCTGGTGAAGACATAGTCTGGTGGAGTAGATCCTGTTGGAGACAGAGAAAGATGTAGACAGTGTCTGGTGGAGACCGGGCCTGGTGGAGACAGAGTCTGCTTGAGATAGATCCTGCTGAAGACAGAGTCTGGTGAAGATAGAGTCCGGAGAAGACAGAGTCTGGAGAAACAGAGTCTGGTGGAGACAGAGTCTGGTGGAGACAGAGTCTGGTGGAGACAGTGCTTGCTGCAGACAGAGTCTTGTGGAGACAGTGTCTGGTGGAGACAGAGACCTTGCTGGAGAGAGTCTGGTGAAGCCAGATTCTGGTGAAGACAGTATGGTGAAGACAGCGTCTGGTGGAGACAAAGTCTGGTGAATACAGAGCTTGATAGAGATAGAGTCTGGTGGAGACAGGGTCTGGTGGAGACAGGGTCTTGTGGAGACAGGCTCCGGTGAAGACAGGGTCTGGTGGAGACAGGGTCTGGTGGAGACAGGGTCTGGGGGAGACAGAGTCTGGTGGAGGCAGAGTCTGGTGGAGACAGGGTCTGGTAAAGACAGGGTCTGGTGGAGAAAGGGTCTGGTTCAGACAGGTTCTGGTGGTGATAGGGTCTGGTGAAGACAGAGTCTGATGAAGACAGAATCTGGTGAAGACAGAGTCTGGTGAAGACAGAGTCTGGTGGAGTAGAGCCAAGTGGAGACAGAGTCTGGTGGAGACAGAGTCTGGTGGAGACAGAGCTTGATGGAGACAGAGTCTGGTGAAGGCAGATTCTGGTGATGACAGATGCTGGTGAAGACAGCAGTGTCAAGACAGAGACTGGTGAAGACAGAGCATAGTGAAGACAGAGTCTGGTGGAGATAGAGCCTGGTGGAGACAGAGACTGATGGAGACAGGGTCTGGTGGAGACAGAGTCTGGTGGAGACAGAGCTTGATGGAGACAGAGTGTGGTGAATACAGATTCTGCTGAAGACAGAGTCTGATGAAGACAGCGCTGGGTGGAGACAGAGTCTGGTGGAGACAGAGTCTTCTGGAGACAGAGTCTCGTGAAGATAGAGTTTGGAGAAGACAGAGTCTGGTGAAGACAGAATCTGGTGAAGACAGATTCTGGTGAAGACAGAGTCTGGTGAAGACAGCGCTGGTTGGAGACAGAGTCTGGTGGAGACAGTCTGGTGGCGACAGAGTCTGGTGGAGACAGAGTCTGGTGAAGACAGAGTCTGGTGAAGACAAATTCTGGTGAAGACAGAGTATGGTGAAGACAGCGCTGGGTGGAGACAGAGTCTGGTGGTGACAGAGCCTGGTGGAGACAGAGTCTGGTGGAGACAGAGTCTGGGGCAGAGAGTGTCTGGTGAAGACAGAGCTTGATGGAGACAGAGTCTGGTGAAGACAGAGTATGGTGGAGAGAGTCTGGTGAAGACATAATCTGGTGAAGACAGTATGGTGAAGACAGAGTCTGGTGGAGACAGTCTGGTGAAGATAGAGTCTGGAGAAGACAGAGTCTGTTGGAGAAAAATTCTGGTGGAGACAAAGTCTGGTGGAGACAGAGTCTTGTGGAGACAGAGTCTGGTGAAGACAGATTCTGGTGGAGACAGAGTCCGGTGAAGACAGGGTCTGGTGGAGAAAGGGTCTGGTGGAGACAGGTTCTGGTGGAGATAGGGTCTGGTGAAGACAGAGTCTGGTGAAGACAGAGCTTGATTGAGACAGAGTCTGGTGAAGACAGAGTCTGGTGAAGACAGAGTCTGGTGGAGTAGAGTCTGGTGGAGACAGAGACTGATGGAGACAGGGTCTGTTGGAGACAGGGTCTGGTGGAGGCAGGGTCTGGTGCAGACAGACTCTGGTGGAGGCAGACCTTGATGGAGACAGAGTCTGGTGAAGACAGAGCATAGTGAAGACAGAGTCTGGTGGAGATAGAGCCTGGTGGAGACAGAGATTGATGGAGACAGGGTCTGCTGAATACAGAGTCTGGTGGAGACAGAGTTTGGTGGAGATAGATTCTGGTGAAGACAGAGACTGGTGAAGACAGGAGAAGACAGAGTCTGGAGAAGACAGAGTCTGGTGGAGAGTGAGTGGTGTAGCCGAGTCTGGTGGAGACAGAGCTTGGTGCAGATTGTGTCTGGTGGAGACAGAGTCTGGTGAAGAGAGACCTTGGTGGAGACAGATTCTGGTGAAGGCAGAGCTTGATGGAGACAGAGTCTGATGGAGACAGAGTCTGGTGCAGACAGAGTCTGGTGGAGAGGGTCTGGTGAAGACAGAACCTGGTGAAGACAGTATGGTGAAGACAGAGTCTGGTGGAGACAAAGTCTGGTAAATACAGAGCTTGATGGAGATTGAGTCTGGTGGAGACAGGGTCTGGTGGAGACAGGGTCTTGTGGAGACAGGTTCTGGTGGAGATAGGGTCTGGTGAAGACAGAGTCTGGTGAAGACAGAGTCTGGTGGAGTAGAGCCTGGTGGAGACAGAGACTGATGGAGACAGGGTCTTCTGGAGACAGGGTCTGGTGGAGACAGAGTCTGGTGGAGTCAGAGTCTGGTGGAGACAGAGCTTGATGGAGACAGAGTCTGGTGAAGACAGATTCTGGTGATGACAGATGCTGGTGAAGACAGTAGTGTCAAGACAGAGTCTGGTGAAGACAGAGCATAGTGAAGACAGAGTCTGGTGGAGATAGAGCCTGGTGGAGACAGAGACTGATGAAGACAGGCTCTGGTGGAGACAGAGTCTGGTGGAGACAGAGCTTGATGGAGACAGAGTGTGGTGAATACAGATTCTGGTGAAGACAGAGTCTGATGAAAACAGCGCTGGGTGGAGACAGAGTCTGGTGGAGACAGAGTCTTCTGGAGACAGAGTCTCTTGAAGACAGAGTCTGGAGAAGACAGAGTCTGGTGAAGACAGAATCTGGTGAAGACAGATTCTGGTGAAGACAGAGTCTGGTGAAGACAGCGCTGGTTGGAGACAGAGTCTGGTGGAGACAGACTCTGGTGGCGACTGAGTCTGGTGGAGACAGATTCTGGTGAAGACAGAGTCTGATGAAGACATATTCTGGTGAAGACAGAGTCTGGTGAAGACAGCGCTGGGTGGAGACAGAGTCTGGTGGTGACAGAGCCTGGTGGAGACAGAGTCTGGTGGAGACAGAGTCTGGGGAAGACAGAGTCTGGTGAAGACAGAGCTTGATGGAGAGAGAGTCTGGTGATGACAGAGTCTTGTGAAGACAGAGTATGGTGGAGAGAGTCTGGTGAAGACATAATCTGGTGAAGACAGTATGGTGAAGACAGAGTCTGGTGGAGACAGTCTGGTGAAGATAGAGTCTGGAGAAGACATAGTCTGGTGGAGACAGAGACTAGTGGAGACAGAGTCTGGTGAAGACAGATTCTGGTGGAGACAGAGTCCAGTGAAGACAGGGTCTGGAGGAGAAAGTGTCTGGTGGAGACAGGTCCTGGTGGAGATAGGGTCTGGTGAAGACAGAGTCTGGTGAAGACAGAGCTTGATTGAGACAGAGTCTGGTGAAGACAGAGTCTGGTGGAGACAGAGTCTGGTGGAGTAGAGGCTGGTGGAGACAGAGACTGATGGAGACAGGGTCTGGTGGAGACAGGGTCTGGTGGAGGCAGGGTCTGGTGGAGACAGAGTCTGGTGGAGGCAGAGGTTGATGGAGACAGAGTCTGGTGAAGACAGATTCTGGTGATGACAGATTCTGGTGAAGAAAGTATTGTGAAGAGAGTATCTGGTGAAGACAGAGCATTGTGAAGACAGAGTCTGGTGGAGATAGAGCCTGGTGGAGACAGAGACTGATGGAGACAGGGTCTGGTGGAGACAGAGTCTGGTAGAGACAGAACTTGATGGAGACAGAGTGTGGTGAATACAGATTCTGGTGCAGACAGAGTCTGATGAAGACAGCGCTGGGTGGAGACAAAGTCTGGTGGAGACAGAGTCTTGTGGAGACAGGGTCTCGTGAAGAAAGAGTCTGGAGAAGACAGAGTCTGGTGAAGACAGAGTCTGGTGAAGACATATTCTGGTGAAGACAGAGTCTGGTGAAGAAAGCGCTGGGTGGAGACAGAGTCTGGTGGACACAAAGTCTGGTGGAGACAGGAGAAGACAGAGTGTGGAGAAGACAGAGTCTGGTGGAGACAGAGTGGTGGAGACAGATTCTGGTGGAGACAGAGCTTGATGGAGACAGAGTCTGATGGAGAAAGAGTCCGGTGCAGTCAGAGTCTGGTGGAGAGAGCCTGGTGAAGACAGAACCTGGTGAAGACAGTATGGTGAAGCCAGAGTCTGGTGGAGACAAAGTCTGGTGAATACAGAGACTGATGGAGACAGTGTCTGGTGGAGACAGGGCCTGGTGGAGACACAGTCTGCTGGAGATAGATCCTGCTGAAGACAGAGTCTGGTGAAGATAGAGTCTGGAGAAGACAGAGTCTGGAGAAACAGAGTCTGGTGGAGACAGAGTCTGGTGGAGACAGAGTCTGGTGGAGACAGAGCTTGCTGCAGACAGAGTCTGGTGGAGGCAGAGTCTGGTGGAGACAGAGACCTCGCTGGAGAGAGTCTGGTGAAGCCAGAATCTGGTGAAGACAGTATTGTGAAGACAGAGTCTGGTGGAGACAAAGTCTGGTGAATACAGAGCTTGATAGAGATAGAGTCTGGTGGAGACAGGGTCTGGTGGAGACAGGGTCTTGTGGAGATAGGTTCCGGTGAAGACAGGGTCTGGTGGAGACAGGGTCTGGTGGAGGCAGGGTCTGGTGGAGACAGAGTCTGGTGGAGGCAGAGTCTGGTGGAGACAGGGTCTGGTGAAGACAGAGTCTGGTGAAGACAGAATCTGGTGAAGACAGGGTCTGGTGAAGACAGAGTCTGGTGGAGTAGAGCCTGGTGGAGACAGAGACTGATGGAGACAGGGTCTGCTGGAGACAGGGTCTGGTGGAGACAGAGTCTGGTGGAGACAGAGCTTGATGGAGACAGAGTCTGGTGAAGACACATTCTGGTGGTGACAGATGCTGGTGAAGACAGTATTGTCAAGGCAGAGTCTGGTGAAGACAGAGCATAGTGAAGACAGAGTCTGGTGGAGATAGAGCCTGGTGGAGACAGAGACTGATGGAGACAGTGTCTGGTGGAGACAGAGTCTGGTGGAGACAGAGCTTGATGGAGACAGAGTGTGGTGAATACAGATTCTGGTGAAGACAGAGTCTGATGAAGACAGCGCTGGGTGGAGACAGAGTCTGGTGGAGTCAGAGTCTTCTGGAGACAGAGTCTCGTGAAGACAGCGTCTGGAGAAGACAGAGTCTGGTGGTGACAGAGTCTGGTGAAGACATATTCTGGTGAAGACAGAGTCTGCTGAAGACAGCGCTGGGTGGAGACAGAGTCTGGTGGTGACAGAGCCTGGTGGAGACAGAGTCTGGTGGAGACAGAGTCTGGGGAAGACAGAGTCTGGTGAAGACAGAGCTTGATGGAGACAGAGTCTGGTGAA
This sequence comes from Somniosus microcephalus, assembly GCF_052327205.1. Taxonomy (NCBI): domain Eukaryota; kingdom Metazoa; phylum Chordata; class Chondrichthyes; order Squaliformes; family Somniosidae; genus Somniosus; species Somniosus microcephalus. Next base: position 894,469 of record NW_028225234.1, on the reverse strand, counting down.
GACAGAGTATGGTGGAGAGAGTCTGGTGAAGACAGAGTCTGGTGGAGTAGAGCCTGGTGGAGACAGAGACTGATGGAGACAGGGTCTGGTGGAGACAGGGTCTGGTGGAGGCAGGGTCTGGTGGAGACAGAGTCTGGTGGAGGCAGAGCTTGATGGAGACAGAGTCTGGTGAAGACAGATTCTGGTGATGACAGAGGCTGGTGAAGACAATATTGTGAAGACAGAATCTGGTGAAGACAGAGCATAGTGAAGACAGAGTCTGGTGGAGATAGAGCCTGGTGGAGACAGAGACTGATGGAGACAGGGTCTGGTGGAGACAAAGTCTGGTGGAGACAGAGTCCTGTGGAGACAGGGTCTCGTGAAGAAATAGTCAGGAGAAGAGAGAGTCTGGTGAAGACAGATTCTGGTGAAGACAGAGTCTGGTGAAGACAGCGCTGGGTGGAGACAGAGTCTGGTGGAGACAAAGTCTGGTGGAGACAGAGCTTGATGGAGACAGAATCTGATGGAGAAAGAGTCTGGTGCAGTCAGAGTCTGGTGGAGAGAGTCTGGTGAAGACAGAACCTGGTGAAGACAGTATGGTGAAGACAGAGTCTGGTGGAGACAAAGTCTGGTGAATACAAAATCTGGGGAAGACAGAGTCTGGTGGAGTAGATCCTGGTGGAGCCAGAGTCTGATGGAGACAGTGTCTGGTGGAGACAGGTCCTGGTGGAGGCAGAGTCTGCTGGAGATAGATCCTGCTGAAGACAGAGTCTGGTGAAGATAGAGTCTGGAGAAGACAGATACTGGAGAAACAGTGTCTGGTGGAGACAGAGTCTGGTGGAGACAGAGTCTGGTGGAGACAGTGCTTGCTGCAGACAGAATCTGGTGGAGACAGAGTCTGGTGGAGACAGAGACCTTGCTGGAGAGAGTCTGGTGAAGACAGTATGGTGAAGACAGAGTCTGGTGGAGACAAATTCTGGTTAATACAGAGCTTGATAGAGATAGAGTCTGGTGGAGACAGGGTCTGGTGGAGACAGGGTCTGTTGGAGACAGGGTCTGGTGGAGACAGAGTCTGGTGGAGGCAGAGTCTGGTGGAGACAGGGTCTGGTGAAGACAGGTTCTGGTGGAGAAAGGGTCTGGTGGACACAGGTTCTGGTGGAGATAGGGTCTGGTGAAGACAGAGTCTGGTGAAGACAGAATCTGTTGAAGACAGAGTCTGGTGAAGACAGAGTCTGGTGGAGTAGAGCCTGGTGGAGACAGAGACTGATGGAGACAGGGTCTGCTGGAGACAGGGTCTGGTGGAGACAGAGTCTGGTGGAGACAGAGTCTGATGGAGACAGAGCTTGATGGAGACAGAGTCTGGTGAAGGCAGATTCTGGTGATGACAGATGCTGGTGAAGACAGTATTGTCAAGACAGAGTCTGGTGAAGACAGAGCATAGTGAAGACAGAGTCTGGTGGAGATAGAGCCTGGTGGAGACAGAGACTGATGGAGACAGTGTCTGGTGGAGACAGAGTCTGGTGGAGACAGAGCTTGATGGAGACAGAGTGTGGTGAATACAGATTCCGGTGAAGACAGAGTCTGATGAAGACAGCGCTGGGTGGAGATCGAGTCTGGTGGAGACAGAGTCTTCTGGAGACACAGTCTCGTGAAGACAGAGTCTGGAGAAGACAGAGTCTGGTGAAGACAGAATCTGGTGAAGACAGATTCTGGTGAAGACAGAGTCTGGTGAAGACAGCGCTGGGTGGAAACAGAGTCTGGTGGAGACAGAGTCTGGTGGCGACAGAGTCTGGTGGTGACAGAGTCTGGTGAAGACAGAGTCTGGTGAAGACAAATTCTGGTGAAGACAGAGTCTGGTGAAGACAGCGCTGGGTGCAGACAGAGTCTGGTGGTGACAGAGCCTGGTGGAGACAGAGCCTGGTGGAGACAGAGTCTGGTGGAGACAGAGTCTGGGGAAGACAGAGTCTGGTGAAGACAGAGCTTGATGGAGACAGAGTCTGGTGGAGACAGGGTCTGGTGAAGATAGGTTCTGGTGGAGAAAGGGTCTGGTGGACACAGGTTCTGGTGGAGATAGGGTCTGGTGAAGACAGAGTCTGGTGAAGACAGAATCTGTTGAAGACAGAGTCTGGTGAAGACAGAGTCTGGTGGAGTAGAGCCTGGTGGAGACAGAGACTGATGGAGACAGGGTCTGCTGGAGACAGGGTCTGGTGGAGACAGAGTCTGGTGGAGAGAGAGTCTGATGGAGACAGAGCTTGATGGAGACAGAGTCTGGTGAAGGCAGATTCTGGTGATGACACATGCTGGTGAAGACAGTATTGTCAAGACAGAGTCTGGTGAAGACAGAGCATAGTGAAGACAGAGTCTGGTGGAGATAGAGCCTGGTGGAGACAGAGACTGATGGAGACAGTGTCTGCTGGAGACAGAGTCTGGTGGAGACAGAGCTTGATGGAGACAGAGTGTGGTGAATACAGATTCCGGTGAAGACAGAGTCTGATGAAGACAGCGCTGGGTGGAGATCGAGTCTGGTGGAGACAGAGTCTTCTGGAGACACAGTCTCGTGAAGACAGAGTCTGGAGAAGACAGAGTCTGGTGAAGACAGAATCTGGTGAAGACAGATTCTGGTGAAGACAGAGTCTGGTGAAGACAGCGCTGGGTGGAAACAGAGTCTGGTGGAGACAGAGTCTGGTGGCGACAGAGTCTGGTGGTGACAGAGTCTGGTGAAGACAGAGTCTGGTGAAGACAAATAATGGTGAAGACAGAGTCTGGTGAAGACAGCGCTGGGTGCAGACAGAGTCTGGAGGTGACAGAGCCTGGTGGAGACAGAGCCTGGTGGAGACAGAGTCTGGTGGAGACAGAGTCTGGGGAAGACAGAGTCTGGTGAAGACAGAGCTTGATGGAGACAGAGTCTGGTGAAGACAGAGTCTGGTGAAGACAGAGTATGGTGGAGAGAGTCTGGTGAAGAAATAATCTGGTGAAGACAGTATGGTGAAGACAGAGTCTGGTGGAGACAGTCTGGTGAAGACAGAGTCTGGAGAAGACAGAGTCTGTTGGAGAAAAAGTCTGGTGGAGACAAAGTCTGGTGGAGACAGTGTCTTGTGGAGACAGAGTCTGGTGAAGACAGATTCTGGTGGAGACAGAGTCCGGTGTAGACAGGGTCTGGTGGAGAAAGGGTCTGATGGAGACAGGTTCGGGTGGAGATAGGGTCTGGTGAAGACAGAGTCTGGTGAATACAGAGCTTGATTGAGACAGAGGCTGGTGAAGGCAGAGTCTGATGAAGACAGAGTCTGGTGAAGACAGATTCTGGTGGAGTAGAGCCTGGTGGAGGCAGAGACTGATGGAGACAGGGTGTGGTGGAGACAGGGTCTGGTGGAGGCAGGGTCTGGTGGAGACAGAGTCTGGTGGAGGCAGAGCTTAATGGAGACAGAGTCTGGTGAAGACAGATTCTGGTGATGACAGAGGCTGGTGAAGACAATATTGTGAAGAAAGAATCTGGTGAAGACAGAGCATAGTGAAGACAGAGTCTGGTTGAGATAGAGCCTGGTGGAGACAGAGACTGATGGAGACAGGATCTGGTGGAGATAGAGTGTGGTGGAGACAGAGCTTGATGGAGACAGAGTGTGGTGAATACAGATTCTGGTGAAGACAGAGTCTGATGAAGACAGCGCTGGGTGGAGACAAAGTCTGGTGGAGACAGAGTCTTGTGGAGACAGGGTCTCGTGAAGAAAGAGTCTGGAGGAGACAGGGTCTGGTGAAGACAGAGTCTGGTGAAGACAGATTCTGGTGAAGACAGAGTCTGGTGAAGACAGCGCTGGATGGAGACAGAATCTGGTGGAGACAGAGTCTGGTGGTGACACAGTCTGGTGGAGACAGAGTCTGGTGAAGACAGATTCTGGCGAAGACAGCGCTGGGTGGAGGCCGAGTCTGGTGGAGACAGAGCCTGGTGGAGACAGAATCTGGTGGAGACAGTGTCTGGTGAAGACAGAGTCTGGTGAAGACAGAGCTTGATGGAGGCAGAGTCTGGTGAAGACAGAGTCTGGTGGAGAGAGTCTGGTGAAGACAGAATCTGGTGAAGAAAGTATGGTGAAGACAGAGTCTGGTGGAGACAAATTCTGGTGAATACAGAGCTTGATGGAGACATAATCTGGTGAAGACAGAGTCTGGTGGAGACAGAGACTGGTGGAGACAGAGCTTGTTGGAGACAGAGTCTGGTGAATACAGAGTCTGGTGGAGACAGAGTTTGGTGAAGATTGATTCTGGTGAAGACAGAGCCTGGTGAAGACAGGAGAAGACAGAGTGTGGAGAAGACAGAGTCTGGTGGAGACAGAGTGGTGGAGACAGATTCTGGTGGAGACAGAGCTTGATGGAGACAGATTCTGATGGAGAAAGAGTCTGGTGCAGTCAGAGTCTGGTGGAGAGAGTCTGGTGAAGACAGAACCTGGTGAAGACATTATGGTGAAGACAGAGTCTGGTGGAGACAAAGTCTGGTGAGTACAGAGTCTGGTGAAGACAGAGTCTGGTAGAGCAGATCCTGGTGGAGACAGAGACTGATGGAGACAGTGTCTGGTGGTGACAGGGCCTCGTGGAGACAGAGTCTGCTGGAGATAGATCCTGCTGAAAACAGAGTCTGGTGAAGATAAAGTCTGGAGAAGACACAGTCTGGAGAAACAGAGTCTGGTGGAGACAGAGCCTGGTGGAGACAGAGACTGGTGGAGACAGAGCTTGCTGCAGACAGAGTCTGGTGGAGACAGAGTCTGGTGGAGACAGAGACCTTGCTGGAGAGAGTCTGGTGAAACAAGAATCTGGTGAATACAGTATGGTGAAGACAGAGTCTGCTGGAGACAAAGTCTGGTGAATACAGAGATGATAGAGATAGAGTCTGGTGGAGACAGGGTCTGGTGGAGACAGGGTCTTGTGGAGACAGGTTCCGGTGAAGACAGGGACTGGTGGAGAGAGGGTCTGTTGGAGACAGGTTCTGGTGGAGACAGAGTCTGGTGGAGGCAGAGTCTGGTGGAGACAGGGTCTGGTGAAGACTGGTTCTGGTGGAGAAAGTGTCTGGTGGAGACAGGTTCTGGTGGAGATAGTGTCTGGTGAAGACAGAGTCTGGTGAAGACAGAGTCTGGTGGAGTAGAACCTGGTGGAGACAGAGACTGATGGAGACAGGGTCTGCTGGAGACAGGGTCTGGTGGAGACAGAGTCTGGTGGAGACAGAGTCTGGTGGAGACAGAGGCTGGTGAAGACAGATTGGGAAGATAGAATCTGGTGAAGACAGAGCATAGTGAAGAGAGAGTCTGGTGCAGATAGAGCCTGGTGGAGACATACACTGATGGAGACAGGGTCTGGTGGAGACAGAACCTGGTGGAGACAGAGCTTGATGGAGACAGAGTGTGGTGATTACAGATTCTGGTGAAGACAGAGTCTGATGAAGACCGCGCTGGGTGGAGACAAAGTCTGGTGGAGACAGAGTCTCGTGGAGACAGGGTCTCATGAAGAAAGAGTCTGGAGAAGACAGAGTCTGTTGAAGACAGAATCTGGTGAAGACAGATTCTGGTGAAGACAGAGTCTGGTGAAGACAGCGCTGGGTGGAGACAGAGACTGGTGGAGACAGAGTCTGGTGAAGACAGAGTCCGGTGGAGACAGAGACTGGTGGAGACAGAGCACTGTTGGAGACAGAGTCTGGTGAATACAGAGTCTGGTGGAGACAGAGTTTGGTGGACATTGATTCTGGTGAAGACAGAGTCTGGTGAAGACAGGAGAAGACAAAGTGTGGAGAAGACAGAGTCTGGTGGAGACCGAGTGGTGGAGACAGATTCTGGTGGAGACAGAGCTTGATGGAGACAGAGTCTGAAGGAGAAAGAGTCTGGTGCAATCAGAGTCTGGTGGAGAGAGTCTGGTGAAGACAGAACCTGGTGAAGACAGTACGGTGAAGACAGAGTCTGGTGGAGACAATGTCTGGTGAATAAAGAGCTTTTTGGAGATAGAGCCTGGTGGAGACAGGGTCTGGTGGAGACAGGGTCTGGTGAAGACAGGGTCTGGTGGAGACAGGGTCTAGTGGAGACAGGGTCTCGTAAAGACAGAGTCTGGTGAAGACAGTATGGTGAAGACAGAGTCAGGTGAAGACAGTATGGTGAAGACAGAGTCTGGTGGAGACAAAGTCTGGTGGAGACAGAATCTGGTGGAGACAGAGTCTGGTGGAGACAGAGTCTGGTGTAGACAGAGTCCGGTGTAGACAGGGACTGGTGGAGAAAGGGTCTGGTGGAGACAAGTTCTGGTGGAGATAGGGTCTGGTGAAGACAGAGCTTGATTGAGACAGAGTCTGGTGAAGACAGAGTCTGGTGAAGACAGAGTCTGGTGGAGTAGAGCCTGGGGGAGACAGAGACTGATGGAGACAGGGCCTGGTGGAGACAAAGTCTGGTGGAGACAGAATCTGGTGGAGACAGGGATTGGTGGAGAAAGGGTCTGGTGGAGACAGATTCTGGTGAAGACAGAGTCTGGTGAAGACAGAGCTGGGTGGAGACAGAGCCTGGTGGAGACAGAGTCTGGTGGAGACAGTGTATGGTGAAGACAGAGTCTGGTAAAGACAGAGCTTGTTGGAGACAGAGTCTGGTGAATACAGAGTCTGGTGGAGACAGAGTTTGGTGGACATTGATTCTGGTGAAGACAGAGTCTGGTGGAGACAGAGTCTGGTGAAGACAGAGTCTGGTGGAGACAGAGCTTGCTGCAGACAGAGTCTGATGGAGACAGAGTCTGGTGAAGACAGATTCTGGTGAAGACAAATTCTGGTGAAGACAGCACTGGGTGGAGACAGAGTCTGGTGGAGACAGAGTCTCGTGAAGACAGAATCTGGAGAAGAGAGAGTCTGGAGAAGACAGAATCTGGTGAAGACAGAGTCTGGTGGAGAGAGTCTGGTGAAGAAAGAATCTGGTGAAGAAAGTATGGTGAAGACAGAGTCTGGTGGAGACAAATTCGTGTGAATGCAGAGCTTGATGGAGATAGAGTCTGGTGGAGACAGAGTCTGGTGGAGGCAAAGTCTGCTGAAGACAGGGTCTGGTGGAGAAAGGGTCTGGTGGAGACAGGTTCTGGTGGAGATAGGGTCTGGTGAAGGCAGAGTCTGGTGGAGACAGAGTCTGGTGGAGACAGAGCTTGATGGAGACAGAGTCTTGTGAAGACAGATTCTGGCGAAGACAGAGTCTGGTGAAGACAGTATTGTGAAGACAGAATCTGGTGAAGACAGAGCATAGTGAAGACAGAATCTGGTGGAGAAAGAGCCTGGTGGAGACAGAGACTGATGGAGGCAGGGTCTGCTGGAGACAGAGCTTGACGGAGACAGAGTGTGGTGAATACAGATACTGGTGAGGACAGAGTCTGATGAAGACAGCGCTGGGTGGAGACAAAGTCTGGTGGAGACAGAGTCTTGTGGGGACAGGGTCTCGTGAAGAAAGAGTCTGGAGAAGACAGAGTCTGTTGAAGACAGAGTCTGGTGAAGACAGATTCTGGTGAAGACAGAGTCTTGTGAAGACAGCGCTGGGTGGAGACAGAGTCTGGTGAAGACAGGTTCTGGTGAAGACAGCGCTGGGTGGAGAAAGATTCTGGTGGAGACAGGGTGTGGTGAAGACAGGGTCTGGTGGAGACAGCGTCTGGTTGAGACAGAGTCTGGTGGAGACGGACCTTAGTGGAGACAGAGTCTGGTGGAGACAGAGTCTGGTGGAGACAGAGACCTTGCTGGAGAGAGTCTGGTGAAGCCAGAATCTGGTGAAGACAGTATGGTGAAGACAGAGTCTGGTGGAGACAAAGTCTGGTGAATGCAGAGCTTGATAGAGATAGAGTCTGGTGGAGACAGGGTCTGGTGGAGACAGGGTCTTGTGCAGACAGGGTCCGGTGGAGACATGGTCCGGTGAAGACAGGGTCGGGTGGAGACAGGGTCTGGTGGAGACAGGGTCTGGTGGAGACAGAGTCTGGTGAAGGCAGAGTCTGGTGGAGACAGCGTCTGGTGAAGACAGGGTCTGGTGGAGAAAGGGTCTGGTGAAGACAGAGTCTGGTGAAGACAGAGTCTGGTGAAGACAGAGTCTGGTGGAGTAGAGCCTGGTGGAGACAGAGTCTGGTGAATACAGAGACTGATGGAGACAGTGTCTGGTGAAGACAGGGCCTGGTGGAGACAGCGTCTGCTGGAGATAGATCCTGCTGAAGACAGAGTCTGGTGAAGATAGAGTCTGGAGAAGTCAGAGTCTGGAGAAACAGAGTCTGGTGGAGACAGAGTCTGGTGGAGACAGAGTCTGGTGGAGACAGAGCTTGCTGCAGACAGAGTCTGGTGGAGACAGAGTCTGGTGGAGACAGAGACCTTGCTGGAGAGAGTCTGGTGAAGCCAGAATCTGGTGAAGACAGAATGGTGAAGACAGAGTCTGGTGGAGACAAAGTCAGGTGAATACAGAGCTTGATAGAGATAGAGTCTGGTGGAGACAGTGTCTGGTGGAGTCCGGGTCTTGTGGAGACAGGTTCCGGTCAAGACAGGGTCTGGTGGAGACAGGGTCTGGTGGAGACAGGGTCTGGTGGAGACAGACTCTGGTGGAGGCAGAGTCTGGTGGAGACAGGGTCTGGTGAAGACAGATTCTGGTGGAGACAGGGTCTGGTGAAGACAGAGTCTGGTGAAGACAGAGTCTGGGGAAGACAGAACTTGATGGAGATAGGGTCTGGTGAAGACAGAGTCTGGTGAAGACAGAATCTGGTGAAGACAGAGTCTGGTGAAGACAGAGTCTGGTGGAGTAGAGCCTGGTGGAGACAGAAACTGATGGAGACAGGGTCTGCTGGAGACAGTGTCTGGTGGAGACAGAGTTTGGTGGAGACAGAGTCTGGTGGAGACAGAGCTTGATGGAGACAGAGTCTGGTGAAGAAAGATTCTGGTGATGACAGATGCTGGTGAAGACAGTATTGTCAAGACAGAGTCCGGTGAAGAAAGAACATAGTGAAGACAGAGTCTGGTGGAGATAGAGCCTGGTGGAGACAGAGACTGATGGAGACAGTGTCTGGTGGAAACGGAGTCTGGTGGAGACAGAGCTTGATGGAGGCAGAGTGTGGTGAATACAGATCCTGGTGAAGACAGAGTCTGATGAAGACAGCGCTGGGTGGAGACAGAGTCTGATGGAGACAGAGTCTGGTGGCGACAGAGTCTGGTGGTGACAGAGTCTGGTGAAGACAGAGTCTGGTGAAGACAAATTCTGGTGAACACAGAGTCTGGTGAAGACAGCGCTGGGTGGAGACAGAGTCTGGTCGTGACAGAGCCTGGTGGAGACAGAGGCTGGTGAAGACAGATTGGGAAGATAGAATCTGGTGAAGACAGAGCATAGTGAAGAGAGAGTCTGGTGCAGATAGAGCCTGGTGGAGACATACACTGATGGAGACAGGGTCTGGTGGAGACAGAACCTGGTGGAGACAGAGCTTGATGGAGACAGAGTGTGGTGATTACAGATTCTGGTGAAGACAGAGTCTGATGAAGACCGCGCTGGGTGGAGACAAAGTCTGGTGGAGACAGAGTCTCGTGGAGACAGGGTCTCATGAAGAAAGAGTCTGGAGAAGACAGAGTCTGTTGAAGACAGAATCTGGTGAAGACAGATTCTGGTGAAGACAGAGTCTGGTGAAGACAGCGCTGGGTGGAGACAGAGACTGGTGGAGACAGAGTCTGGTGAAGACAGAGTCTGGTGGAGACAGAGACTGGTGGAGACAGAGCACTGTTGGAGACAGAGTCTGGTGAATACAGAGTCTGGTGGAGACAGAGTTTGGTGGACATTGATTCTGGTGAAGACAGAGTCTGGTGAAGACAGGAGAAGACAAAGTGTGGAGAAGACAGAGTCTGGTGGAGACCGAGTGGTGGAGACAGATTCTGGTGGAGACAGAGCTTGATGGAGACAGAGTCTGAAGGAGAAAGAGTCTGGTGCAATCAGAGTCTGGTGGAGAGAGTCTGGTGAAGACAGAACCTGGTGAAGACAGTACGGTGAAGACAGAGTCTGGTGGAGACAATGTCTGGTGAATAAAGAGCTTTTTGGAGATAGAGCCTGGTGGAGACAGGGTCTGGTGGAGACAGGGTCTGGTGAAGACAGGGTCTGGTGGAGACAGGGTCTAGTGGAGACAGGGTCTCGTAAAGACAGAGTCTGGTGAAGACAGTATGGTGAAGACAGAGTCAGGTGAAGACAGTATGGTGAAGACAGAGTCTGGTGGAGACAAAGTCTGGTGGAGACAGAATCTGGTGGAGACAGAGTCTGGTGGAGACAGAGTCTGGTGTAGACAGAGTCCGGTGTAGACAGGGACTGGTGGAGAAAGGGTCTGGTGGAGACAAGTTCTGGTGGAGATAGGGTCTGGTGAAGACAGAGCTTGATTGAGACAGAGTCTGGTGAAGACAGAGTCTGGTGAAGACAGAGTCTGGTGGAGTAGAGCCTGGGGGAGACAGAGACTGATGGAGACAGGGCCTGGTGGAGACAAAGTCTGGTGGAGACAGAATCTGGTGGAGACAGGGATTGGTGGAGAAAGGGTCTGGTGGAGACAGATTCTGGTGAAGACAGAGTCTGGTGAAGACAGAGCTGGGTGGAGACAGAGCCTGGTGGAGACAGAGTCTGGTGGAGACAGTGTATGGTGAAGACAGAGTCTGGTAAAGACAGAGCTTGTTGGAGACAGAGTCTGGTGAATACAGAGTCTGGTGGAGACAGAGTTTGGTGGACATTGATTCTGGTGAAGACAGAGTCTGGTGGAGACAGAGTCTGGTGAAGACAGAGTCTGGTGGAGACAGAGCTTGCTGCAGACAGAGTCTGATGGAGACAGAGTCTGGTGAAGACAGATTCTGGTGAAGACAAATTCTGGTGAAGACAGCACTGGGTGGAGACAGAGTCTGGTGGAGACAGAGTCTCGTGAAGACAGAATCTGGAGAAGAGAGAGTCTGGAGAAGACAGAATCTGGTGAAGACAGAGTCTGGTGGAGAGAGTCTGGTGAAGAAAGAATCTGGTGAAGAAAGTATGGTGAAGACAGAGTCTGGTGGAGACAAATTCGTGTGAATGCAGAGCTTGATGGAGATAGAGTCTGGTGGAGACAGAGTCTGGTGGAGGCAAAGTCTGCTGAAGACAGGGTCTGGTGGAGAAAGGGTCTGGTGGAGACAGGTTCTGGTGGAGATAGGGTCTGGTGAAGGCAGAGTCTGGTGGAGACAGAGTCTGGTGGAGACAGAGCTTGATGGAGACAGAGTCTTGTGAAGACAGATTCTGGCGAAGACAGAGTCTGGTGAAGACAGTATTGTGAAGACAGAATCTGGTGAAGACAGAGCATAGTGAAGACAGAATCTGGTGGAGAAAGAGCCTGGTGGAGACAGAGACTGATGGAGGCAGGGTCTGCTGGAGACAGAGCTTGACGGAGACAGAGTGTGGTGAATACAGATACTGGTGAGGACAGAGTCTGATGAAGACAGCGCTGGGTGGAGACAAAGTCTGGTGGAGACAGAGTCTTGTGGGGACAGGGTCTCGTGAAGAAAGAGTCTGGAGAAGACAGAGTCTGTTGAAGACAGAGTCTGGTGAAGACAGATTCTGGTGAAGACAGAGTCTTGTGAAGACAGCGCTGGGTGGAGACAGAGTCTGGTGAAGACAGGTTCTGGTGAAGACAGCGCTGGGTGGAGAAAGATTCTGGTGGAGACAGGGTGTGGTGAAGACAGGGTCTGGTGGAGACAGCGTCTGGTTGAGACAGAGTCTGGTGGAGACGGACCTTAGTGGAGACAGAGTCTGGTGGAGACAGAGTCTGGTGGAGACAGAGACCTTGCTGGAGAGAGTCTGGTGAAGCCAGAATCTGGTGAAGACAGTATGGTGAAGACAGAGTCTGGTGGAGACAAAGTCTGGTGAATGCAGAGCTTGATAGAGATAGAGTCTGGTGGAGACAGGGTCTGGTGGAGACAGGGTCTTGTGCAGACAGGGTCCGGTGGAGACATGGTCCGGTGAAGACAGGGTCGGGTGGAGACAGGGTCTGGTGGAGACAGGGTCTGGTGGAGACAGAGTCTGGTGAAGGCAGAGTCTGGTGGAGACAGCGTCTGGTGAAGACAGGGTCTGGTGGAGAAAGGGTCTGGTGAAGACAGAGTCTGGTGAAGACAGAGTCTGGTGAAGACAGAGTCTGGTGGAGTAGAGCCTGGTGGAGACAGAGTCTGGTGAATACAGAGACTGATGGAGACAGTGTCTGGTGAAGACAGGGCCTGGTGGAGACAGCGTCTGCTGGAGATAGATCCTGCTGAAGACAGAGTCTGGTGAAGATAGAGTCTGGAGAAGTCAGAGTCTGGAGAAACAGAGTCTGGTGGAGACAGAGTCTGGTGGAGACAGAGTCTGGTGGAGACAGAGCTTGCTGCAGACAGAGTCTGGTGGAGACAGAGTCTGGTGGAGACAGAGACCTTGCTGGAGAGAGTCTGGTGAAGCCAGAATCTGGTGAAGACAGAATGGTGAAGACAGAGTCTGGTGGAGACAAAGTCAGGTGAATACAGAGCTTGATAGAGATAGAGTCTGGTGGAGACAGTGTCTGGTGGAGTCCGGGTCTTGTGGAGACAGGTTCCGGTCAAGACAGGGTCTGGTGGAGACAGGGTCTGGTGGAGACAGGGTCTGGTGGAGACAGACTCTGGTGGAGGCAGAGTCTGGTGGAGACAGGGTCTGGTGAAGACAGATTCTGGTGGAGACAGGGTCTGGTGAAGACAGAGTCTGGTGAAGACAGAGTCTGGGGAAGACAGAACTTGATGGAGATAGGGTCTGGTGAAGACAGAGTCTGGTGAAGACAGAATCTGGTGAAGACAGAGTCTGGTGAAGACAGAGTCTGGTGGAGTAGAGCCTGGTGGAGACAGAAACTGATGGAGACAGGGTCTGCTGGAGACAGTGTCTGGTGGAGACAGAGTTTGGTGGAGACAGAGTCTGGTGGAGACAGAGCTTGATGGAGACAGAGTCTGGTGAAGAAAGATTCTGGTGATGACAGATGCTGGTGAAGACAGTATTGTCAAGACAGAGTCCGGTGAAGAAAGAACATAGTGAAGACAGAGTCTGGTGGAGATAGAGCCTGGTGGAGACAGAGACTGATGGAGACAGTGTCTGGTGGAAACGGAGTCTGGTGGAGACAGAGCTTGATGGAGGCAGAGTGTGGTGAATACAGATTCTGGTGAAGACAGAGTCTGATGAAGACAGCGCTGGGTGGAGACAGAGTCTGATGGAGACAGAGTCTGGTGGCGACAGAGTCTGGTGGTGACAGAGTCTGGTGAAGACAGAGTCTGGTGAAGACAAATTCTGGTGAACACAGAGTCTGGTGAAGACAGCGCTGGGTGGAGACAGAGTCTGGTCGTGACAGAGCCTGGTGGAGACAGAGTCTGGTGGAGACAGAGTCTGGGGAAGATAGAGTATGGTGAAGACAGAGCTTGATGGAGACAGAGTCTGGTGAAGACAGAGTCTGGTGAAGACAGAGTATGGTGGAGAGAGCCTGGTGAAGACATTATCTGGTGAAGACAGTATGGTGAAGACAGAGTCTGGTGGAGACAGTCTTGTGAAGACAGAGTCTGGAGAAGACAGAGTCTGTTGGAAAAATAGTCTGGTGGAGACAAAGTCTGGTGGAGACAGAGTCTTGTGGAGACAGAGTCTGGTGAAGACAGATTCTGGTGGAGACAGAGTCCGGTGTAGACAGGGTCTGGTGGAGAAAGGGTCTGGTGGAGACAGGTTCTGGTGGAGATAGGGTCTGGTGAAGACATAGTCTGGTGAAGACAGAGCTAGACTGAGACAGAGTCTGGTGAAGACAGAGTCTGGTGAAGACAGAGTCTGGTGAAGACAGAGTCTGGTGGAGTAGAGCCTGGTGGAGACAGAGACTGATGGAGACAGGGTCTGGTGGAGACAGGGTCTGGTGGAGGCAGGGTCTGGTGGAGAAAGCGTCTGGTGGAGGCAGAGCTTGATGGAGACAGAGTCTGGTGAAGACAGATTCTGGTGATGACATAGGCTGGTGAAGACAATATTGTGAAGACAGAATCTCGTGAAGACAGAGCATAGCGAAGACAGAGTCTGGTGGAGATAGAGCCTGGTGGAGACAGAGACTGATGGAGACAGGGTCTGGTGGAGACAGAGTCTGGTGGAGACAGAGCTTGATGGAGACAGAGTGTGGTGAATACAGATTCTGGTGAAGACAGAGTCTGATGAAGACAGCGCTGGGTGGAGATAAAGTCTGGTGGAGACAGAGACTTGTGGAGACAGGGTCTCGTGAAGAAAGAGTCTGGAGAAGACAGAGTCTGGTGAAGAAAGGGTCTGGTGAGGACAGATTCTGGTGAAGACAGAGTCTGGTGAAGACAGCGCTGGGTGGAGACAGAGTCTGGTGGAGACAAAGTCTGGTGAAGACAGAGTCTGGTGGAGACAGAGACTGGTGGAGACAGAGCTTGTTGGAGACAGAGTCTGGTGAATACAGAGTCTGGTGGAGACAGAATTTGGTGAAGATTGATTCAGGTGAAGACAGAGTCTGGTGAAGACAGGAGAAGACAGAGTGTGGAGAAGACAGAGTCTGGTGGAGACAGAGTGGTGGAGACAGATTCTGGTGCAGACAGAGCTTGATGGAGACAGAGTCTGATGGAGAAAGAGTCTGGTGCAGTCAGAGTCTGGTGGAGAGAGTCTGGTGAAGACAGAACCTGGTGAAGACAGTATGGTGAAGACAGAGTCTGGTGGAGACAAAGTCTGGTGAATACAGAGTTGGTGAAGACAGAGTCTGGTGGAGTAGACCCTGTTGGGACAGAGACTGATGGAGACAGTGTCTGGGGGAGACAGGGCCTAGTGGAGACAGAGTCTGCTGGAGATAGATCCTGCTGAAGACAGAGTCTGGTGAAGATAGTATCTGGAGAAGACAGAGTCTGGAGAAACAGAGTCTGGTGGAGACAGAGTCTGGTGGAGACAGAGACTGGTGGAGACAGGGCTTGCTGCAGACAGAGTCTGGTGGAGACAGAGTCTGGTGGAGACAGAGACCTTGCTGGAGAGAATCTGGTGAAGCCAGAATCTGGTGAAGACAGTATGGTGAAGACAGAGTCTGGTGGTGACAAAGTCTGGTGAATACAGAGCTTGATAGAGATAGAGTCTGGTGGAGACAGGGTCTGGTGGAGACAGGGTCTTGTGGAGACAGGTTCCGGTGGAGATAGGGTCTGGTGAAGACAGAGTCTGGTGAAGACAGAATCTAGTGAAGACAGAGTCTGGTGAAGACAGAGTCTGGTGGAGTAGAGCCTGCTGGAGACAGAGACTGATGGAGACAGGGTCTGCTGGAGACAGGGACTGGTGGAGACAGTGTCTGGTGGAGACAGAGTCTGGTGGAGACAGAGCTTGATGGAGACAGAGTCTGGTGAAGACAGATTCTGGTGATGACAGAGTCTGGTGAAGACAGTATTGTGAAGACAGAATCTGGTGAAGACAGAGCATAGTGAAGACAGAGTCTGGTGGAGATAGAGCCTGGTGGAGACAGAGACTGATGGAGACAGGGTCTGGTGGAGGCACAGTCTGGTGGAGACAGAGCTTGATGGAGACAAAGTGTGGTGAATACAGATTCTGGTGAAGACAGAGTCTGATGAAGACAGCGCTGGGTGGAGACAAAGTCTGGTGGAGACAGAGTCTTGTGGAGACAGGGTCTCGTGAAGAAAGAGTCTGGAGAATACAGAGACTGTTGAAGACAGAGTCTGGTGAAGACAGATTCTGGTGAAGACAGAGTCTGGTGAAGACAGTGCTGGGTGGAGACAGAGCTTGTTGGAGACAGAGTCTGGTGAATGCAGAGTCTGGTGGAGACAGAGTTTGGTGGACATTGATTCTGGTGAAGACAGAGTCTGGTGAAGACAGGAGAAGACAGAGTGTGGAGAAGACTGAGTCTGGTGGAGACAGAGTGGTGGAGACAGATTCTGGTGGAGACAGAGCTTGATGGAGACAGAGTCTGATGGAGAAAGAGTCTGGTGCAGTCAGAGTCTGGTGGAGAGAGTCTGGTGAAGACAGAACCTGGTGAAGACAGTATGGTGAAGACAGAGTCTGGTGGAGACAAAGTCTGGTGAATACAGAGCTTGATGGAGATAGAGCCTGGTGGAGACACGGTCTGGTGGAGACAGGGTCTGGTGGATACAGGGTCTGGTGAAGACAGGGTCTGGTGGAGACAGGGTCTAGTGGAGAGAGGGCCTCGTAAAGACAGAGTCTGGTGAAGACAGTATGGTGAAGACAGAGTCAGGTGAAGACAGTATGGTGAAGACAGAGTCTGGTGGAGAAAAAGTCTGGTGGAGACAGAAACTGGTGGAGGCAGAGACTGGTGGAGACAGAGTCTGGTGGAGACAGTGTCTGGTGAAGACAGAGTCTGGTGAAGACAGAGCATGGTGAAGACAGAGTCTGGTGGAGATAGAGCCTGCTGGAGACAGAGACTGATGGAGACAGGGTCTGGTGGAGACAGAGACTCTTGGAGACAGAGCTTGATGGAGACAGAGTCTGGTGAAGACAGATTCTGGTGAAGACAGAGTCTGGTGAAGACAGAGCTTGATGAAGACAGAGTCTGGTGAAGACAGATTCTGGTGGAGAGAGTCTGGTGAAGAAAGAATCTGGTGAAGAAAGTATGGTGAAGATAGAGTCTGGTGGAGACAGAGTCTTGTGAAGACAGAGTTTGGTGAAGACAGATTCTGGTGAAGACAGAGTCTGGTGAAGACAGCGCTGGGTGGAGACAGAGTCTGGTGGAGACAGAGCCTTGTGGAGACAGAGTCTCGTGAAGACAGAATCTGGAGAAGAGAGAGTCTGGAGAAGACAGAGGCTGGTGAAGACAGAGTCTGGTGAAGACAGAATCTGGTGAAGACAGAGTCTGGTGAAGACAGCGCTGCGTGGAGACAGAGTCTGGTGGAGTCAGAGTCTGGTGGTGACAGAGTCTGGTGGAGTCAGTGTATGGTGAAGACAGAGTCTGGTGAAGACAGAGCTTGATGAAGACAGAGTCTGGTGAAGACAGATTCTGGTGGAGAGAGTCTGGTGAAGAAAGAATCTGGTGAAGAAAGTATGGTGAAGATAGAGTCTGGTGGAGACAAATTCTGGTGAATACAGAGCTTGATGGAGATAGAGTCTGGTGGAGACAGGGTCTGGTGGAGGCAGTCTGCTGAAGACAGAGACTGGAGGAGACAGAGTCTGGTGGAGGCAAAGTCTGCTGATGACAGGGTCTGGTGGAGAAAGGGTCTGGTGGAGACAGGTTCTGGTGGAGATAGGGTCTGGTGAAGACAGAGTCTGGTGGAGACAGAGTCTGGTGGAGACAGAGCTTGATGGAGACAGAGTCTGGTGAAGACAGATTCTGGTGATGACAGAGTCTGGTGAAGACAGTATTGTGAAGACAGAATCTGGTGAAGACAGAGCATAGTGAAGAAAGAATCTGGTGGAGATAGAGCCTGGTGGAGACAGAGACTGATGGAGGCAGGGTCTGCTGGAGACAGAGTCTGGTGGAGACAGAGCTTGATGGAGTCAGAGTGTGGTGAATACAGATCCTGGTGAAGACAGAGTCTGATGAAGACAGCGCTGGGTGGAGACAGAGTCTGGTGGAGACAGAGTCTTGTGAAGACAGAGTTTGGTGAAGACAGATTCTGGTGAAGACAGAGTCTGGTGAAGACAGCGCTGGGTGGAGACAGAGTCTGGTGGAGACAGAGTCTGGTGAAGACAGCTTCGGGTGAAGACAGTGCTGGGTGGAGACAGATTCTGGTGGAGACAGGGTCTGGTGAAGACAGGGTCTGGTGGAGACAGGGTCTGGTTGAGACAGTGTCTGGTGGTGACAGACCTTAGTGGAGACAGAGTCTGGTGGAAAAAGAGTCTGATGGAGACAGAGACCTTGCTGGAGAGAGTCTGCAGAAGCCAGAATCTGCTGAAGACAGTATGGTGAAGACAGAGTCTGGTGGAGACAAAGTCTGGTGAATACAGAGATTGATAGAAATAGAGTCTGGTGGAGACAGGGTCTGGTGGAGACAGGTTCTGGTGGAGAAAGGGTCTGGTGGAGACAGGTTCTGGTGGAGATAGGTTCTGGTGAAGACAGAGTCTGGTGAAGACAGAATCTGGTAAAGACAGAGTCTGGCGAAGACAGAGTCTGCTGGAGTAGGGACTGGTGGAGACAGAGTCTTCTGGAGACAGAGTCTCGTGAAGACAGAGTCTGGAGAAGACAGATTCTGGTGAAGACAGAATCTGGTGAAGACAGATTCTGGTGAAGACAGTGTCTGGTGAAGACAGGGCTGGGTGGAGACAGAGTCTGGTGGAGACAGAGTCTGGTGGCGACAGAGTCTGGTGGTGACAGAGTCTGGTGAAGACAAATTCTGGTGAAGACAGAGTCTGGTGAAAACAGCGCTGGGTGGAGGCAGAGTCTGGTGGTGACAGAGCCTGGTGGAGACAGAGTCTGTGCAAGACAGAGTCTGATGAAGACAGAAGTTGATGGAGACAGAGTCTGGTGAAGACAGAGTCTGGTGAAGATAGAGCCTGGTGGAGACAGAGACTGATGGAGACAGGGTCTGGTGGAGGCAGAGTCTGGTGGAGACAGAGCTTGATGGAGACAAAGTGTGGTGAATACAGATTCTGGTGAAGACAGAGTCTGATGACGACAGCGCTGGGTGGAGACAAAGTCTGGTGGAGACAGAGTCTTGTGGAGACAGGGTCTCGTGAAGAAAGAGTCTGGAGAATACAGAGACTGTTGAAGACAGAGTCTGGTGAAGACAGATTCTGGTGAAGACAGAGTCTGGTGAAGACAGTGCTGGGTGGAGACAGAGTCTGGTGGAGACAGAGACTGGTGGAGACAGAGCTTGTTGGAGACAGAGTCTGGTGAATGCAGAGTCTGGTGGAGACAGAGTTTGGTGGACATTGATTCTGGTGAAGACAGAGTCTGGTGAAGACAGGAGAAGACAGAGTGTGGAGAAGACAGAGTCTGGTGGAGACAGAGTGGTGGAGACAGATTCTGGTGGAGACAGAGCTTGATGGAGACAGAGTCTGATGGAGAAAGAGTCTGGTGCAGTCAGAGTCTGGTGGAGAGAGTCTGGTGAAGACAGAACCTGGTGAAGACAGTATGGTGAAGACAGAGTCTGGTGGAGACAAAGTCTGGTGAATACAAAGCTTGATGGAGTTAGAGCCTGGTGGAGACACGGTCTGGTGGAGACAGGGTCTGGTGGATACAGGGTCTGGTGAAGACAGGGTCTGGTGGAGACAGGGTCTAGTGGAGAGAGGGCCTCGTAAAGTCAGAGTCTGGTGAAGACAGTATGGTGAAGACAGAGTCAGGTGAAGACAGTATGGTGAAGACAGAGTCTGGTGCAGAAAAAGTCTGGTGGAGACAGAAGCTGGTGGAGGCAGAGACTGGTGGAGACAGAGTCTGGTGGAGACAGTGTCTGGTGAAGACAGAGTCTGGTGAAGACAGAGCATGGTGAAGACAGAGTCTGGTGGAGATAGAGCCTGCTGGAGACAGAGACTGATGGAGACAGGGTCTGGTGGAGACAGAGACTCTTGGAGACAGAGCTTGATGGAGACAGAGTCTGGTGAAGACAGATTCTGGTGAAGACAAATTCTGGTTAAGACAGCACTGGGTGGAGACAGAGTCTGGTGGAGACAGAGTCTTGTGGAGACAGAGTCTCGTGAAGACAGAATCTGGAGAAGAGAGAGTCTGGAGAAGACAGAGGCTGGTGAAGACAGAGTCTGGTGAAGACAGAATCTGGTGAAGACAGAGTCTGGTGAAGACAGCGCTGCGTGGAGACAGAGTCTGGTGGAGTCAGAGTCTGGTGGTGACAGAGTCTGGTGGAGTCAGTGTATTGTGAAGACAGAGTCTGGTGAAGACAGAGCTTGATGAAGACAGAGTCTGGTGAAGACAGATTCTGGTGGATAGAGTCTGGTGAAGTAAGAATCTGGTGAAGAAAGTATGGTGAAGACAGAGTCTGGTGGAGACAAATTCTGGTGAATACAGAGCTTGATGGAGATAGAGTCTGGTGGAGACAGGGTCTGGTGGAGACAGTCTGCTGAAGACAGAGACTGGAGGAGACAGAGTCTGGTGGAGGCAAAGTCTGCTGATGACAGGGTCTGGTGGAGAAAGGGTCTGGTGGAGACAGGTTCTGGTGGAGATAGGGTCTGGTGAAGACAGAGTCTGGTGGAGACAGAGTCTGGTGGAGACAGAGCTTGATGGAGACAGAGTCTGGTGAAGACAGATTCTGGTGATGACAGAGTCTGGTGAAGACAGTATTGTGAAGAAAGAATCTGGTGAAGACAGAGCATAGTGAGGAAAGAATCTGGTGGAGATAGAGCCTGGTGGAGACAGAGACTGATGGAGGCAGGGTCTGCTGGAGACAGAGTCTGGTGGAGACAGAGCTTGATGGAGACAGAGTGTGGTGAATACAGATCCTGGTGAAGACAGAGTCTGATGAAGACAGCGCTGGGTGGAGACAGAGTCTGGTGGAGACAGAGTCTTGTGAAGACAGAGTTTGGTGAAGACAGATTCTGGTGAAGACAGAGTCTGGTGAAGACAGCGCTGGGTGGAGACAGAGTCTGGTGGAGACAGAGACTGGTGAAGACAGCTTCGGGTGAAGACAGCGCTGGGTGGAGACAGATTCTGGTGGAGACAGGGTCTGGTGAAGATAGGGTCTGTTGGAGACAGGGTCTGGTTGAGACAGAGTCTGGTGGTGACAGACCTTAGTGGAGACAGAGTCTGGTGGAAAAAGAGTCTGATGGAGACAGAGACCTTGCTGGAGAGAGTCTGGTGAAGCCAGAATCTGGTGAAGACAGTATGGTGAAGACAGAGTCTGGTGGAGACAAAGTCTGGTGAATACAGAGATTGATAGAGATAGAGTCTGGTGGAGACACGGTCTGGTGGAGACAGGTGCTGGTGGAGAAAGGGTCTGGTGGAGACAGGTTCTGGTGGAGATAGGTTCTGGTGCAGACAGAGTCTGGTGAAGACAGAATCTGGTAAAGACAGAGTCTGGTGAAGAAAGAGTCTGCTGGAGTAGGGACTGGTGGAGACAGAGTCTTCTGGAGACAGAGTCTCGTGAAGACAGAGTCTGCAGAAGACAGAGTCTGGTGAAGACAGAATCTGGTGAAGCCAGATTCTGTTGAAGACAGAGTCTGGTGAAGACAGCGCTGGGTGGAGACAGAGTCTGGTGGAGACAGAGTCTGGTGGCGACAGAGTCTGGTGGTGACAGAGTCTGGTGAAGACAGAGTCTGGTGAAGACAAATTCTGGTGAAGACAGAGTCTGGTGAAGACAGCGCTGGGTGGAGGCAGAGTCTGGTGGTGACAGAGCCTGGTGGAGACAGAGTCTGTGCAAGACAGAGTCTGGTGAAGACAGAACTTGATGGAGACAGAGTCTGCTGAAGACAGAGTCTGTTGAAGACAGAGTATGGTGGAGAGTGTCTGGGGAAGACCGAACCTGGTGAATACAGTATGGTGAAGACAGAGTCTGGTGGAGACAAAGTCTGGTGAATACAGAGTCTGGTGAAGACAGAGTCTGGTGGAGCAGATCCTGGTGGAGACAGAGACTGATGGAGACAGTGTCTGGTGGAGACAGGGCCTGGTGGAGACAGAGTCTGCTGGAGATAGATCCTGCTGAAGACAGAGTCTGATGAAGATAGAGTCTGGAGAAGACAAAGTCTGGAGAAACAGAGTCTGGTGAAGACAGAGTCTGGTGGAGACAGAGTCTGGTGGAGAAAGAGCTTGCTGCAGACAGAGTCTGGTGGAGTCAGAGTCTGGTGGAGACAGAGCTTGCTGCAGACAGAGTCTGGTGGAGACAGAGTCTGGTGGAGACAAAGTCTGGTGAATACAGAGATGATAGAGATAGAGTCTGGTGGAGACAGGGCCTGGTGGAGACAGGGTCTTGTGGAGACAGGTTCCGGTGAAGACAGGGTGTGGTGGAGAGAGTGTCTGGTGGAGACAGGGTCTGCTGGAGACAGAGTCTGGTGGAGGCAGAGTCTGGTGGAGACAGGGTCTGGTGAAGACTGGTTCTGGTGGAGAAAGTGTCTGGTGGAGACAGGTTCTGGTGGAGATAGGGTCTGGTGAAGACAGAGTCTGGTGAAGACAGAGTCTGGTGGAGTAGAGCCTGGTGGAGACAGAGACTGATGGAGACAAGGTCTGCTGGAGACAGATTCTGGTGGAGACAGAGTCTGGTGGAGACAGAGTCTGGTGGAGACAGAGCTTGATGGAGACAGAGTCTGGTGAAGACTGATTCTGGTGATGACAGAGGCTGGTGAAGACTGTATTGTGAAGATAGAATCTGGTGAAGACAGAGCATAGTGAAGACAGAGTCTGGTGGAGGTAGAGCCTGGTGGAGACAGAGACTGATGGAGAAAGGGTCTGGTGGAGACAGAGTCTGGTGGAGACAGAGCTTGATGGAGACAGAGTGTGGTGATTACAGATTCTGGTGAAGACAGAGTCTGATGAAGACAGCGCTGGGTGGAGACAAAGTCTGGTGGAGACAGAGTCTTGTGGAGACAGGGTCTCGTGAAGAAAGAGTCTGGAGAAGACAGAGTCTGGTGAAGACAGATTCTGGTGAAGACAGAGTCTGGTGAAGACAGCGCTGGGTGGAGACAGAGTCTGGTGGAGACAGAGTCTGGTGAAGACAGAGTCTGGTGGAGGCAGAGACTGGTGGAGACAGAGCTTGTTGGAGAAAGAGTCTGGTGAATACAGAGTCTGGTGGAGACAGAGTTTGGTGGACATTGATTCTGGTGAAGACAGAGTCTGGTGGAGACAGAGTCTGGTGAAGACAGAGTCTGGTGAAGACAGAGCATGATGTAGACAGAGTCTGGTGGAGATAGATCCTGCTGGAGACAGAGACTGATGGAGACAGGGTCTGGTGGAGACAGAGACTCGTGGAGACAGAGCTTGATGGAGACAGAGTCTGGTGAAGACCGATTCTGGTGAAGACAAATTCTGCTGAAGACTGCACTGGGTGGAGACAGAGTCTGGTGGAGACAGAGTCTTGTGGAGACAGAGTCTCGTGAAGACAGAATCTGGAGAAGAGAGAGACTGGAGAAGACAGAACCTGGTGAAGACAGTAAGGTGAAGACCGAGTCTGGTGGAGACAAAGTCTGGTGAATACAGACACTGGTGGAGACAGTGTCTGGTGGAGACAGGGCCTGGTGGAGACAGAGTCTGGTGAAGACAGAGTCTGGTGAAGACAAATTCTGGTGAAGACAGAGTCTGGTGAAGACAGCGCTGGGTGGAGGCAGAGTCTGGTGGTGACAGAGCCTGGTGGAGACAGAGTCTGTGCAAGACAGAGTCTGGTGAAGACAGAACTTGATGGAGACAGAGTCTGCTGAAGACAGAGTCTGTTGAAGACAGAGTATGGTGGAGAGTGTCTGGGGAAGACCGAACCTGGTGAATACAGTATGGTGAAGACAGAGTCTGGTGGAGACAAAGTCTGGTGAATACAGAGTCTGGTGAAGACAGAGTCTGGTGGAGCAGATCCTGGTGGAGACAGAGACTGATGGAGACAGTGTCTGGTGGAGACAGGGCCTGGTGGAGACAGAGTCTGCTGGAGATAGATCCTGCTGAAGACAGAGTCTGATGAAGATAGAGTCTGGAGAAGACAAAGTCTGGAGAAACAGAGTCTGGTGAAGACAGAGTCTGGTGGAGACAGAGTCTGGTGGAGAAAGAGCTTGCTGCAGACAGAGTCTGGTGGAGACAGAGTCTGGTGGAGACAGAGCTTGCTGCAGACAGAGTCTGGTGGAGACAGAGTCTGGTGGAGACAAAGTCTGGTGAATACAGAGATGATAGAGATAGAGTCTGGTGGAGACAGGGCCTGGTGGAGACAGGGTCTTGTGGAGACAGGTTCCGGTGAAGACAGGGTGTGGTGGAGAGAGTGTCTGGTGGAGACAGGGTCTGGTGGAGACAGAGTCTGGTGGAGGCAGAGTCTGGTGGAGACAGGGTCTGGTGAAGACTGGTTCTGGTGGAGAAAGTGTCTGGTGGAGACAGGTTCTGGTGGAGATAGGGTCTGGTGAAGACAGAGTCTGGTGAAGACAGAGTCTGGTGGAGTAGAGCCTGGTGGAGACAGAGACTGATGGAGACAAGGTCTGCTGGAGACAGATTCTGGTGGAGACAGAGTCTGGTGGAGACAGAGTCTGGTGGAGACAGAGCTTGATGGAGACAGTGTCTGGTGAAGACTGATTCTGGTGATGACAGAGGCTGGTGAAGACTGTATTGTGAAGATAGAATCTGGTGAAGACAGAGCATAGTGAAGACAGAGTCTGGTGGAGGTAGAGCCTGGTGGAGACAGAGACTGATGGAGAAAGGGTCTGGTGGAGACAGAGTCTGGTTGAGACAGAGCTTGATGGAGACAGAGTGTGGTGATTACAGATTCTGGTGAAGACAGAGTCTGATGAAGACAGCGCTGGGTGGAGACAAAGTCTGGTGGAGACAGAGTCTTGTGGAGACAGGGTCTCGTGAAGAAAGAGTCTGGAGAAGACAGAGTCTGTTGAAGACAGAGTCTGGTGAAGACAGATTCTGGTGAAGACAGAGTCTGGTGAAGACAGCGCTGGGTGGAGACAGAGTCTGGTGGAGACAGAGTCTGGTGAAGACAGAGTCTGGTGGAGGCAGAGACTGGTGGAGACAGAGCTTGTTGGAGAAAGAGTCTGGTGAATACAGAGTCTGGTGGAGACAGAGTTTGGTGGACATTGATTCTGGTGAAGACAGAGTCTGGTGGAGACAGAGTCTGGTGAAGACAGAGTCTGGTGAAGACAGAGCATGGTGAAGACAGAGTCTGGTGGAGATAGATCCTGCTGGAGACAGAGACTGATGGAGACAGGGTCTGGTGGAGACAGAGACTCGTGGAGACAGAGCTTGATGGAGACAGAGTCTGGTGAAGACCGATTCTGGTGAAGACAAATTCTGCTGAAGACTGCACTGGGTGGAGACAGAGTCTGGTGGAGACAGAGTCTTGTGGAGACAGAGTCTCGTGAAGACAGAATCTGGAGAAGAGAGAGACTGGAGAAGACAGAACCTGGTGAAGACAGTAAGGTGGAGACAGGGCCTGGTGGAGACAGAGTCTGCTGGAGATAGATCCTGCTGAAGACAGAGTCTGGTGAAAATAGAGTCTGGAGAAGGCAGAGTCGGGAGAAACAGAGTCTGGTGGAGACAGAGTCTGGTGGAGACAGAGTCTGGTGGAGACAGAGCTTGCTGCAGACAGAGTCTGGTGGAGACAGAGTCTGGTGGAGACAGAGACCTTGCTGGGGAGAGTGTGGTGAAGCCAGAATCTGGTAAAGACAGTATGGTGAAGAGAGTGTCTGGTGGAGACAAAGTCTGGTGAATACAGAGCTTGATAGAGATAGAGTCTGGTGGAGACAGGGTCTGGTGGAGACATGGTCTTGTGGAGACAGGTTCCGGTGTAGACAGGGTCTGGTGGAGACAGGGTCTGGTGGAGATAGGGTCTGGTGGAGACAAAGCCTGGTGGAGACAGAATCTGGTGGAGATAGAGCCTGCTGGAGACAGAGACTGATGGAGACAGGGTCTGGTGGAGACAGAGACTCGTGGAGACAGAGCTTGATGGAGACAGAGTCTGGTGAAGACAGATTCTGGTGGAGACAGAGACTGGTGGAGACAGAAATTGTTGGAGACAGAGTCTGGTGGAGACAGAGACTGGTGGAGACAGGGTCTGGTGGAGACAGAGACTCGTGGAGACAGAGCTTGATGGAGACAGAGTCTGGTGAAGACAGATTCTGGTGGAGACTGAGTCTGGTGGAGACAAAGTCTGGTGAAGACAGAGTCTGGTGGAGACAGAGACTGGTGGAGACAGAAATTGTTGGAGACAGAGTCTGGTGAATACTGAGTCTGGTGGAGACAGAGTTTGGTGAAGATTGATTCTGGTGAAGACAGAGTCTGGTGAAGACAGGAGAAGACAGAGTGTAGAGAAGACAGAGTCTGGTGGAGACAGAGTGGTGGAGAAAGATTCTGGTGAAGACAGAGCTTGATGGAGACAGAGTCTGATGGAGAAAGAGTCTAGTGCAGTCAGAGTCTGGTGGAGAGAGTCTGGTGAAGACAGAACCTGGTGAAGACAGTATGGTGAAGACAGAGTCTGGTGGAGACATAGTCTGGTGGAGACAGAATCTGGTGGAGACAGAGTCTGGTGGAGACAGAGTCTGTTGGAGACAGAGCCTGGTGAAGACAGAGTCTGGTGAAGACAGAGCATGGTGAAGACAGAGTCTGGTGGAGATAGAGCCTGCTGGAGACAGAGACTGATGGAGACAGGGTCTGGTGGAGACAGAGACTCGTGGAGACAGAGCTTGATGGAGACAGACTCTGGTGAAGACAGATTCTGGTGAAGACAAATTCTGGTGAAGACAGCACTGGGTGGAGACAGAGTCTGGTGGAGACAGAGTCTTGTGGAGACAGAGTCTCGTGAAGACAGAATCTGGAGAAGAGATAGTCTGGAGAAGACAGAGTCTGGTGAAGACAGAGTCTGGTGAAGACAGCGCTGGGTGGAGACAGAGTCTGGTGGAGACAGAGTCTGGTGGAGCCAGAGTCTGGTGGAGACAGTGTATGGTGAAGACAGAGTCTGGTGAAGACAGAGTCTGGTGAAGACAGCGCTGGGTGGAGACAGAGTCTGGTGGAGACAAAGTCTGGTGAAGACAGAGTCTGGTGGAGACAGAGACTGGTGGAGACAGAGATTGTTGGAGACAGAGTCTGGTGAATACAGAGTCTGGTGGAGACAGAGTTTGGTGAAGATTGATTCTGGTGAAGACAGAATCTGGTGAAGACAGGAAAAGGCAGAGTGTGGAGAAGACAGAGTCTGGTGGAGACAGAGTGGTGGAGACAGATTCTGGTGGAGACAGAGCTTGATGGAGACAGAGTCTGATGGAGAAAAAGTCTGGTGCAGTCAGAGTCTGGTGGAGAGAGGCTGGTGAAGACCGAACCTGGTGAAGACAGTATGGTGAAGACAGAGTCTGGTGGAGACAAAGTCTGGTGAATACAGAGTCTGGTGAAGACAGAGTCTGGTGGAGCAGATCCTGGTGGAGACAGAGACTGATGGAGACAGTGTTTGGTGGAGACAGGGCCTGGTGGAGACAGAGTCTGCTGGAGATAGATCCTGCTGAAGACAGAGTCTGGTGAGTCATAGAGTCATAGAGTTTTACAGCACAGAAAGAGGCCCTTCGGCCCATCGTGTCTGCGCCGCCCATCCATCCCTGTCCAGTCTAATCCCATTTTCCAGCATTTGGTCCATAGCCTTGTATGCAATGGCATTTCAAGTGCTCATCCAAATGCTTCTTGAATGTTGTGAGGGTTCCTGCCTCTACCACCCTTTCAGGCATTGAGTTCCACATTCCAACCACCCTCTGGGTGAAAAAGTTCCTCCTCAAATCCCCTCTAAATCTCCTGCCCCTTACCCTGAATCTATGCCCCCTTGTTATTGACCCCCCTACTAAGGGGAAAAGTTCCTCTTTGTCTACCCTATCTATGCCCCTCATCATTTTGTACACCTCAATCAGGTCCCCCCTCAGCCTTCTTTGCTCCAAGGAAAACAACCCCAGCCTGTCCAGCCTCTCTTCATAGCTAAGGCGCTCCATCCCAGGTAACATCCTGGTGAATCTTCTCTGCACCCTCTCCAAAGCAATCACATCCTTCCTATAGTGAGGCGACCAGAACTGCACACAGTACTCCAGCTGTGGCCTCAGCAGCGTTTTGTACAGCTCCATCATAACCTCCCTGCTCTTATATTCTATGCCTCGGCTAATGAAGGCAAGTATCCCATATGCCTTTTTAACCACCTTATCTACCTGTTCCGCTGCCTTCAGGGATCTATGTACATGTACACCAAGGTCCCTCTGACCCTCTGTACTTCCTAGGGTCCTACCACTCATTGTGTATTCCCTTGCCTTATTTGTCCGTCCAAAATGCATCACCTCGCACTTTTCAGGGTTAAATTCCATTTGCCACTTTTCCGCCCATCTGACCAACCCGTTTATATCGTCCTGTAGCCTGAGGCTTTCCTCCTCACAATTTACCACCCCACCAATTTTCGTGTCATCTGCGAACTTACTGATCATACCTTTCACATTCTCATCCAAATCATTTATGTAGATCACAAACAACAAGGGACCCAGCACCGATCCCTGAGGTACCCCACTGGACACAGGCTTCCAGTCACAAAAGCAACCTTCGACCATCACCCTCTGCCTCCTGCCACTCAACCAGTTTATGATCCAACGCGCCAAGGCACCCTGGATCCCATGGGCTCTTACCTTCTTGACCAGTCTCCTATGCGGGACTTTGTCAAAAGCTTTACTGAAGTCCATGTAAACCACATCCACAGCATTTCCCTCATCCACCCCCCTAGTCACCCCCTCGAAAAATTCAATCAGATTTGTCAGACATGATTTACCCTTGACAAAGCCATGCTGACTATCCCCGATTAATCCTTGCCTCTCCAAGTGGAGACTAATTTTGTCCCTCAGAATTTTTTCCAATAATTTCCCTACCACAGATGTTAGGCTCACTGGCCTGTAATTCCCTGGTTTATCCCTGCTACCCTTCTTGAATAATGGTACTACGTTAGCTGTTCTCCAGTCCTCTGGTACATCCCCTGTGGCCAGAGAGGATAGAGTCTGGAGAAGACAGAGTCTGGAGAAACAGAGTCTGGTGGAGACAGAGTCTGGTGGAGACAGAGTCTGGTGGAGAAAGAGCTTGCTGCAGACAGAGTCTGGTGGAGACAGAGTCTGGTGGAGACAGAGTCTGGTGGAGACAGAGCTTGCTGCAGACAGAGTATGGTGAAGACAGAGTCTGCTGGAGACAAAGTCTGGTGAATACAGAGATGATAGAGATAGAGTCTGGTGGAGACAGGGTCTTGTGGAGACAGGTTCCGGTGAAGACAGGGTCTGGTGGAGAGAGTGTCTGGTGGAGACAGGGTCTGGTGGAGACAGAGTCTGGTGAAGGCAGAGTCTGGTGGAGACAGGGTCTGGTGAAGACTGGTTCTGGTGGAGAAAGTGTCTGGTGGAGACAGGTTCTGGTGGAGATAGGGTCTGGTGAAGACAGAGTCTGGTGAAGACAGAGTCTGGTGGAGTAGAGCCTGGTGGAGACAGAGACTGATGGAGACAAGGTCTGCTGGAGACAGATTCTGGTGGAGACAGAGTCTGGTGGAGACAGAGTCTGGTGGAGACAGAGCTTGATGGAGACAGAGTCTGGTGAAGACTGATTCTGGTGATGACAGAGGCTGGTGAAGACAGTATTGTGAAGATAGAATCTGGTGAAGACAGAGCATAGTGAAGACAGAGTCTGGTGGAGATAGAGCCTGGTGGAGACAGAGACTGATGGAGAAAGGGTCTGGTGGAGACAGAGTCTGGTGGAGACAGAGCTTGATGGAGACAGAGTGTGGTGATTACAGATTCTGGTGAAGACAGAGTCTGATGAAGACAGCGCTGGGTGGAGACATAGTCTGGTGGAGACAGAGTCTTGTGGAGACAGGGTCTCGTGAAGAAAGACTCTGGAGAAGACAGAGTCTGTTGAAGACAGAGTCTGGTGAAGACAGATTCTGGTGAAGACAGAGTCTGGTGAAGACAGCGCTGGGTGGAGACAGAGTCTGGTGGAGACAGAGTCTGGTGAAGACAGAGTCTGGTGGAGGCAGAGACTGGTGGAGACAGAGCTTGTTGGAGACAGAGTCTGGTGAATACAGAGTCTGGTGGAGACAGAGTTTGGTGGACATTGATTCTGGTGAAGACAGAATCTGGTGGAGACAGAGTCTGGTGAAGACAGAGTCTGGTGAAGACAGAGCATGGTGAAGACAGAGTCTGGTGGAGATAGATCCTGCTGGAGACAGAGACTGATGGAGACAGGGTCTGGTGGAGACAGAGACTCGTGGAGACAGAGCTTGATGGAGACAGAGTCTGGTGAAGACCGATTCTGGTGAAGACAAATTCTGCTGAAGACTGCACTGGGTGGAGACAGAGTCTGGTGGAGACAGAGTCTTGTGGAGACAGAGTCTCGTGAAGACACAATCTGGAGAAGAGAGAGACTGGAGAAGACAGAACATGGTGAAGACAGTATGGTGAAGACAGAGTCTGGTGGAGACAAAGTCTGGTGAATACAGACACTGATGGAGACAGTGTCTGGTGGAGACAGGGCCTGGTGGAGACAGATACTGCTGGAGATAGATCCTGCTGAAGAGAGAGTCTGGTGAAAATAGAGTCTGGAGAAGGCAGAGTCGGGAGAAACAGAGTCTGGTGGAGACAGAGTCTGGTGGAGACAGAGTCTGGTGGAGACAGAGCTTGCTGCAGACAGAGTCTGGTGGAGACAGAGTCTGGTGGAGACAGAGACCTTGCTGGGGAGAGTGTGGTGAAGCCAGAATCTGGTAAAGACAGTATGGTGAAGAGAGTGTCTGGTGGAGACAACTTCTGGTGAATACAGAGCTTGATAGAGATAGAGTCTGGTGGAGACAGGGTCTGGTGGAGAGATGGTCTTGTGGAGACAGGATCCGGTGTAGACAGGGTCTGGTGGAGACAGGGTCTGGTGGAGATAGTGTCTGGTGGAGACAAAGCCTGGTGGAGACAGAATCTGGTGGAGACAGAGTCTGGTGGAGACAGTGTCTGTTGGAGACAGAGTCTGGTGAAGACAGAGTCTGGTGAAGACAGAGCATGGTGAAGACAGAGTCTGGTGGAGATAGAGCCTGCTGGAGACAGAGACTGATGGAGACAGGGTCTGGTGGAGACAGAGACTCGTGGAGACAGAGCTTGATGGAGACAGAGTCTGGTGAAGACAGATTCTGGTGAAGACAAATTCTGGTGAAGACAGCACTGGGTGGAGACAGAGTCTGCTGGAGAGAGAGTCTCGTGAAGACAGAATCTGGAGAAGAGAGAGTCTGGAGAAGACAGAATCTGGTGAAGACAGAGTGTGGTGAAGACAGAATCTGGTGAAGACAGAGTCTGTCGAAGACAGCGCTGGGTGGAGACAGAGTCTGGTGGTGACAGAGTCTGGAGGAGACAGAGTCTTGTGAAGACAGATTCTGGTGAAGACAGAGTCTGGTGAAGACAGCGCTGGGTGGAGACAGAGTCTGGTGGAGACAGAGCCTGGTGGAGAGAGAGCCTGGTGGAGACAGAGTCTGGTGGAGACAGTGTATGGTGAAGACAGAGTCTGGTAAAGACAGAGCTTGATGGAGACAGAGTCTGGTGAAGACAGAATCTGATGAAGACAGAGTCTGGTGGAGAGAGTCTGGTGAAGAAAGAATCCGGTGAAGAAAGTATGGTGAAGACAGAGTCTGGTGGAGACAAATTCTGGTGAATGCAGAGCTTGATGGAGATAGAGTCTGGTGGAGACAGAGTCTGGTGGAGGCAAAGTCTGCTGAAGGCAGGGTCTGGTGGAGAAAGGGTCTGGTGGAGACAGGTTCTGGTGGAGATAGGGTCTGGTGAAGGCAGAGTCTGGTGGAGACAGAGTCTGGTGGAGACAGAGCTTGATGGAGACAGAGTCTGGTGAAGACAGATTCTGGTGATGACAGAGGCTGGTGAAGACAGTATTGTGAAGACAGAATCTGGTGAAGACAGAGCATAGTGAAGACAGAATCTGGTGGAGAAAGAGCCTGGTGGAGACAGAGACTGATGGAGGCAGGGTCTGCTGAAGACAGAGCTTGACGGAGACAGAGTGTGGTGAATACGGATTCTGGTGAAGACAGAGTCTGATGAAGACAGCGCTGGGTGGAGACAAAGTCTGGTGGAGACAGAGTCTTGTGGAGACAGGGTCTCGTGAAGAAAGAGTCTGGAGAAGACAGAGTCTGTTGAAGACATAGTCTGGTAAAGAGAGATTCTGGTGAAGACAGAGTCTTGTGAAGACAGCGCTGGGTGGAGACAGAGTCTGGTGGAGACAGAGTCTGGTGAAGACAGATTCTGGTGAAGACAGCGCTGGGTGGAGAAAGATTCTGGTGAAGCCAGAATCTGGTGAAGACAGTATGGTGAAGACAGAGTCTGGTGGAGACAAAGTCTGGTGAATGCAGAGCTTGATAGAGATAGAGTCTGGTGGAGAGAGGGTCTGGTGGAGACAGGGTCTTGTGCAGACAGGGTCCGGTGGAGACAGGGTCCGGTGAAGACAGGATCGGGTGGAGACAGGGTCTGGTGGAGACAGGGTCTGGTGGAGACAGAGTCTGGTGAAGGCAGAGTACGGTGGAGACAGCGTCTGGTGAAGACAGGGTCTAGTGGAGAAAGGGTCTGGTGGAGACAGGTTCTGGTGGAGATAGATTCTGGTGAAGACAGAGTCTGGTGAAGACAGAGTCTGGTGAAGACAGAGTCTGGTGGAGTAGAGCCTGGTGGAGACAGAGTCTGGTGAATACAGAGACTGATGGAGACAGTGTCTGGTGAAGACAGGGCTTGGTGGAGACAGAGTCTGCTGGAGATAGATCCTGCTGAAGACAGAGTCTGGTGAAGATAGAGTCTGGAGAAGTCAGAGTCTGGAGAAACAGAGTCTGGTGGAGACAGAGTCTGGTGGAGACAGAGTCTGGTGGAGACAGAGCTTGCTGCAGACAGAGTCTGGTGGAGACAGAGTCTGGTGGAGACAGAGACCTTGCTGGAGAGAGTCTGGTGAAGCCAGAATCTGGTGAAGACAGAATGGTGAAGACAGAGTCTGGTGGAGACAAAGTCAGGTGAATACAGAGCTTGATAGAGATAGAGTCTGGTGGAGACAGGGTCTGGTGGAGACCGGGTCTTGTGGAGACAGGTTCCGGTCAAGACAGGGTCTGGTGGAGACAGGGTCTG
Organism: Somniosus microcephalus; assembly: GCF_052327205.1. NCBI lineage: Eukaryota > Metazoa > Chordata > Chondrichthyes > Squaliformes > Somniosidae > Somniosus > Somniosus microcephalus. The sequence goes on along the minus strand of NW_028225234.1, from coordinate 861,830 downwards.
GTGGAGACAGGGTCTGGTGGAGACAGACTCTGGTGGAGGCAGAGACTGGTGGAGACAGGGTCTGGTGAAGACAGATTCTGGTGGAGACAGGGTCTGGTGAAGACAGAGTCTGGTGAAGACAGAACTTGATGGAGATAGGGTCTGGTGAAGACAGAGTCTGGTGAAGACAGAATCTGGTGAAGCCAGAGTCTGGTGAAGACAGAGTCTGGTGGAGTAGAGCCTGGTGGAGACAGAAACTGATGGAGACAGGGTCTGCTGGAGACAGTGTCTGGTGGAGACAGAGTTTGGTGGAGACAGAGTCTGGTGGAGACAGAGCTTGATGGAGACAGAGTCTGGTGAAGACAGATTCTGGTGATGACAGATGCTGGTGAAGACAGTATTGTCAAGACAGAGTCTGGTGAAGAAAGAACATAGTGAAGACAGAGTCTGGTGGAGATAGAGCCTGGTGGAGACAGAGACTGATGGAGACAGTGTCTGGTGGAAACAGAGTCTGGTGGAGACAGAGCTTGATGGAGGCAGAGTGTGGTGAATACAGATTCTGGTGAAGACAGAGTCTGATGAAGACAGCGCTGGGTGGAGACAGAGTCTGGTGGAGACAGAGTCTTCTGGAGACAGAGTCTCGTGAAGACAGAGTCTGGAGAAGACAGTGTCTGGTGAAGACAGAATCAGGTGAAGACAGATTCTGATGAAGACAGAGTCTGGTGAAGACAGCGCTGGGTGGAGACAGAGTCTGATGGAGACAGAGTCTGGTGGCGACAGAGTCTGGTGGTGACAGAGTCTGGTGAAGACAGAGTCTGGTGAAGACAAATTCTGGTGAACACAGAACCTGGTGAAGACAGCGCTGGGTGGAGACAGAGTCTGGTCGTGACAGAGCCTGGTGGAGACAGAGTCTGGTGGAGACAGAGTCTGGGGAAGATAGAGTCTGGTGAAGACAGAGCTTGATGGAGACAGAGTCTGGTGAAGACAGAGTCTGGTGAAGACAGAGTATGGTGGAGAGAGCCTGGTGAAGACATTATCTGGTGAAGACAGTATGGTGAAGACAGAGTCTGGTGGAGACAGACTTGTGAAGACAGAGTCTGGAGAAGACAGAGTCTGTTGGAAAAATAGTCTGGTGGAGACAAAGTCTGGTGGAGACAGAGTCTTGTGGAGACAGAGTCTGGTGAAGACAGATTCTGGTGGCGAAAGGGTCTGGTGGAGACAGGTTCTGGTGGAGATAGGGTCTGGTGAAGACATAGTCTGGTGAAGACAGAGCTAGATTGAGACAGAGTCTGGTGAAGACAGAGTCTGGTGAAGACAGAGTCTGGTGGAGTAGAGCCTGGTGGAGACAGAGACTGATGGAGACAGGGTCTGGTGGAGACAGGGTCTGGTGGAGGCAGGGTCTGGTGGAGAAAGAGTCTGGTGGATACAGAGTTGGTGAAGACAGAGTCTGGTGGAGTAGATCCTGGTGGAGACAGAGACTGATGGAGACAGTGTCTGGTGGAGACAGGGCCTAGTGGAGACAGAGTCTGCTGCAGATAGATCCTGCTGAAGACAGAGTCTGGTGAAGATAGAGTCTGGAGAAGACAGAGTCTGGAGAAACAGAGTCTGGTGGAGACAGAGTCTGGTGGAGACAGAGTCTGGTGGAGACAGAGCTTGCTGCAGACAGAGTCTGGTGGAGACAGAGTCTGGTGGAGACAGAGACCTTGCTGGAGAGAATCTGGTGAAGCCAGAATCTGGTGAAGACAGTATGGTGAAGACAGAGTCTGGTGGAGACAAAGTCTGGTGAATACAGAGCTTGATAGAGATAGAGTCTGGTGGAGACAGGGTCTGGTGGAGACAGGGTCTTGTGGAGACAGGTTCCGGTGAAGACAGGGTTTGGTGGAGACAGGTTCTGGTGGAGACAGGGTGTGGTGGAAACAGAGTCTGGTGGAGGCAGAGTCTGGTGGAGACAGGGTCTGGTGAAGACTGGTTCTGGTGGAGAAAGGGTCTGGTGGAGACAGGTTCTGGTGGAGATAGGGTCTGGTGAAGACAGAGTCTGGTGAAGACAGAATCTAGTGAAGACAGAGTCTGGTGAAGACAGATTCTGGTGGAGTAGAGCCTGCTGGAGACAGAGACTGATGGAGACAGGGTCTGCTGGAGACAGGGACTGGTGGAGACAGAGTCTGGTGGAGACAGAGTCTGGTGGAGACAGAGCTTGATGGAGACAGAGTCTGGTGAAGACAGATTCTGGTGATGACAGAGTCTGGTGAAGACAGTATTGTGAAGACAGAATCTGGTGAAGACAGAGCATAGTGAAGACAGAGTCTGGTGGAGATAGAGCCTGGTGGAGACAGAGACTGATGGAGACAGGGTCTGGTGGAGGCAGAGTCTGGTGGAGACAGAGGTTGATGGAGACAAAGTGTGGTGAATACAGATTCTGGTGAAGACAGAGTCTGATGAAGACAGCGCTGGGTGGAGACAAAGTCTGGTGGAGACAGAGTCTTGTGGAGACAGGGTCTCGTGAAGAAAGAATCTGGAGAATACAGAGACTGTTGAAGACAGAGTCTGGTGAAGACAGATTCTGGTGAAGACAGAGACTGGTGAAGACAGTGCTGGGTGGAGACAGAGTCTGGTGGAGACAGAGACTGGTGGAGACAGAGCTTGTTGGAGACAGAGTCTGGTGAATGCAGAGTCTGGTGGAGACAGAGTTTGGTGGACATTGATTCTGGTGAAGACAGAGTCTGGTGAAGACAGGAGAAGACAGAGTGTGGAGAGGACAGAGTCTGGTGGAGGCAGAGTGGTGGAGACAGATTCTGGTGGAGACAGAGCTTGATGGAGACAGAGTCTGATGGAGAAAGAGTCTGGTGCAGTCAGAGTCTGGTGGAGAGAGTCTGGTGAAGACAGAACCTGGTGAAGACAGTATGGTGAAGACAGAGTCTGGTGGAGACAAAGTCTGGTGAATACAGAACTTGATGGAGATAGAGCCTGGTGGAGACACGGTCTGGTGGAGACAGGGTCTGGTGGATACAGGGTCTGGTGAAGACAGGGTCTGGTGGAGACAGGGTCTAGTGGAGAGAGGGCCTCGGAAAGACAGAGTCTGGTGAAGACAGTATGGTGAAGACAGAGTCAGGTGAATACAGTATGGTGAAGACAGAGTCTGGTGGAGAAAAAGTCTGGTGGAGACAGAATCTGGTGGAGGCAGAGACTGGTGGAGACAGAGTCTGGTGGAGACAGTGTCTGGTGAAGACAGAGTCTGGTGAAAACAGAGCATGGTGAAGACAGAGTTTGGTGGAGATAGAGCCTGCTGGAGACAGAGACTGATGGAGACAGGGTCTGGTGGAGACAGAGACTCTTGGAGACAGAGCTTGATGGAGACAGAGTCTGGTGAAGACAGATTCTGGTGAAGACAAATTCTGGTTAAGACAGCACTGGGTGGAGACAGAGTCTGGTGGAGACAGAGTCTTGTGGAGAAAGAGTCTCGTGAAGACAGAATCTGGAGAAGAGAGAGTCTGGAGAAGACAGAGGCTGGTGAAGACAGAGTCTGGCGAAGACAGAATCTGGTGAAGACAGTGTCTGGTGAAGACAGCTCTGCGTGGAGACAGAGTCTGGTGGAGACACAGGCTGGTGGTGACAGAGTCTATTGGAGACAGTGTATGGTGAAGACAGTGTCTGGTGAAGACAGAGCTTGATGAAGACAGAGTCTGGTGAAGACAGATTCTGGTGGAGAGAGTCTGGTGAAGAAAGAATCTGGTGAAGAAAGTATGGTGAAGACAGAGTCTGGTGGAGACAAATTCTGGTGAATACAGAGCTTGATGGAGATAGAGTCTGGTGGAGACAGGGTCTGGTGGAGACAGTCTGCTGAAGACAGAGACTGGAGGAGACAGAGTCTGGTGGAGGCAAAGTCTGCTGATGACAGGGTCTGGTGGAGAAAGGGCCTGGTGGAGATAGGTTCTGGTGGAGATAGGGTCTGGTGAAGACAGAGTCTGGTGGAGACAGAGTCTGGTGGAGACAGAGCTTGATGGAGACAGAGTCTGGTGAAGACAGATTCTGGTGATGACAGAGTCTGGTGAAGACAGTATTGTGAAGACAGAATCTGGTGAAGACAGAGCATAGTGAAGAAAGAATCTGGTGGAGATAGAGCCTGGTGGAGACAGAGACTGATGGAGGCAGGGTCTGCTGGAGACAGAGTCTGGTGGAGACAGAGCTTGATGGAGACAGAGTGTGGTGAATACAGATTCTGGTGAAGACAGAGTCTGATGAAGACAGCACTGGGTGGAGACAGAGTCTGGTGGAGACAGAGTCTTGTGAAGACAGAGTTTGGTGAAGACAGATTCTGGTGAAGACAGAGTCTGGTGAAGACAGCGCTGGGTGGAGACAGAGTCTGGTGGAGACAGAGTCTGGTGAAGAAATAATCTGGTGAAGACAGTATGGTGAAGACAGAGTCTGGTGGAGAAAGTCTGGTGAAGACAGAGTCTGGAGAAGACAGAGACTGTTGGAGACAGAGTCCGGTGTAGACAGGGTCTGGTGGAGAAAGGGTCTGGTGGAGACAGGTTCGGGTGGAGATAGGGTCTGGTGAAGACAGAGTCTGGTGAAGACAGATTCTGGTGATGACAGATGCTGGTGAAGACAGTATTGTCAAGACAGATTCTGGTGAAGACAGTGCATCGTGAAGACAGAGTCTGGTGGAGATAGAGCCTGTTGGAGACAGAGACTGATGGAGACAGTGTCTGGTGGAGACAGAGTCTGGTGGAGACAGAGCTTGATGGAGACAGAGTGTGGTGAATACAGATTCTGGTGAAGACAGAGTCTGATGAAGACAGCGCTGGGTGGAGACCGAGTCTGGTGGAGACAGAGTCTTCTGGAGACAGAGTCTCGTGAAGATAGAGTCTGGAGAAGACAGAGTCTGGTGAAGACAGAATCTGGTGAAGACAGATTCTGGTGAAGACAGAGTCTGGTGAAGACAGCGCTGGGTGGAGACAGAGTCTGGTGGCGACAGAGTCTGCTGGTGACAGAGTCTGGTGAAGACAGAGTCTGGTGAAGACTAATTCTGGTGAAGACAGAGCTGGGTGGAGACAGAGTCTGGTGGTGACAGAGCCTGGTGGAGACAGAGTCTGGTGGAGACAGAGTCTGGGCAAGACAGAGTCTGGTGAAGACAGAACTTGATGGAGACAGAGTCTAGTGAAGACAGAGTCTGGTGAAGACAGAGTATGGTGGAGAGAGTCTGGTGAAGACATAATCTGGTGAAGACAGTATGGTGAAGACAGAGTCTGATGAAGACAGCGCTGGGTGGAGATAAAGTCTGGTGGAGACAGAGACTTGTGGAGACAGGGTCTCGTGAAGAAAGAGTCTGGAGAAGACAGAGTCTGGTGAAGAAAGGGTCTGGTGAAGACAGATTCTGGTGGAGACAAAGTCTGGTGAAGACAGAGTCTGGTGGAGACAGAGACTGGTGGAGACAGAGCTTGTTGGAGACAGAGTCTGGTGAATACAGAGTCTGGTGGAGACAGAATTTGGTGAAGATTGATTCTGGTGAAGACAGAGTCTGGTGAAGACAGGAGAAGACAGAGTGTGGAGAAGACAGAGTCTGGTGGAGACAGAGTGGTGGAGACAGATTCTGGTGGAGACAGAGCTTGATGGAGACAGAGTCTGATGGAGAAAGAGTCTGGTGCAGTCAGAGTCTGGTGGAGAGAGTCTGGTGAAGACAGAACCTTGTGAAGACAGTATGGTGAAGACAGAGTCTGGTGGAGACAAAGTCTGGTGAACACAGAGTTGGTGAAGACAGAGTCTGGTGGAGTAGATCCTGGTGGAGACAGAGACTGATGGAGACAGTGTCTGGTGGAGACAGGGCCTAGTGGAGACAGAGTCTGCTGGAGATAGATCCTGCTGAAGACAGAGTCTGGTGAAGATAGAGTCTGGAGAAGACAGAGTCTGGAGAAACAGAGTCTGGTGGAGACAGAGTCTGGTGGATACAGAGACTGGTGGAGACAGAGCTTGCTGCAGACAGAGTCTGGTGGAGACAGAGACCTTGCTGGAGAGAATCTGGTGAAGCCAGAATCTGGTGAAGACAGTATGGTGAAGACAGAGTCTGGTGGAGACAAAGTCTGGTGAATACAGAGCTTGATAGAGATAGAGTCTGGTGGAGACAGGGTCTGGTGGAGACAGGGTCTTGTGGAGACAGGTTCCAGTGAAGACAGGGTGTGGTGGAGACAGGGTCTGGTGGAGACAGGGTCTGGTGGAAACAGAGTCTGGTGGAGGCAGAGTCTGGTGGAGACAGGGTCTGGTGAAGACTGGTTCTGGTGGAGAAAGGGTCTGGTGGAGACAGGTTCTGGTGGAGATAGGGTCTGGTGAAGACAGAGTCTGGTGAAGACAGAATCTAGTGAAGACAGAGTCTGGTGAAGACAGATTCTGGTGGAGTAGAGCCTGCTGGAGACAGAGACTGATGGAGACAGGGTCTGCTGGAGACAGGGACTGGTGGAGACAGAGTCTGGTGGAGACAGAGTCTGGTGGAGACAGAGCTTGATGGAGACAGAGTCTGGTGTAGACAGATTCTGGTGATGACAGAGTCTGGCGAAGACAGTATTGTGAAGACAGAATCTGGTGAAGACAGAGCATAGTGAAGACAGAGTCTGGTGGAGATAGAGCCTGGTGGAGACAGAGACTGATGGAGACAGGGTCTGGTGGAGGCAGAGTCTGGTGGAGACAGAGCTTGATGGAGACAAAGTGTGGTGAATGCAGATTCTGGTGAAGACAGAGTCTGATGAAGACAGCGCTGGGTGGAGACAAAGTCTGGTGGAGACGGATACTTGTGGAGACAGGGTCTCGTGAAGAAAGAGTCTGGAGAATACAGAGACTGTTGAAGACAGAGTCTGGTGAAGACAGATTCTGGTGAAGACAGAGTCTGGTGAAGACAGTGCTGGTTGGAGACAGAGTCTGGTGGAGACAGAGACTGGTGGAGACAGAGCTTGTTGGAGACAGAGTCTGGTGAATGCAGAGTCTGGTGGAGACAGAGTTTTGTGGACATTGATTCTGGTGAAGACAGAGTCTGGTGAAGACAGGAGAAGACAGAGTGTGGAGAAGACAGAGTCTGGTGGAGACAGAGTGGTGGAGACAGATTCTGGTGGAGACAGAGCTTGATGGAGACAGAGTCTGATGGAGAAAGAGTCTGGTGCAGTCAGAGTCTGGTGGAGAGAGTCTGGTGAAGACAGAACTTGGTGAAGACAGTATGGTGAAGACAGAGTCTGGTGGAGACAAAGTCTGGTGAATACAGAGCTTGATGGAGATAGAGCCTGGTGGAGGCACGGTCTGGTGGAGACAGGGTCTGGTGGATACAGGGTCTGGTGAAGACAGGGTCTGGTGGAGACAGGGTCTAGTGGAGAGAGGGCCTCGTAAAGACAGAGTCTGGTGAAGACAGTATGGTGAAGACAGAGTCAGGAGAAGACAGTATGGTGAAGACAGAGTCTGGTGGAGAAAAAGTCTGGTGGAGACAGAATCTGGTGGAGGCAGAGACTGGTGGAGACAGAGTCTGGTGGAGACAGTGTCTGGTGAAGACAGAGTCTGGTGAAGACAGAGCATGGTGAAGACAGAGCATGGTGAAGACAGAGTCTGGTGGAGATAGAGCCTGCTGGAGACAGAGACTGATGGAGACAGGGTCTGGTGGAGACAGAGACTCTTGGAGACAGAGCTTGATGGAGACAGAGTCTGGTGAAGACAGATTCTGGTGAAGACAAATTCTGGTTAAGAAAGCACTGGGTGGAGACAGAGTCTGGTGGAGACAGAGTCTTGTGGAGACAGTGTCTCGTGAAGACAGAATCAGGAGAAGAGAGAGTCTGGAGAAGACAGAGGCTGGTGAAGGCAGAGTCTGGTGAAGACAGAGTCTGGTGAAGACAGCGCTGCGTGGAGACAGAGTCTGGTGGAAACAGAGTCTGGTGGAGACAGAGTCTGGTGGAGACAGTGTCTGGTGAAGACAGAGTCTGGTGAAGACAGAGCATGGTGAAGACAGAGTCTGGTGGAGATAGAGCCTGCTGGAGACAGAGACTGATGGAGACAGGGTCTGGTGGAGACAGAGACTCTTGGAGACAGAGCTTGATGGAGACAGAGTCTGGTGAAGACAGATTCTGGTGAAGACAAATTCTGGTTAAGACAGCAATGGGTGGAGACAGAGTCTGGTGGAGACAGAGTCTTGTGGAGACAGTGTCTCGTGAAGACAGAATCAGGAGAAGAGAGAGTCTGGAGAAGACAGAGGCTGGTGAAGACAGAGTCTGGTGAAGACAGAATCTGGTGAAGACAGAGTCTGGTGAAGACAGCGCTGCGTGGAGACAGAGTCTGGTGGGGACAGAGTCTGGTGGTGACAGAGTCTGGTGGAGACAGTGTATGGTGAAGACAGAGTCTGGTGAAGACAGAGCTTGATGAAGACAGAGTCTGGTGAAGACAGATTCTGGTGGAGAGAGTCTGGTGAAGAAAGAATCTGGTGAAGAAAGTATGGTGAAGACAGAGTCTGGTGAAGACAAATTCTGGTGAATACAGAGCTTGATGGAGAGAGAGTCTGGTGGAGACAGGGTCTGGTGGAGACAGTCTGCTGAAGACAGAGACTGGAGGAGACAGAGTCTGGTGGAGGCAAAGTCTGCTGATGACAGGGTCTGGTGGAGAAAGGGTCTGGTGGAGACAGGTTCTGGTGGAGATAGGGTCTGGTGAAGACAGCTTCGGGTGAAGACAGCGCTGGGTGGAGACAGATTCTGGTGGAGACAGGGTCTGGTGAAGACAGGGTCTGGTGGAGACAGGGTCTGGTTGAGACAGAGTCTGGTGGTGACAGACCTTAGTGGAGACAGAGTCTGGTGGAAAAAGAGTCTGATGGAGACAGAGACCTTGCTGGAGAGAGTCTGCAGAAGCCAGAATCTGCTGAAGACAGTATGGTGAAGACAGAGTCTGGTGGAGACAAAGTCTGGTGAATACAGAGATTGATAGAGATAGAGTCTGGTGGAGACAGGGTCTGGTGGAGACAGGTTCTGGTGGAGAAAGGGTCTGGTGGAGACAGGTTCTGGTGGAGATAGGTTCTGGTGAAGACAGAGTCTGGTGAAGACAGAATCTGGTGAAGACAGAGTCTGGTGAAGACAGAATCTGCTGGAGTAGGGACTGGTGGAGACAGAGTCTTCTGGAGACAGAGTCTCGTGAAGACAGAGTCTGGAGAAGACAGAGTCTGGTGAAGACAGCATCTGGTGAAGACAGATTCTGGTGAAGACAGAGTCTGGTGAAGACAGCGCTGGGTGGAGGCAGAGTCTGGTGGAGACAGAGTCTGGTGGCGACAGAGTCTGGTGGTGACAGAGTCTGGTGAAGACAGAGTCTGGTGAAGACAAATTCTGGTGAAGACAGAGTCTGGTGAAGACAGCGCTGGGTGGAGGCAGAGTCTGGTGGTGACAGAGCCTGGTGGAGACAGAGTCTGTGCAAGACAGAGTCTGGTGAAGACAGAACTTGATGGAGACAGAGTCTGGTGAAGACAGAGTCTGGTGAAGACAGAGTATGGTGGAGAGAGTCTGGTGAAGAGAGAATCTGGTGAAGACAGTATGGTGAAGACAGAGTCTGGTGGAGACAGTCTGGTGAAGACAGAGTCTGGAGAAGACAGAAACTGTTGGAGAAAAAGTCTGGTGAAGACAGATTCTGGTAGAGACAGAGTCCGGTGTAGACAGGGTCTGGTGGAGAAAGGGTCTGGTGGAGAGAGGTTCGGGTGGAGATAGGGTCTGGTGAAGACAGAGTCTGGTGAAGACAGATTCTGGTGATGACAGATGCTGGTGAAGACAGTATTGTCAAGACAGATTCTGGTGAAGACAGAGCATCGTGAAGACAGAGTCTGATGGAGATAGAGCCTGTTGGAGACAGAGACTGATGGATACAGTGTCTGGCGGAGACAGAGTCTGGTGGAGACAGAGCTTGATGGAGACAGATTCTGGTGAAGACAGAGTCTGATGAAGACAGCACTGGGTGGAGACCGAGTCTGGTGGAGACAGAGTCTTCTGGAGACAGAGTCTCGTGAAGATAGAGTCTGGAGAAGACAGTGTCTGGTGAAGACAGAATCTGGTGAAGACAGATTCTGGTGAAGACAGAGTCTGGTGAAGACAGCGCTGGGTGGAGACAGAGTCTGGTGGAGACAGAGTCTGGTGGCGACAGAGTCTGCTGGTGACAGAGTCTGGTGAAGACAGAGTCTGGGGAAGACAAATTCTGGTGAAGACAGAGCTGGGTGGAGACAGAGTCTGGTGGTGACAGAGCCTGGTGGAGACAGAGTCTGGTGGAGACAGAGTCTGGGCAAGACAGAGTCTGGTGAAACCAGAACTTGATGGAGACAGAGTCTGGTGAAGACAGAGTCTGGTGAAGACAGAGTATGGTGGAGAGAGTCTGGTGAAGACATAATCTGGTGAAGACAGTATGGTGAAGACAGAGTCTGGTGGAGACAGTCTGGTGAAGACAGAGTCTGGAGAAGACAGAGTCTGTTGGAGAAAAAGTCTGGTGGAGACAAAGTCTGGTGGAGACAGAGTCTTGTGGAGACAGAGTCTGGTGAAGACAGATTCTGGTGGAGACAGAGTCCGGTGTAGACAGGGTCTGGTGGAGAAAGGGTCTGGTGGAGACAGGTTCGGGAGGAGATAGGTTCTGGTGAAGACAGAGTCTGGTGAAGACAGAGCTTGATTGAGACAGAGTCTGGTGAAGACAGAGTCTGGTGAAGACAGAGTCTGGTGAAGACAGAGTCTGATGGAGTAGAGCCTGGTGGAGACAGAGACTGATGGAGACAGGGTCTGGTGGAGACAGGGTCTGGTGGAGGCAGGGTCTGGTGGAGACAGAGTCTGGTGGAGGCAGTGCTTGATGGAGACAGAGTCTGGTGAAGACAGATTCTGGTGATGACAGAGGCTGGTGAAGACAATATAGTGAAGACAGAATCTGGTGAAGAGAGAGCATAGTGAAGACAGAGTCTGGTGGAGATAGAGCCTGGTGGAGACAGAGACTGATGGAGACAGGGTCTGGTGGAGAAAGAGTCTGGTGGAGGCAGAGCTTGATGGAGACAGAGTGTGGTGAATACAGATTCTGGTGAAGACAGAGTCTGATGAAGACAGCGCTGGGTGGAGACAAAGTCTGGTGAAGACAGAGTCTTGTGGAGACAGGGTCTCGTGAAGAAAGAGTCTGGAGAAGACAGGGTCTGGTGAAGACAGAGTCTGGTGAAGACAGATTCTGGTGAAGACAGAGTCTGGTGAAGACAGCGCTGGGTGGAGGCAGAGTCTGGTGGAGACAGAGTCTGGTGGTGACAGAGTCTGGTGGTGACAGAGTCTGGTGAAGACAGAGTCTGGTGAAGACAAATTCTGGTGAAGACAGAGTCTGGTGAAGACAGCGCTGGGTGGAGGCAGAGTCTGGTGGTGACAGAGCCTGGTGGAAACAGAGTCTGTGCAAGACAGAGTCTGGTGAAGACAGAACTTGATGGAGACAGAGTCTGGTGAAGACAGAGTATGGTGGAGAGAGTCTGGTGAAGACATAATCTGGTGAAGACAGTATGGTGAAGACAGAGTCTGGTGGAGGCAGTCTGGTGAAGACAGAGTCTGGAGAAGACAGAGACTGTTGGAGAAAAAGTCTGGTGAAGACAGATTCTGGTAGAGACAGAGTCCTGTGTAGACAGGGTCTGGTGGAGAAAGGGTCTGGTGGAGAGAGGTTCGGGTGGAGATAGGGTCTGGTGAAGACAGAGTCTGGTGAAGACAGATTCTGGTGATGACAGATGCTGGTGAAGACAGTATTGTCAAGACAGATTCTGGTGAAGACAGAGCATCGTGAAGACAGAGTCTGGTGGAGATAGAGCCTGTTGGAGACAGAGACTGATGGATACAGTGTCTGGTGGAGACAGAGTCTGGTGGAGACAGAGCTTGATGGAGACAGAGTGTGGTGAATACAGATTCTGGTGAAGACAGAGTCTGATGAAGACAGCACTGGGTGGAGACCGAGTCTAGTGGAGACAGAGTCTTCTGGAGACAGAGTCTCGTGAAGATAGAGTCTGGAGAAGACAGTGTCTGGTGAAGACAGAATCTGGTGAAGACAGATTCTGGTGAAGACAGAGTCTGGTGAAGACAGCGCTGGGTGGAGACAGAGTCTGGTGGAGACAGAGTCTGGTGGCGACAGAGTCTGCTGGTGACAGAGTCTGGTGAAGACAGAGTCTGGGGAAGACAAATTCTGGTGAAGACAGAGCAGGGTGGAGACAGAGTCTGGTGGTGACAGAGCCTGGTGGAGACAGAGACTGGTGGAGACAGAGTCTGGGCAAGACAGAGTCTGGTGAAGACAGAACTTGATGGAGACAGAGTCTGGTGAAGACAGAGTCTGGTGAAGACAGAGTATGGTGGAGAGAGTCTGGTGAAGACATAATCTGGTGAAGACAGTATGGTGAAGACAGAGTCTGGTGGAGACAGTCTGGTGAAGACAGAGTCTGGAGAAGACAGAGTCTGTTGGAGAAAAAGTCTGGTGGAGACAAAGTCTGGTGGAGACAGAGTCTTGTGGAGACAGAGTCTGGTGAAGACAGACTCTGGTGGAGACAGAGTCCGGTGTAGACAGGGTCTGGTGGAGAAAGGGTCTGGTGGAGACAGGTTCGGGAGGAGATAGGGTCTGGTGAAGACAGAGTCTGGTGAAGACAGAGCTTGATTGAGACAGAGTCTGGTGAAGACAGAGTCTGGTGAAGACAGAGTCTGATGGAGTAGAGCCTGGTGGAGACAGAGACTGATGGAGACAGGGTCTGGTGGAGACAGGGTCTGGTGGAGGCAGGGTCTGGTGGAGACAGAGTCTGGTGGAGGCAGTGCTTGATGGAGACAGAGTCTGGTGAAGACAGATTCTGGTGATGACAGAGGCTGGTGAAGACAATATAGTGAAGACAGAATCTGGTGAAGAGAGAGCATAGTGAAGACAGAGTCTGGTGGAGATAGAGCCTGGTGGAGACAGAGACTGATGGAGACAGGGTCTGGTGGAGAAAGAGTCTGGTGGAGGCAGAGCTTGATGGAGACAGAGTGTGGTGAATACAGATTCTGGTGAAGACAGAGACTGATGAAGACAGCGCTGGGTGGAGACAAAGTCTGGTGAAGACAGAGTCTTGTGGAGACAGGGTCTCGTGAAGAAAGAGTCTGGAGAAGACACGGTCTGGTGAAGACAGAGTCTGGTGAAGACAGATTCTGGTGAAGACAGAGTCTGGTGAAGACAGCGCTGGGTGGAGACAGAGTCTGGTGGAGACAAAGTCTGGTGAAGACAGAGTCTGGTGGAGACAGAGACTGGTGGAGACAGAGCTTGTTGGAGACAGAGTCTGGTGAATACAGAGTCTGGTGGAGACAGAGTTTGGTGAAGATTGATTCTGGTGAAGACAGAGTCTGGTGAAGACAGGAGAAGACAGAGTGTGGAGAAGACAGAGTCTGGTGGAGACAGAGTGGTGGAGACAGATTCTGGTGGAGACAGAGCTTGATGGAGACAGAGTCTGATGGAGAAAGAGTCTGGTGCAGTCAGAGTCTGGTGGAGAGAGTCTGGTGAAGACAGAACCTGGTGAAGACAGTATGGTGAAGACAGAGTCTGGTGGAGACAAAGTCTGGTGAATACAGAGTCTGGTGAAGACAGAGTCTGGTGGAGCAGATCCTGGTGGAGACAAAGACTGATGGAGACAGTGTCTGGTGGAGACAGGGCCTGGTGGAGACAGAGTCTGCTGGAGTTAGATCCTGCTGAAGACAGAGTCTGGTGAAGATAGTGTCTGGAGAAGACAGAGTCTGGAGAAACAGAGTCTGGTGGAGACAGTGTCTGGTGGAGACAGAGTCTGGTGGAGACAGAGCTTGCTGCAGACAGAGTCTGGTGGAGACAGAGTCTGGTGGAGACAGAGACCTTGCTGGAGAGAGTCTGGTGAAACCTGAATCTGGTGAAGACAGTATGGTGAAGACAGAGTCTGCTGGAGACAAAGTCTGGTGATTACAGAGATGATAGAGATGGAGTCTGGTGTAGACAGGGTCTGGTGGAGACAGGGTCTTGTGGAGGCAGAGTCTGGTGGAGACAGGGTCTGGTGAAGACTGGTTCTGGTGGAGAAAAGGTCTGGTGGAGAGAGGTTCTGGTGGAGATAGGGTCTGGTGAAGACAGAGTCTGGTGAAGACAGAGTCTGGTGGAGTAGAGCCTGGTGGAGACAGAGACAGATGGAGACAGGGTCTGCTGGAGACAGGGTCTGGTGGAGACAGAGTCTGGTGGAGACAGAGCCTGGTGGAGACCGAGCTTCATGGAGACAGAATCTGTGAAGACAGATTCTGGTGATGACAGAGGCTGGTGAAGACAATATTGTGAAGATAGAATCTGGTGAAGACAGAGCATAGTGAAGACAGAGTCTGGTGGAGATAGAGCCTGGTGGAGACAGAGTCTGATGGAGACTGGGTCTGGTGGAGACAGAGTCTGGTGGAGACAGAGCTTGATGGAGACAGAATGTGGTGATTACAGATTCTGGTGAAGACAGAGTCTGATGAAGATCGCGCTGGGTGGAGACAAAGTCTGGTGGAGACAGAGTCTTGTGGAGACAGGGTCTCGTGAAGAAAGAGTCTGGAGAAGACAGAGTCTGTTGAAGACAGAGTCTGGTGAAGACAGATTCTGGTGAAGACAGAGTCTGGTGAAGAAAGCGCTGGGTGGAGACAGAGTCTGGTGGAGACAGAGTCTGGTGAAGACAGAGTCTGGTGGAGACAGAGACTGGTGGAGACAGAGCACTGTTGGAGACAGAGTCTGGTGAATACAGAGTCAGGTGGAGACAGAGTTTGGTGCACATTGATTCTGGTGAAGACAGAGTCTGGTGAAGACAGGAGAAGACAGAGTGTGGAGAAGACAGAGTCTGGTGGAGACCAAGTGGTGGAGACAGATTCTGGTGGAGACAGAGCTTGATGGAGACAGAGTCTGAAGGAGAAAGAATCTCGTGCAATCAGAGTCTGGTGGAGAGAGTCTGGTGAAGACAGAACCGGGTGAAGACAGTATGGTGAAGACAGAGTCTGGTGGAGACAAAGTCTGGTGAATACAGCGCTTGATGGAGATAGAGCCTGGTGGAGACTCGGTCTGGTGGAAACAGGGTCTGGTGGAGACTGGGCCTGGTGAAGAGAGGGTCTGGTGGAGACAGGGTATAGTGGAGACAGGGTCTCGTAAAGACAGAATCTGGTGAAGGCAGTATGGTGAAGACAGAGTCAGGTGAAGAGAGTATGTTGAAGACAGAGTCTGGTGGAGACAAAGTCTGGTGGAGACAGAATCTGGTGGAGAGAGAGTCTGGTGGAGACAGAGTCTGGTGGAGACAGAGTCCGGTGTAGACAGGGTCTGGTGGAGAAAGGGTCTGGTGGAGACAGGTTCGGGAGGAGATAGGGTCTGGTGAAGACAGAGTCTGGTGAAGACAGAGCTTGATTGAGACAGAGTCTGGTGAAGACAGATTCTGGTGAAGACAGAGTCTGGTGAAGACAGCGCTGGGTGGAGACAGAGTCTGGTGGAGACAGAGTCTGGTGGCGACAGAGTCTGCTGGTGACAGAGTCTGGTGAAGACAGAGTCTGGTGAAGACTAATTCTGGTGAAGACAGAGCTGGGTGGAGACAGAGTCTGGTGGTGACAGAGCCTGGTGGAGACAGAGTCTGGTGGAGACAGAGTCTGGGCAAGACAGAGTCTGGTGAAGACAGAACTTGATGGAGACAGAGTCTAGTGAAGACAGAGTCTGGTGAAGACAGAGTATGGTGGAGAGAGTCTGGTGAAGACATAATCTGGTGAAGACAGTATGGTGAAGACAGAGTCTGATGAAGACAGCGCTGGGTGGAGATAAAGTCTGGTGGAGACAGAGACTTGTGGAGACAGGGTCTCGTGAAGAAAGAGTCTGGAGAAGACAGAGTCTGGTGAAGAAAGGGTCTGGTGAAGACAGATTCTGGTGAAGACAGAGTCTGGTGAAGACAGCGCTGGGTGGAGACAGAGTCTGGTGGAGACAAAGTCTGGTGAAGACAGAGTCTGGTGGAGACAGAGACTGGTGGAGACAGAGCTTGTTGGAGACAGAGTCTGGTGAATACAGAGTCTGGTGGAGACAGAATTTGGTGAAGATTGATTGAGGTGAAGACAGAGTCTGGTGAAGACAGGAGAAGACAGAGTGTGGAGAAGACAGAGTCTGGTGGAGACAGAGTGGTGGAGACAGATTCTGGTGGAGACAGAGCTTGATGGAGACAGAGTCTGATGGAGAAAGAGTCTGGTGCAGTCAGAGTCTGGTGGAGAGAGTCTGGTGAAGACAGAACCTTGTGAAGACAGTATGGTGAAGACAGAGTCTGGTGGAGACAAAGTCTGGTGAACACAGAGTTGGTGAAGACAGATTCTGGTGGAGTAGATCCTGGTGGAGACAGAGACTGATGGAGACAGTGTCTGGTGGAGACAGGGCCTAGTGGAGACAGAGTCTGCTGGAGATAGATCCTGCTGAAGACAGAGTCTGGTGAAGATAGAGTCTGGAGAAGACAGAGTCTGGAGAAACAGAGTCTGGTGGAGACAGAGTCTGGTGGATACAGAGTCTGGTGGAGACAGAGTCTGGTGGAGACAGAGACCTTGCTGGAGAGAATCTGGTGAAGCCAGAATCTGGTGAAGACAGTATGGTGAAGACAGAGTCTGGTGGAGACAAAGTCTGGTGAATACAGAGCTTGATAGAGATAGAGTCTGGTGGAGACAGGGTCTGGTGGAGACAGGGTCTTGTGGAGACAGGTTCCGGTGAAGACAGGGTGTGGTGGAGACAGGGTCTGGTGGAGACAGGGTCTGGTGGAAACAGAGTCTGGTGGAGGCAGAGTCTGGTGGAGACAGGGTCTGGTGAAGACTGGTTCTGGTGGAGAAAGGGTCTTGTGGAGACAGGTTCTGGTGGAGATAGGGTCTGGTGAAGACAGAGTCTGGTGAAGACAGAATCTAGTGAAGACAGAGTCTGGTGAAGACAGAGTCTGGTGGAGCAGAGCCTGCTGGAGACAGAGACTGATGGAGACAGGGTCTGCTGGAGACAGGGACTGGTGGAGACAGAGTCTGGTGGAGACAGAGTCTGGTGGAGACAGAGCTTGATGGAGACAGAGTCTGGTGTAGACAGATTCTGGTGATGACAGAGTCTGGTGAAGACAGTATTGTGAAGACAGAATCTGGTGAAGACAGAGCATAGTGAAGACAGAGTCTGGTGGAGATAGAGCCTGGTGGAGACAGAGACTGATGGAGACAGGGTCTGGTGGAGGCAGAGTCTGGTGGAGACAGAGCTTGATGGAGACAAAGTGTGGTGAATACAGATTCTGGTGAAGACAGAATCTGATGAAGACAGCGCTGGGTGGAGACAAAGTCTGGTGGGGACAGATACTTGTGGAGACAGGGTCTCGTGAAGAAAGAGTCTGGAGAATACAGAGACTGTTGAAGACAGAGTCTGGTGAAGACAGATTCTGGTGAAGACAGAGTCTGGTGAAGACAGTGCTGGGTGGAGACAGAGTCTGGTGGAGACAGAGACTGGTGGAGACAGAGCTTGTTGGAGACAGAGTCTGGTGAATGCAGAGTCTGGTGGAGACAGAGTTTGGTGGACATTGATTCTGGTGAAGACAGAGTCTGGTGAAGACAGGAGAAGACAGAGTGTGGAGAAGACAGAGTCTGGTGGAGACAGAGTGGTGGAGACAGATTCTGGTGGAGACAGAGCTTGATGGAGACAGAATCTGATGGAGAAAGAGTCTGGTGCAGTCAGAGTCTGGTGGAGAGAGTCTGGTGAAGACAGAACCTGGTGAAGACAGTATGGTGAAGACAGAGTCTGGTGGAGACAAAGTCTGGTGAATACAGAGCTTGATGGAGATAGAGCCTGGTGGAGACACGGTCTGGTGGAGACAGGGTCTGGTGGATACAGGGTCTGGTGAAGACAGGGCCTAGTGGAGACAGGGTCTAGTGGAGAGAGGGCCTCGTAAAGACAGAGTCTGGTGAGGACAGTATGGTGAAGACAGAGTCAGGAGAAGACAGTATGGTGAAGACAGAGTCTGGTGGAGAAAAAGTCTGGTGGAGACAGAATCTGGTGGAGGCAGAGACTGGTGGAGACAGAGTCTGGTGGAGACAGTGTCTGGTGAAGACAGAGTCTGGTGAAGACAGAGCATGGTGAAGACAGAGTCTGGTGGAGATAGAGCCTGCTGGAGACAGAGACTGATGGAGACAGGGTCTGGTGGAGACAGAGACTCTTGGAGACAGAGCTTGATGGAGACAGAGTCTGGTGAAGACAGATTCTGGTGAAGACAAATTCTGGTTAAGACAGCACTGGGTGGAGACAGAGTCTGGTGGAGACAGAGTCTTGTGGAGACAGTGTCTCGTGAAGACAGAATCAGGAGAAGAGAGAGTCTGGAGAAGACAGAGGCTGGTGAAGACAGAGTCTGGTGAAGACAGAATCTGGTGAAGACAGAGTCTGGTGAAGACAGCGCTGCGTGGAGACAGAGTCTGGTGGGGACAGAGTCTGGTGGTGACAGAGTCTGGTGGAGACAGTGTATGGTGAAGACAGAGTCTGGTGAAGACAGAGCTTGATGAAGACAGAGTCTGGTGAAGACAGATTCTGGTGGAGAGAGTCTGGTGAAGAAAGAATCTGGTGAAGAAAGTATGGTGAAGACAGAGTCTGGTGAAGACAAATTCTGGTGAATACAGAGCTTGATGGAGATAGAGTCTGGTGGAGACAGGGTCTGGTGGAGACAGTCTGCTGAAGACAGAGACTGGAGGAGACAGAGTCTGGTGGAGGCAAAGTCTGCTGATGACAGGGTCTGGTGGAGAAAGGGTCTGGTGGAGACAGGTTCTGGTGGAGATAGGGTCTGGTGAAGACAGAGTCTGGTGGAGACAGAGTCAGGTGGAGACAGAGCTTGATGGAGACAGAGTCTGGTGAAGACAGATTCTGGTGATGACAGAGTCTGGTGAAGACAGTATTGTGAAGAAAGAATCTGGTGAAGACAGAGCATAGTGAAGAAAGAATCTGGTGGAGATAGAGCCTGGTGGAGACAGAGACTGATGGAGGCAGGGTCTGCTGGAGACAGAGTCTGGTGGAGAGAGCTTGATGGAGACAGAGTGTGGTGAATACAGATTCTGGTGAAGACAGAGTCTGATGAAGACAGCGCTGGGTGGAGACAGAGTCTGGTGGAGACAGAGTCTTGTGAAGACAGAGTTTGGTGAAGACAGATTCTGGTGAAGACAGAGTCTGGTGAAGACAGCGCTGGGTGGAGACAGAGTCTGGTGGAGACAGAGTCTGGTGAAGACAGCTTCGGGTGAAGACAGCGCTGGGTGGAGACAGATTCTGGTGGAGACAGGGTCTGGTGAAGACAGGGTCTGGTGGAGACAGGGTCTGGTTGAGACAGAGTCTGGTGGTGACAGACCTTAGTGGAGACAGAGTCTGGTGGAAAAAGAGTCTGATGGAGACAGAGACCTTGCTGGAGAGAGTCTGGTGAAGCCAGAATCTGGTGAAGACAGTATGGTGAAGAAAGAGTCTGGTGGAGACAAAGTCTGGTGAATACAGAGATTGATAGAGATAGAGTCTGGTGGAGACAGGGTCTGGTGGAGACAGGTTCTGGTGGAGAAAGGGTCTGGTGGAGACAGGTTCTGGTGGAGATAGGTTCTGGTGAAGACAGAGTCTGGTGAAGACAGAATCTGGTGAAGACAGAGTCTGGTGAAGACAGAATCTGCTGGAGTAGGGACTGGTGGAGACAGAGTCTTCTGGAGACAGAGTCTCGTGAAGACAGAGTCTGGAGAAGACAGAGTCTGGTGAAGACAGCATCTGGTGAAGACAGATTCTGGTGAAGACAGAGTCTGGTGAAGACAGCGCTGGGTGGAGGCAGAGTCTGGTGGAGACAGAGTCTGGTGGCGACAGAGTCTGGTGGTGACAGAGTCTGGTGAAGACAGAGTCTGGTGAAGACAAATTCTGGTGAAGACAGAGTCTGGTGAAGACAGCGCTGGGTGGAGGCAGAGTCTGGTGGTGACAGAGCCTGGTGGAGACAGAGTCTGTGCAAGACAGAGTCTGGTGAAGACAGAACTTGATGGAGACAGAGTCTGGTGAAGACAGAGTCTGGTGAAGACAGAGTATGGTGGAGAGAGTCTGGTGAAGACAGAATCTGGTGAAGACAGTATGGTGAAGACAGAGTCTGGTGGAGACAGTCTGGTGAAGACAGAGTCTGGAGAAGACAGAAACTGTTGGAGAAAAAGTCTGGTGAAGACAGATTCTGGTAGAGACAGAGTCCGGTGTAGACAGGGTCTGGTGGAGAAAGGGTCTGGTGGAGAGAGGTTCGGGTGGAGATAGGGTCTGGTGAAGACAGAGTCTGGTGAAGACAGATTCTGGTGATGACAGATGCTGGTGAAGACAGTATTGTCAAGACAGATTCTGGTGAAGACAGAGCATCGTGAAGACAGAGTCTGATGGAGATAGAGCCTGTTGGAGACAGAGACTGATGGATACAGTGTCTGGTGGAGACAGAGTCTGGTGGAGACAGAGCTTGATGGAGACAGATTCTGGTGAAGACAGAGTCTGATGAAGACAGCACTGGGTGGAGACCGAGTCTGGTGGAGACAGAGTCTTCTGGAGACAGAGTCTCGTGAAGATAGAGTCTGGAGAAGACAGTGTCTGGTGAAGACAGAATCTGGTGAAGACAGATTCTGGTGAAGACAGAGTCTGGTGAAGACAGCGCTGGGTGGAGACAGAGTCTGGTGGAGACAGAGTCTGGTGGCGACAGAGTCTGCTGGTGACAGAGTCTGGTGAAGACAGAGTCTGGGGAAGACAAATTCTGGTGAAGACAGAGCTGGGTGGAGACAGAGTCTGGTGGTGACAGAGCCTGGTGGAGACAGAGTCTGGTGGAGACAGAGTCTGGGCAAGACAGAGTCTGGTGAAGACAGAACTTGATGGAGACAGAGTCTGGTGAAGACAGAGTCTGGTGAAGACAGATTATGGTGGAGAGAGTCTGGTGAAGACATAATCTGGTGAAGACAGTATGGTGAAGACAGAGTCTGGTGGAGACAGTCTGGTGAAGACAGAGTCTGGAGAAGACAGAGTCTGTTGGAGAAAAAGTCTGGTGGAGACAAAGTCTGGTGGAGACAGAGTCTTGTGGAGACAGAGTCTGGTGAAGACAGATTCTGGTGGAGACAGAGTCCGGTGTAGACAGGGTCTGGTGGAGAAAGGGTCTGGTGGAGACAGGTTCGGGAGGAGATAGGGTCTGGTGAAGACAGAGTCTGGTGAAGACAGAGCTTGATTGAGACAGAGTCTGGTGAAGACAGAGTCTGGTGAAGACAGAGTCTGATGGAGTAGAGCCTGGTGGAGACAGAGACTGATGGAGACAGGGTCTGGTGGAGACAGGGTCTGGTGGAGGCAGGGTCTGGTGGAGACAGAGTCTGGTGGAGGCAGTGCTTGATGGAGACAGAGTCTGGTGAAGACAGATTCTGGTGATGACAGAGGCTGGTGAAGACAATATAGTGAAGACAGAATCTGGTGAAGAGAGAGCATAGTGAAGACAGAGTCTGGTGGAGATAGAGCCTGGTGGAGACAGAGACTGATGGAGACAGGGTCTGGTGGAGAAAGAGTCTGGTGGAGGCAGAGCTTGATGGAGACAGAGTGTGGTGAATACAGATTCTGGTGAAGACAGAGTCTGATGAAGACAGCGCTGGGTGGAGACAAAGTCTGGTGAAGACAGAGTCTTGTGGAGACAGGGTCTCGTGAAGAAAGAGTCTGGAGAAGACAGGGTCTGGTGAAGACAGAGTCTGGTGAAGACAGATTCTGGTGAAGACAGAGTCTGGTGAAGACAGCGCTGGGTGGAGGCAGAGTCTGGTGGAGACAGAGTCTGGTGGCGACAGAGTCTGGTGGTGACAGAGTCTGGTGAAGACAGAGTCTGGTGAAGACAAATTCTGGTGAAGACAGAGTCTGGTGAAGACAGCGCTGGGTGGAGGCAGAGTCTGGTGGTGACAGAGCCTGGTGGAAACAGAGTCTGTGCAAGACAGAGTCTGGTGAAGACAGAACTTGATGGAGACAGAGTCTGGTGAAGACAGAGTATGGTGGAGAGAGTCTGGTGAAGACATAATCTGGTGAAGACAGTATGGTGAAGACAGAGTCTGGTGGAGGCAGTCTGGTGAAGACAGAGTCTGGAGAAGACAGAGACTGTTGGAGAAAAAGTCTGGTGAAGACAGATTCTGGTAGAGACAGAGTCCTGTGTAGACAGGGTCTGGTGGAGAAAGGGTCTGGTGGAGAGAGGTTCGGGTGGAGATAGGGTCTGGTGAAGACAGAGTCTGGTGAAGACAGATTCTGGTGATGACAGATGCTGGTGAAGACAGTATTGTCAAGACAGATTCTGGTGAAGACAGAGCATCGTGAAGACAGAGTCTGGTGGAGATAGAGCCTGTTGGAGACAGAGACTGATGGATACAGTGTCTGGTGGAGACAGAGTCTGGTGGAGACAGAGCTTGATGGAGACAGAGTGTGGTGAATACAGATTCTGGTGAAGACAGAGTCTGATGAAGACAGCACTGGGTGGAGACCGAGTCTAGTGGAGACAGAGTCTTCTGGAGACAGAGTCTCGTGAAGATAGAGTCTGGAGAAGACAGTGTCTGGTGAAGACAGAATCTGGTGAAGACAGCGCTGGGTGGAGACAGAGTCTGGTGGAGACAGAGTCTGGTGGCGACAGAGTCTGCTGGTGACAGAGTCTGGTGAAGACAGAGTCTGGGGAAGACAAATTCTGGTGAAGACAGAGCTGGGTGGAGACAGAGTCTGGTGGTGACAGAGCCTGGTGGAGACAGAGTCTGGTGGAGACAGAGTCTGGGCAAGACAGAGTCTGGTGAAGACAGAACTTGATGGAGACAGAGTCTGGTGAAGACAGAGTCTGGTGAAGACAGAGTATGGTGGAGAGAGTCTGGTGAAGACATAATCTGGTGAAGACAGTATGGTGAAGACAGAGTCTGGTGGAGACAGTCTGGTGAAGACAGAGTCTGGAGAAGACAGAGTCTGTTGGAGAAAAAGTCTGGTGGAGACAAAGTCTGGTGGAGACAGAGTCTTGTGGAGACAGAGTCTGGTGAAGACAGACTCTGGTGGAGACAGAGTCCGGTGTAGACAGGGTCTGGTGGAGAAAGGGTCTGGTGGAGACAGGTTCGGGAGGAGATAGGGTCTGGTGAAGACAGAGTCTGGTGAAGACAGAGCTTGATTGAGACAGAGTCTGGTGAAGACAGAGTCTGGTGAAGACAGAGTCTGATGGAGTAGAGCCTGGTGGAGACAGAGACTGATGGAGACAGGGTCTGGTGGAGACAGGGTCTGGTGGAGGCAGGGTCTGGTGGAGACAGAGTCTGGTGGAGGCAGTGCTTGATGGAGACAGAGTCTGGTGAAGACAGATTCTGGTGATGACAGAGGCTGGTGAAGACAATATAGTGAAGACAGAATCTGGTGAAGAGAGAGCATAGTGAAGACAGAGTCTGGTGGAGATAGAGCCTGGTGGAGACAGAGACTGATGGAGACAGGGTCTGGTGGAGAAAGAGTCTGGTGGAGGCAGAGCTTGATGGAGACAGAGTGTGGTGAATACAGATTCTGGTGAAGACAGAGTCTGATGAAGACAGCGCTGGGTGGAGACAACGTCTGGTGAAGACAGAGTCTTGTGGAGACAGGGTCTCGTAAAGAAAGAGTCTGGAGAAGACACGGTCTGGTGAAGACAGAGTCTGGTGAAGACAGATTCTGGTGAAGACAGAGTCTGGTGAAGACAGCGCTGGGTGGAGACAGAGTCTGGTGGAGACAAAGTCTGGTGAAGACAGAGTCTGGTGGAGACAGAGACTGGTGGAGACAGAGCTTGTTGGAGACAGAGTCTGGTGAATACAGAGTCTGGTGGAGACAGAGTTTGGTGAAGATTGATTCTGGTGAAGACAGAGTCTGGTGAAGACAGGAGAAGACAGAGTGTGGAGAAGACAGAGTCTGGTGGAGACAGAGTGGTGGAGACAGATTCTGGTGGAGACAGAGCTTGATGGAGACAGAGTCTGATGGAGAAAGAGTCTGGTGCAGTCAGAGTCTGGTGGAGAGAGTCTGGTGAAGACAGAACCTGGTGAAGACAGTATGGTGAAGACAGAGTCTGGTGGAGACAAAGTCTGGTGAATACAGAGTCTGGTGAAGACAGAGTCTGGTGGAGCAGATCCTGGTGGAGACAAAGACTGATGGAGACAGTGTCTGGTGGAGACAGGGCCTGGTGGAGACAGAGTCTGCTGGAGTTAGATCCTGCTGAAGACAGAGTCTGGTGAAGATAGTGTCTGGAGAAGACAGAGTCTGGAGAAACAGAGTCTGGTGGAGACAGTGTCTGGTGGAGACAGAGTCTGGTGGAGACAGAGCTTGCTGCAGACAGAGTCTGGTGGAGACAGAGTCTGGTGGAGACAGAGACCTTGCTGGAGAGAGTCTGGTGAAACCAGAATCTGGTGAAGACAGTATGGTGAAGACAGAGTCTGCTGGAGACAAAGTCTGGTGATTACAGAGATGATAGAGATGGAGTCTGGTGTAGACAGGGTCTGGTGGAGACAGGGTCTTGTGGAGGCAGAGTCTGGTGGAGACAGGGTCTGGTGAAGACTGGTTCTGGTGGAGAAAGGGTCTGGTGGAGAGAGGTTCTGGTGGAGATAGGGTCTGGTGAAGACAGAGTCTGGTGAAGACAGCGCTGGGTGGAGGCAGAGTCTGGTGGTGACAGAGCCTGGTGGAGACAGAGTCTGTGCAAGACAGAGTCTGGTGAAGACAGAACTTGATGGAGACAGAGTCTGGTGAAGACAGAGTCTGGTGAAGACAGAGTATGGTGGAGAGAGTCTGGTGAAGACAGAATCTGGTGAAGACAGTATGGTGAAGACAGAGTCTGGTGGAGACAGTCTGGTGAAGACAGAGTCTGGAGAAGACAGAAACTGTTGGAGAAAAAGTCTGGTGAAGACAGATTCTGGTAGAGACAGAGTCCGGTGTAGACAGGGTCTGGTGGAGAAAGGGTCTGGTGGAGAGAGGTTCGGGTGGAGATAGGGTCTGGTGAAGACAGAGTCTGGTGAAGACAGATTCTGGTGATGACAGATGCTGGTGAAGACAGTATTGTCAAGACAGATTCTGGTGAAGACAGAGCATCGTGAAGACAGAGTCTGATGGAGATAGAGCCTGTTGGAGACAGAGACTGATGGATACAGTGTCTGGTGGAGACAGACTCTGGTGGAGACAGAGTCCGGTGTAGACAGGGTCTGGTGGAGAAAGGGTCTGGTGGAGACAGGTTCGGGAGGAGATAGGGTCTGGTGAAGACAGAGTCTGGTGAAGACAGAGCTTGATTGAGACAGAGTCTGGTGAAGACAGAGTCTGGTGAAGACAGAGTCTGATGGAGTAGAGCCTGGTGGAGACAGAGACTGATGGAGACAGGGTCTGGTGGAGACAGGGTCTGGTGGAGGCAGGGTCTGGTGGAGACAGAGTCTGGTGGAGGCAGTGCTTGATGGAGACAGAGTCTGGTGAAGACAGATTCTGGTGATGACAGAGGCTGGTGAAGACAATATAGTGAAGACAGAATCTGGTGAAGAGAGAGCATAGTGAAGACAGAGTCTGGTGGAGATAGAGCCTGGTGGAGACAGAGACTGATGGAGACAGGGTCTGGTGGAGAAAGAGTCTGGTGGAGGCAGAGCTTGATGGAGACAGAGTGTGGTGAATACAGATTCTGGTGAAGACAGAGTCTGATGAAGACAGCGCTGGGTGGAGACAAAGTCTGGTGAAGACAGAGTCTTGTGGAGACAGGGTCTCGTGAAGAAAGAGTCTGGAGAAGACACGGTCTGGTGAAGACAGAGTCTGGTGAAGACAGATTCTGGTGAAGACAGAGTCTGGTGAAGACAGCGCTGGGTGGAGACAGAGTCTGGTGGAGACAAAGTCTGGTGAAGACAGAGTCTGGTGGAGACAGAGACTGGTGGAGACAGAGCTTGTTGGAGACAGAGTCTGGTGAATACA
This sequence comes from Somniosus microcephalus, assembly GCF_052327205.1. Lineage (NCBI taxonomy): Eukaryota > Metazoa > Chordata > Chondrichthyes > Squaliformes > Somniosidae > Somniosus > Somniosus microcephalus. The sequence goes on along the minus strand of NW_028225234.1, from coordinate 835,943 downwards.
GAGTCTGGTGGAGACAGAGTTTGGTGAAGATTGATTCTGGTGAAGACAGAGTCTGGTGAAGACAGGAGAAGACAGAGTGTGGAGAAGACAGAGTCTGGTGGAGACAGAGTGGTGGAGACAGATTCTGGTGGAGACAGAGCTTGATGGAGACAGAGTCTGATGGAGAAAGAGTCTGGTGCAGTCAGAGTCTGGTGGAGAGAGTCTGGTGAAGACAGAACCTGGTGAAGACAGTATGGTGAAGACAGAGTCTGGTGGAGACAAAGTCTGGTGAATACAGAGTCTGGTGAAGACAGAGTCTGGTGGAGCAGATCCTGGTGGAGACAAAGACTGATGGAGACAGTGTCTGGTGGAGACAGGGCCTGGTGGAGACAGAGTCTGCTGGAGTTAGATCCTGCTGAAGACAGAGTCTGGTGAAGATAGTGTCTGGAGAAGACAGAGTCGGGAGAAACAGAGTCTGGTGGAGACAGTGTCTGGTGGAGACAGAGTCTGGTGGAGACAGAGCTTGCTGCAGACAGAGTCTGGTGGAGACAGAGTCTGGTGGAGACAGAGACCTTGCTGGAGAGAGTCTGGTGAAACCAGAATCTGGTGAAGACAGTATGGTGAAGACAGAGTCTGCTGGAGACAAAGTCTGGTGATTACAGAGATGATAGAGATGGAGTCTGGTGTAGACAGGGTCTGGTGGAGACAGGGTCTTGTGGAGGCAGAGTCTGGTGGAGACAGGGTCTGGTGAAGACTGGTTCTGGTGGAGAAAGGGTCTGGTGGAGAGAGGTTCTGGTGGAGATAGGGTCTGGTGAAGACAGAGTCTGGTGAAGACAGCGCTGGGTGGAGGCAGAGTCTGGTGGTGACAGAGCCTGGTGGAGACAGAGTCTGTGCAAGACAGAGTCTGGTGAAGACAGAACTTGATGGAGACAGAGTCTGGTGAAGACAGAGTCTGGTGAAGACAGAGTATGGTGGAGAGAGTCTGGTGAAGACAGAATCTGGTGAAGACAGTATGGTGAAGACAGAGTCTGGTGGAGACAGTCTGGTGAAGACAGAGTCTGGAGAAGACAGAAACTGTTGGAGAAAAAGTCTGGTGAAGACAGATTCTGGTAGAGACAGAGTCCGGTGTAGACAGGGTCTGGTGGAGAAAGGGTCTGGTGGAGAAAGGTTCGGGTGGAGATAGGGTCTGGTGAAGACAGAGTCTGGTGAAGACAGATTCTGGTGATGACAGATGCTGGTGAAGACAGTATTGTCAAGACAGATTCTGGTGAAGACAGAGCATCGTGAAGACAGAGTCTGATGGAGATAGAGCCTGTTGGAGACAGAGACTGATGGATACAGTGTCTGGTGGAGACAGACTCTGGTGGAGACAGAGTCCGGTGTAGACAGGGTCTGGTGGAGAAAGGGTCTGGTGGAGACAGGTTCGGGAGGAGATAGGGTCTGGTGAAGACAGAGTCTGGTGAAGACAGAGCTTGATTGAGACAGAGTCTGGTGAAGACAGAGTCTGGTGAAGACAGAGTCTGATGGAGTAGAGCCTGGTGGAGACAGAGACTGATGGAGACAGGGTCTGGTGGAGACAGGGTCTGGTGGAGGCAGGGTCTGGTGGAGACAGAGTCTGGTGGAGGCAGTGCTTGATGGAGACAGAGTCTGGTGAAGACAGATTCTGGTGATGACAGAGGCTGGTGAAGACAATATAGTGAAGACAGAATCTGGTGAAGAGAGAGCATAGTGAAGACAGAGTCTGGTGGAGATAGAGCCTGGTGGAGACAGAGACTGATGGAGACAGGGTCTGGTGGAGAAAGAGTCTGGTGGAGGCAGAGCTTGATGGAGACAGAGTGTGGTGAATACAGATTCTGGTGAAGACAGAGTCTGATGAAGACAGCGCTGGGTGGAGACAAAGTCTGGTGAAGACAGAGTCTTGTGGAGACAGGGTCTCGTGAAGAAAGAGTCTGGAGAAGACACGGTCTGGTGAAGACAGAGTCTGGTGAAGACAGATTCTGGTGAAGACAGAGTCTGGTGAAGACAGCGCTGGGTGGAGACAGAGTCTGGTGGAGACAAAGTCTGGTGAAGACAGAGTCTGGTGGAGACAGAGACTGGTGGAGACAGAGCTTGTTGGAGACAGAGTCTGGTGAATACAGAGTCTGGTGGAGACAGAGTTTGGTGAAGATTGATTCTGGTGAAGCCAGAGTCTGGTGAAGACAGGAGAAGACAGAGTGTGGAGAAGACAGAGTCTGGTGGAGACAGAGTGGTGGAGACAGATTCTGGTGGAGACAGAGCTTGATGGAGACAGAGTCTGATGGAGAAAGAGTCTGGTGCAGTCAGAGTCTGGTGGAGAGAGTCTGGTGAAGACAGAACCTGGTGAAGACAGTATGGTGAAGACAGAGTCTGGTGGAGACAAAGTCTGGTGAATACAGAGTCTGGTGAAGACAGAGTCTGGTGGAGCAGATCCTGGTGGAGACAAAGACTGATGGAGACAGTGTCTGGTGGAGACAGGGCCTGGTGGAGACAGAGTCTGCTGGAGTTAGATCCTGCTGAAGACAGAGTCTGGTGAAGATAGTGTCTGGAGAAGACAGAGTCTGGAGAAACAGAGTCTGGTGGAGGCAGTGTCTGGTGGAGACAGAGTCTGGTGGAGACAGAGCTTGCTGCAGACAGAGTCTGGTGGAGACAGAGTCTGGTGGAGACAGAGACCTTGCTGGAGAGAGTCTGGTGAAACCAGAATCTGGTGAAGACAGTATGGTGAAGACAGAGTCTGCTGGAGACAAAGTCTGGTGATTACAGAGATGATAGAGATGGAGTCTGGTGTAGACAGGGTCTGGTGGAGACAGGGTCTTGTGGAGGCAGAGTCTGGTGGAGACAGGGTCTGGTGAAGACTGGTTCTGGTGGAGAAAGGGTCTGGTGGAGAGAGGTTCTGGTGGAGATAGGGTCTGGTGAAGACAGAGTCTGGTGAAGACAGCGCCGGGTGGAGGCAGAGTCTGGTGCTGACAGAGCCTGGTGGAGACAGAGTCTGTGCAAGACAGAGTCTGGTGAAGACAGAACTTGATGGAGACAGAGTCTGGTGAAGACAGAGTCTGGTGAAGACAGAGTATGGTGGAGAGAGTCTGGTGAAGACAGAATCTGGTGAAGACAGTATGGTGAAGACAGAGTCTGGTGGAGACAGTCTGGTGAAGACAGAGTCTGGAGAAGACAGAAACTGTTGGAGAAAAAGTCTGGTGAAGACAGATTCTGGTAGAGACAGAGTCCGGTGTAGACAGGGTCTGGTGGAGAAAGGGTCTGGTGGAGAGAGGTTCGGGTGGAGATAGGGTCTGGTGAAGACAGAGTCTGGTGAAGACAGATTCTGGTGATGACAGATGCTGGTGAAGACAGTATTGTCAAGACAGATTCTGGTGAAGACAGAGCATCGTGAAGACAGAGTCTGATGGAGATAGAGCCTGTTGGAGACAGAGACTGATGGATACAGTGTCTGGTGGAGACAGAGTCTGGTGGAGACAGAGCTTGATGGAGACAGATTCTGGTGAAGACAGAGTCTGATGAAGACAGCACTGGGTGGAGACCGAGTCTGGTGGAGACAGAGTCTTCTGGAGACAGAGTCTCGTGAAGATAGAGTCTGGAGAAGACAGTGTCTGGTGAAGACAGAATCTGGTGAAGACAGATTCTGGTGAAGACAGAGTCTGGTGAAGACAGCGCTGGGTGGAGACAGAGTCTGGTGGAGACAGAGTCTGGTGGCGACAGAGTCTGCTGGTGACAGAGTCTGGTGAAGACAGAGTCTGGGGAAGACAAATTCTGGTGAAGACAGAGCTGGGTGGAGACAGAGTCTGGTGGTGACAGAGCCTGGTGGAGACAGAGTCTGGTGGAGACAGAGTCTGGGCAAGACAGAGTCTGGTGAAGACAGAACTTGATGGAGACAGAGTCTGGTGAAGACAGAGTCTGGTGAAGACAGAGTATGGTGGAGAGAGTCTGGTGAAGACATAATCTGGTGAAGACAGTATGGTGAAGACAGAGTCTGTTGGAGAAAAAGTCTGGTGGAGACAAAGTCTGGTGGAGACAGAGTCTTGTGGAGACAGAGTCTGGTGAAGACAGATTCTGGTGGAGACAGAGTCCGGTGTAGACAGGGTCTGGTGGAGAAAGGGTCTGGTGGAGACAGGTTCGGGAGGAGATAGGGTCTGGTGAAGACAGAGTCTGGTGAAGACAGAGCTTGATTGAGACAGAGTCTGGTGAAGACAGAGTCTGGTGAAGACAGAGTCTGATGGAGTAGAGCCTGGTGGAGACAGAGACTGATGGAGACAGGGTCTGGTGGAGACAGGGTCTGGTGGAGGCAGGGTCTGGTGGAGACAGAGTCTGGTGGAGGCAGTGCTTGATGGAGACAGAGTCTGGTGAAGACAGATTCTGGTGATGACAGAGGCTGGTGAAGACAATATAGTGAAGACAGAATCTGGTGAAGAGAGAGCATAGTGAAGACAGAGTCTGGTGGAGATAGAGCCTGGTGGAGACAGAGACTGATGGAGACAGGGTCTGGTGGAGAAAGAGTCTGGTGGAGGCAGAGCTTGATGGAGACAGAGTGTGGTGAATACAGATTCTGGTGAAGACAGAGTCTGATGAAGACAGCGCTGGGTGGAGACAAAGTCTGGTGAAGACAGAGTCTTGTGGAGACAGGGTCTCGTGAAGAAAGAGTCTGGAGAAGACAGGGTCTGGTGAAGACAGAGTCTGGTGAAGACAGATTCTGGTGAAGACAGAGTCTGGTGAAGACAGCGCTGGGTGGAGGCAGAGTCTGGTGGAGACAGAGTCTGGTGGCGACAGAGTCTGGTGGTGACAGAGTCTGGTGAAGACAGAGTCTGGTGAAGACAAATTCTGGTGAAGACAGAGTCTGGTGAAGACAGCGCTGGGTGGAGGCAGAGTCTGGTGGTGACAGAGCCTGGTGGAAACAGAGTCTGTGCAAGACAGAGTCTGGTGAAGACAGAACTTGATGGAGACAGAGTCTGGTGAAGACAGAGTATGGTGGAGAGAGTCTGGTGAAGACATAATCTGCTGAAGACAGTATGGTGAAGACAGAGTCTGGTGGAGGCAGTCTGGTGAAGACAGAGTCTGGAGAAGACAGAGACTGTTGGAGAAAAAGTCTGGTGAAGACAGATTCTGGTAGAGACAGAGTCCTGTGTAGACAGGGTCTGGTGGAGAAAGGGTCTGGTGGAGAGAGGTTCGGGTGGAGATAGGGTCTGGTGAAGACAGAGTCTGGTGAAGACAGATTCTGGTGATGACAGATGCTGGTGAAGACAGTATTGTCAAGACAGATTTGGTGAAGACAGAGCATCGTGAAGACAGAGTCTGGTGGAGATAGAGCCTGTTGGAGACAGAGACTGATGGATACAGTGTCTGGTGGAGACAGAGTCTGGTGGAGACAGAGCTTGATGGAGACAGAGTGTGGTGAATACAGATTCTGGTGAAGACAGAGTCTGATGAAGACAGCACTGGGTGGAGACCGAGTCTAGTGGAGACAGAGTCTTCTGGAGACAGAGTCTCGTGAAGATAGAGTCTGGAGAAGACAGTGTCTGGTGAAGACAGAATCTGGTGAAGACAGATTCTGGTGAAGACAGAGTCTGGTGAAGACAGCGCTGGGTGGAGACAGAGTCTGGTGGAGACAGAGTCTGGTGGCGACAGAGTCTGCTGGTGACAGAGTCTGGTGAAGACAGAGTCTGGGGAAGACAAATTCTGGTGAAGACAGAGCTGGGTGGAGACAGAGTCTGGTGGTGACAGAGCCTGGTGGAGACAGAGTCTGGTGGAGACAGAGTCTGGGCAAGACAGAGTCTGGTGAAGACAGAACTTGATGGAGACAGAGTCTGGTGAAGACAGAGTATGGTGGAGAGAGTCTGGTGAAGACATAATCTGGTGAAGACAGTATGGTGAAGACAGAGTCTGGTGGAGACAGTCTGGTGAAGACAGAGTCTGGAGAAGACAGAGTCTGTTGGAGAAAAAGTCTGGTGGAGACAAAGTCTGGTGGAGACAGAGTCTTGTGGAGACAGAGTCTGGTGAAGACAGACTCTGGTGGAGACAGAGTCCGGTGTAGACAGGGTCTGGTGGAGAAAGGGTCTGGTGGAGACAGGTTCGGGAGGAGATAGGGTCTGGTGAAGACAGAGTCTGGTGAAGACAGAGCTTGATTGAGACAGAGTCTGGTGAAGACAGAGTCTGGTGAAGACAGAGTCTGATGGAGTAGAGCCTGGTGGAGACAGAGACTGATGGAGACAGGGTCTGGTGGAGACAGGGTCTGGTGGAGGCAGGGTCTGGTGGAGACAGAGTCTGGTGGAGGCAGTGCTTGATGGAGACAGAGTCTGGTGAAGACAGATTCTGGTGATGACAGAGGCTGGTGAAGACAATATAGTGAAGACAGAATCTGGTGAAGAGAGAGCATAGTGAAGACAGAGTCTGGTGGAGATAGAGCCTGGTGGAGACAGAGACTGATGGAGACAGGGTCTGGTGGAGAAAGAGTCTGGTGGAGGCAGAGCTTGATGGAGACAGAGTGTGGTGAATACAGATTCTGGTGAAGACAGAGTCTGATGAAGACAGCGCTGGGTGGAGACAAAGTCTGGTGAAGACAGAGTCTTGTGGAGACAGGGTCTCGTGAAGAAAGAGTCTGGAGAAGACACGGTCTGGTGAAGACAGAGTCTGGTGAAGACAGATTCTGGTGAAGACAGAGTCTGGTGAAGACAGCGCTGGGTGGAGACAGAGTCTGGTGGAGACAAAGTCTGGTGAAGACAGAGTCTGGTGGAGACAGAGACTGGTGGAGACAGAGCTTGTTGGAGACAGAGTCTGGTGAATACAGAGTCTGGTGGAGACAGAGTTTGGTGAAGATTGATTCTGGTGAAGACAGAGTCTGGTGAAGACAGGAGAAGACAGAGTGTGGAGAAGACAGAGTCTGGTGGAGACAGAGTGGTGGAGACAGATTCTGGTGGAGACAGAGCTTGATGGAGACAGAGTCTGATGGAGAAAGAGTCTGGTGCAGTCAGAGTCTGGTGGAGAGAGTCTGGTGAAGACAGAACCTGGTGAAGACAGTATGGTGAAGACAGAGTCTGGTGGAGACAAAGTCTGGTGAATACAGAGTCTGGTGAAGACAGAGTCTGGTGGAGCAGATCCTGGTGGAGACAAAGACTGATGGAGACAGTGTCTGGTGGAGACAGGGCCTGGTGGAGACAGAGTCTGCTGGAGTTAGATCCTGCTGAAGACAGAGTCTGGTGAAGATAGTGTCTGGAGAAGACAGAGTCTGGAGAAACAGAGTCTGGTGGAGACAGTGTCTGGTGGAGACAGAGTCTGGTGGAGACAGAGCTTGCTGCAGACAGAGTCTGGTGGAGACAGAGTCTGGTGGAGACAGAGACCTTGCTGGAGAGAGTCTGGTGAAACCAGAATCTGGTGAAGACAGTATGGTGAAGACAGAGTCTGCTGGAGACAAAGTCTGGTGATTACAGAGATGATAGAGATGGAGTCTGGTGTAGACAGGGTCTGGTGGAGACAGGGTCTTGTGGAGGCAGAATCTGGTGGAGACAGGGTCTGGTGAAGACTGGTTCTGGTGGAGAAAGGGTCTGGTGGAGAGAGGTTCTGGTGGAGATAGGGTCTGGTGAAGACAGAGTCTGGTGAAGACAGCGCTGGGTGGAGGCAGAGTCTGGTGGTGACAGAGCCTGGTGGAGACAGAGTCTGTGCAAGACAGAGTCTGGTGAAGACAGAACTTGATGGAGACAGAGTCTGGTGAAGACAGAGTCTGGTGAAGACAGAGTATGGTGGAGAGAGTCTGGTGAAGACAGAATCTGGTGAAGACAGTATGGTGAAGACAGAGTCTGGTGGAGACAGTCTGGTGAAGACAGAGTCTGGAGAAGACAGAAACTGTTGGAGAAAAAGTCTGGTGAAGACAGATTCTGGTAGAGACAGAGTCCGGTGTAGACAGGGTCTGGTGGAGAAAGGGTCTGGTGGAGAGAGGTTCGGGTGGAGATAGGGTCTGGTGAAGACAGAGTCTGGTGAAGACAGATTCTGGTGATGACAGATGCTGGTGAAGACAGTATTGTCAAGACAGATTCTGGTGGAGACAGAGCATCGTGAAGACAGAGTCTGATGGAGATAGAGCCTGTTGGAGACAGAGACTGATGGATACAGTGTCTGGTGGAGACAGAGTCTGGTGGAGACAGAGCTTGATGGAGACAGATTCTGGTGAAGACAGAGTCTGATGAAGACAGCACTGGGTGGAGAACGAGTCTGGTGGAGACAGAGTCTTCTGGAGACAGAGTCTCGTGAAGATAGAGTCTGGAGAAGACAGTGTCTGGTGAAGACAGAATCTGGTGAAGACAGATTCTGGTGAAGACAGAGTCTGGTGAAGACAGCGCTGGGTGGAGACAGAGTCTGGTGGAGACAGAGTCTGGTGGCGACAGAGTCTGCTGGTGACAGAGTCTGGTGAAGACAGAGTCTGGGGAAGACAAATTCTGGTGAAGACAGAGCTGGGTGGAGACAGAGTCTGGTGGTGACAGAGCCTGGTGGAGACAGAGTCTGGTGGAGACAGAGTCTGCTGGTGACAGAGTCTGGTGAAGACAGAGTCTGGGGAAGACAAATTCTGGTGAAGACAGAGCTGGGTGGAGACAGAGTCTGGTGGTGACAGAGCCTGGTGGAGACAGAGTCTGGTGGAGACAGAGTCTGGGCAAGACAGAGTCTGGTGAAGACAGAACTTGATGGAGACAGAGTCTAGTGAAGACAGAGTCTGGTGAAGACAGAGTATGGTGGAGAGAGTCTGGTGAAGACATAATCTGGTGAAGACAGTATGGTGAAGACAGAGTCTGATGAAGACAGCGCTGGGTGGAGATAAAGTCTGGTGGAGACAGAGACTTGTGGAGACAGGGTCTCGTGAAGAAAGAGTCTGGAGAAGACAGAGTCTGGTGAAGAAAGGGTCTGGTGAAGACAGATTCTGGTGAAGACAGAGTCTGGTGAAGACAGCGCTGGGTGGAGACAGAGTCTGGTGGAGACAAAGTCTGGTGAAGACAGAGTCTGGTGGAGACAGAGACTGGTGGAGACAGAGCTTGTTGGAGACAGAGTCTGGTGAATACAGAGTCTGGTGGAGACAGAATTTGGTGAAGATTGATTCAGGTGAAGACAGAGTCTGGTGAAGACAGGAGAAGACAGAGTGTGGAGAAGACAGAGTCTGGTGGAGACAGAGTGGTGGAGACAGATTCTGGTGGAGACAGAGCTTGATGGAGACAGAGTCTGATGGAGAAAGAGTCTGGTGCAGTCAGAGTCTGGTGGAGAGAGTCTGGTGAAGACAGAACCTTGTGAAGACAGTATGGTGAAGACAGAGTCTGGTGGAGACAAAGTCTGGTGAACACAGAGTTGGTGAAGACAGAGTCTGGTGGAGTAGATCCTGGTGGAGACAGAGACTGATGGAGACAGTGTCTGGTGGAGACAGGGCCTAGTGGAGACAGAGTCTGCTGGAGATAGATCCTGCTGAAGACAGAGTCTGGTGAAGATAGAGTCTGGAGAAGACAGAGTCTGGAGAAACAGAGTCTGGTGGAGACAGAGTCTGGTGGATACAGAGTCTGGTGGAGACAGAGTCTGGTGGAGACAGAGACCTTGCTGGAGAGAATCTGGTGAAGCCAGAATCTGGTGAAGACAGTATGGTGAAGACAGAGTCTGGTGGAGACAAAGTCTGGTGAATACAGAGCTTGATAGAGATAGAGTCTGGTGGAGACAGGGTCTGGTGGAGACAGGGTCTTGTGGAGACAGGTTCCGGTGAAGACAGGGTGTGGTGGAGACAGGGTCTGGTGGAGACAGGGTCTGGTGGAGACTGGTTCTGGTGGAGAAAGGGTCTTGTGGAGACAGGTTCTGGTGGAGATAGGGTCTGGTGAAGACAGAGTCTGGTGAAGACAGAATCTAGTGAAGCCAGAGTCTGGTGAAGACAGAGTCTGGTGGAGCAGAGCCTGCTGGAGACAGAGACTGATGGAGACAGGGTCAGCTGGAGACAGGGACTGGTGGACACAGAGTCTGGTGGAGACAGAGTCTGGTGGAGACAGAGCTTGATGGAGACAGAGTCTGGTGTAGACAGATTCTGGTGATGACAGAGTCTGGTGAAGACAGTATTGTGAAGACAGAATCTGGTGAAGACAGAGCATAGTGAAGACAGAGTCTGGTGGAGATAGAGCCTGGTGGAGACAGAGACTGATGGAGACAGGGTCTGGTGGAGACAGGTTCGGGAGGAGATAGGGTCTGGTGAAGACAGAGTCTGGTGAAGACAGAGCTTGATTGAGACAGAGTCTTGTGAAGACAGAGTCTGGTGAAGACAGAGTCTGATGGAGTAGAGCCTGGTGGAGACAGAGACTGATGGAGACAGGGTCTGGTGGAGACAGGGTCTGGTGGAGGCAGGGTCTGGTGGAGACAGATTCTGGTGGAGGCAGTGCTTGATGGAGACAGAGTCTGGTGAAGACAGATTCTGGTGATGACAGAGGCTGGTGAAGACAATATAGTGAAGACAGAATCTGGTGAAGAGAGAGCATAGTGAAGACAGAGTCTGGTGGAGATAGAGCCTGGTGGAGACAGAGACTGATGGAGACAGGGTCTGGTGGAGAAAGAGTCTGGTGGAGGCAGAGCTTGATGGAGACAGAGTGTGGTGAATACAGATTCTGGTGAAGACAGAGTCTGATGAAGACAGCGCTGGGTGGAGACAAAGTCTGGTGAAGACAGAGTCTTGTGGAGACAGGGTCTCGTGAAGAAAGAGTCTGGAGAAGACACGGTCTGGTGAAGACAGAGTCTGGTGAAGACAGATTCTGGTGAAGACAGAGTCTGGTGAAGACAGCGCTGGGTGGAGACAGAGTCTGGTGGAGACAAAGTCTGGTGAAGACAGAGTCTGGTGGAGACAGAGACTGGTGGAGACAGAGCTTGTTGGAGACAGAGTCTGGTGAATACAGAGTCTGGTGGAGACAGAGTTTGGTGAAGATTGATTCTGGTGAAGACAGAGTCTGGTGAAGACAGGAGAAGACAGAGTGTGGAGAAGACAGAGTCTGGTGGAGACAGAGTGGTGGAGACAGATTCTGGTGGAGACAGAGCTTGATGGAGACAGAGTCTGATGGAGAAAGAGTCTGGTGCAGTCAGAGTCTGGTGGAGAGAGTCTGGTGAAGACAGAACCTGGTGAAGACAGTATGGTGAAGACAGAGTCTGGTGGAGACAAAGTCTGGTGAATACAGAGTCTGGTGAAGACAGAGTCTGGTGGAGCAGATCCTGGCGGAGACAAAGACTGATGGAGACAGTGTCTGGTGGAGACAGGGCCTGGTGGAGACAGAGTCTGCTGGAGTTAGATCCTGCTGAAGACAGAGTCTGGTGAAGATAGTGTCTGGAGAAGACAGAGTCTGGAGAAACAGAGTCTGGTGGAGACAGTGTCTGGTGGAGACAGAGTCTGGTGGAGACAGAGCTTGCTGCAGACAGAGTCTGGTGGAGACAGAGTCTGGTGGAGACAGAGACCTTGCTGGAGAGAGTCTGGTGAAACCAGAATCTGGTGAAGACAGTATGGTGAAGACAGAGTCTGCTGGAGACAAAGTCTGGTGATTACAGAGATGATAGAGATGGAGTCTGGTGTAGACAGGGTCTGGTGGAGACAGGGTCTTGTGGAGGCAGAGTCTGGTGGAGACAGGGTCTGGTGAAGACTGGTTCTGGTGGAGAAAGGGTCTGGTGGAGAGAGGTTCTGTTGGAGATAGGGTCTGGTGAAGACAGAGTCTGGTGAAGACAGCGCTGGGTGGAGGCAGAGTCTGGTGGTGACAGAGCCTGGTGGAGACAGAGTCTGTGCAAGACAGAGTCTGGTGAAGACAGAACTTGATGGAGACAGAGTCTGGTGAAGACAGAGTCTGGTGAAGACAGAGTATGGTGGAGAGAGTCTGGTGAAGACAGAATCTGGTGAAGACAGTATGGTGAAGACAGAGTCTGGTGGAGACAGTCTGGTGAAGACAGAGTCTGGAGAAGACAGAAACTGTTGGAGAAAAAGTCTGGTGAAGACAGATTCTGGTAGAGACAGAGTCCGGTGTAGACAGGGTCTGGTGGAGAAAGGGTCTGGTGGAGAGAGGTTCGGGTGGAGATAGGGTCTGGTGAAGACAGAGTCTGGTGAAGACAGATTCTGGTGATGACAGATGCTGGTGAAGACAGTATTGTCAAGACAGATTCTGGTGAAGACAGAGCATCGTGAAGACAGAGTCTGATGGAGATAGAGCCTGTTGGAGACAGAGACTGATGGATACAGTGTCTGGTGGAGACAGAGTCTGGTGGAGACAGAGCTTGATGGAGACAGATTCTGGTGAAGACAGAGTCTGATGAAGACAGCACTGGGTGGAGACCGAGTCTGGTGGAGACAGAGTCTTCTGGAGACAGAGTCTCGTGAAGATAGAGTCTGGAGAAGACAGTGTCTGGTGAAGACAGAATCTGGTGAAGACAGATTCTGGTGAAGATAGAGTCTGGTGAAGACAGCGCTGGGTGGAGACAGAGTCTGGTGGAGACAGAGTCTGGTGGCGACAGAGTCTGCTGGTGACAGAGTCTGGTGAAGACAGAGTCTGGGGAAGACAAATTCTGGTGAAGACAGAGCTGGGTGGAGACAGAGTCTGGTGGTGACAGAGCCTGGTGGAGACAGAGTCTGGTGGAGACAGAGTCTGGGCAAGACAGAGTCTGGTGAAGACAGAACTTGATGGAGACAGAGTCTGGTGAAGACAGAGTCTGGTGAAGACAGAGTATGGTGGAGAGAGTCTGGTGAAGACATAATCTGGTGAAGACAGTATGGTGAAGACAGAGTCTGGTGGAGACAGTCTGGTGAAGACAGAGTCTGGAGAAGACAGAGTCTGTTGGAGAAAAAGTCTGGTGGAGACAAAGTCTGGTGGAGACAGAGTCTTGTGGAGACAGAGTCTGGTGAAGACAGATTCTGGTGGAGACAGAGTCCGGTGTAGACAGGGTCTGGTGGAGAAAGGGTCTGGTGGAGACAGGTTCGGGAGGAGATAGGGTCTGGTGAAGACAGAGTCTGGTGAAGACAGAGCTTGATTGAGACAGAGTCTGGTGACGACAGAGTCTGGTGAAGACAGAGTCTGATGGAGTAGAGCCTGGTGGAGACAGAGACTGATGGAGACAGGGTCTGGTGGAGACAGGGTCTGGTGGAGGCAGGGTCTGGTGGAGACAGAGTCTGGTGGAGGCAGTGCTTGATGGAGACAGAGTCTGGTGAAGACAGATTCTGGTGATGACAGAGGCTGGTGAAGACAATATAGTGAAGACAGAATCTGGTGAAGAGAGAGCATAGTGAAGACAGAGTCTGGTGGAGATAGAGCCTGGTGGAGACAGAGACTGATGGAGACAGGGTCTGGTGGAGAAAGAGTCTGGTGGAGGCAGAGCTTGATGGAGACAGAGTGTGGTGAATACAGATTCTGGTGAAGACAGAGTCTGATGAAGACAGCGCTGGGTGGAGACAAAGTCTGGTGAAGACAGAGTCTTGTGGAGACAGGGTCTCGTGAAGAAAGAGTCTGGAGAAGACAAGGTCTGGTGAAGACAGAGTCTGGTGAAGACAGATTCTGGTGAAGACAGAGTCTGGTGAAGACAGCGCTGGGTGGAGGCAGAGTCTGGTGGAGACAGAGTCTGGTGGCGACAGAGTCTGGTGGTGACAGAGCCTGGTGAAGACAGAGTCTGGTGAAGACAAATTCTGGTGAAGACAGAGTCTGGTGAAGACAGCGCTGGGTGGAGGCAGAGTCTGGTGGTGACAGAGCCTGGTGGAAACAGAGTCTGTGCAAGACAGAGTCTGGTGAAGACAGAACTTGATGGAGACAGAGTCTGGTGAAGACAGAGTATGGTGGAGAGAGTCTGGTGAAGACATAATCTGGTGAAGACAGTATGGTGAAGACAGAGTCTGGTGGAGGCAGTCTGGTGAAGACAGAGTCTGGAGAAGACAGAGACTGTTGGAGAAAAAGTCTGGTGAAGACAGATTCTGGTAGAGACAGAGTCCTGTGTAGACAGGGTCTGGTGGAGAAAGGGTCTGGTGGAGAGAGGTTCGGGTGGAGATAGGGTCTGGTGAAGACAGAGTCTGGTGAAGACAGATTCTGGTGATGACAGATGCTGGTGAAGACAGTATTGTCAAGACAGATTCTGGTGAAGACAGAGCATCGTGAAGACAGAGTCTGGTGGAGATAGAGCCTGTTGGAGACAGAGACTGATGGATACAGTGTCTGGTGGAGACAGAGTCTGGTGGAGACAGAGCTTGATGGAGACAGAGTGTGGTGAATACAGATTCTGGTGAAGACAGAGTCTGATGAAGACAGCACTGGGTGGAGACCGAGTCTAGTGGAGACAGAGTCTTCTGGAGACAGAGTCTCGTGAAGATAGAGTCTGGAGAAGACAGTGTCTGGTGAAGACAGAATCTGGTGAAGACAGATTCTGGTGAAGACAGAGTCTGGTGAAGACAGCGCTGGGTGGAGACAGAGTCTGGTGGAGACAGAGTCTGGTGGCGACAGAGTCTGCTGGTGACAGAGTCTGGTGAAGACAGAGTCTGGGGAAGACAAATTCTGGTGAAGACAGAGCTGGGTGGAGACAGAGTCTGGTGGTGACAGAGCCTGGTGGAGACAGAGTCTGGTGGAGACAGAGTCTGGGCAAGACAGAGTCTGGTGAAGACAGAACTTGATGGAGACAGAGTCTGGTGAAGACAGAGTCTGGTGAAGACAGAGTATGGTGGAGAGAGTCTGGTGAAGACATAATCTGGTGAAGACAGTATGGTGAAGACAGAGTCTGGTGGAGACAGTCTGGTGAAGACAGAGTCTGGAGAAGACAGAGTCTGTTGGAGAAAAAGTCTGGTGGAGACAAAGTCTGGTGGAGACAGAGTCTTGTGGAGACAGAGTCTGGTGAAGACAGACTCTGGTGGAGACAGAGTCCGGTGTAGACAGGGTCTGGTGGAGAAAGGGTCTGGTGGAGACAGGTTCGGGAGGAGATAGGGTCTGGTGAAGACAGAGTCTGGTGAAGACAGAGCTTGATTGAGACAGAGTCTGGTGAAGACAGAGTCTGGTGAAGACAGAGTCTGATGGAGTAGAGCCTGGTGGAGACAGAGACTGATGGAGACAGGGTCTGGTGGAGACAGGGTCTGGTGGAGGCAGGGTCTGGTGGAGACAGAGTCTGGTGGAGGCAGTGCTTGATGGAGACAGAGTCTGGTGAAGACAGATTCTGGTGATGACAGAGGCTGGTGAAGACAATATAGTGAAGACAGAATCTGGTGAAGAGAGAGCATAGTGAAGACAGAGTCTGGTGGAGATAGAGCCTGGTGGAGACAGAGACTGATGGAGACAGGGTCTGGTGGAGAAAGAGTCTGGTGGAGGCAGAGCTTGATGGAGACAGAGTGTGGTGAATACAGATTCTGGTGAAGACAGAGTCTGATGAAGACAGCGCTGGGTGGAGACAAAGTCTGGTGAAGACAGAGTCTTGTGGAGACAGGGTCTCGTGAAGAAAGAGTCTGGAGAAGACACGGTCTGGTGAAGACAGAGTCTGGTGAAGACAGATTCTGGTGAAGACAGAGTCTGGTGAAGACAGCGCTGGGTGGAGACAGAGTCTGGTGGAGACAAAGTCTGGTGAAGACAGAGTCTGGTGGAGACAGAGACTGGTGGAGACAGAGCTTGTTGGAGACAGAGTCTGGTGAATACAGAGTCTGGTGGAGACAGAGTTTGGTGAAGATTGATTCTGGTGAAGACAGAGTCTGGTGAAGACAGGAGAAGACAGAGTGTGGAGAAGACAGAGTCTGGTGGAGACAGAGTGGTGGAGACAGATTCTGGTGGAGACAGAGCTTGATGGAGACAGAGTCTGATGGAGAAAGAGTCTGGTGCAGTCAGAGTCTGGTGGAGAGAGTCTGGTGAAGACAGAACCTGGTGAAGACAGTATGGTGAAGACAGAGTCTGGTGGAGACAAAGTCTGGTGAATACAGAGTCTGGTGAAGACAGAGTCTGGTGGAGCAGATCCTGGTGGAGACAAAGACTGATGGAGACAGTGTCTGGTGGAGACAGGGCCTGGTGGAGACAGAGTCTGCTGGAGTTAGATCCTGCTGAAGACAGAGTCTGGTGAAGATAGTGTCTGGAGAAGACAGAGTCTGGAGAAACAGAGTCTGGTGGAGACAGTGTCTGGTGGAGACAGAGTCTGGTGGAGACAGAGCTTGCTGCAGACAGAGTCTGGTGGAGACAGAGTCTGGTGGAGACAGAGACCTTGCTGGAGAGAGTCTGGTGAAACCAGAATCTGGTGAAGACAGTATGGTGAAGACAGAGTCTGCTGGAGACAAAGTCTGGTGATTACAGAGATGATAGAGATGGAGTCTGGTGTAGACAGGGTCTGGTGGAGACAGGGTCTTGTGGAGGCAGAGTCTGGTGGAGACAGGGTCTGGTGAAGACTGGTTCTGGTGGAGAAAGGGTCTGGTGGAGAGAGGTTCTGGTGGAGATAGGGTCTGGTGAAGACAGAGTCTGGTGAAGACAGCGCTGGGTGGAGGCAGAGTCTGGTGGTGACAGAGCCTGGTGGAGACAGAGTCTGTGCAAGACAGAGTCTGGTGAAGACAGAACTTGATGGAGACAGAGTCTGGTGAAGACAGAGTCTGGTGAAGACAGAGTATGGTGGAGAGAGTCTGGTGAAGACAGAATCTGGTGAAGACAGTATGGTGAAGACAGAGTCTGGTGGAGACAGTCTGGTGAAGACAGAGTCTGGAGAAGACAGAAACTGTTGGAGAAAAAGTCTGGTGAAGACAGATTCTGGTAGAGACAGAGTCCGGTGTAGACAGGGTCTGGTGGAGAAAGGGTCTGGTGGAGAGAGGTTCGGGTGGAGATAGGGTCTGGTGAAGACAGAGTCTGGTGAAGACAGATTCTGGTGATGACAGATGCTGGTGAAGACAGTATTGTCAAGACAGATTCTGGTGAAGACAGAGCATCGTGAAGACAGAGTCTGATGGAGATAGAGCCTGTTGGAGACAGAGACTGATGGATACAGTGTCTGGTGGAGACAGAGTCTGGTGGAGACAGAGCTTGATGGAGACAGATTCTGGTGAAGACAGAGTCTGATGAAGACAGCACTGGGTGGAGACCGAGTCTAGTGAAGACAGAGTCTTCTGGAGACAGAGTCTCGTGAAGATAGAGTCTGGAGAAGACAGTGTCTGGTGAAGACAGAATCTGGTGAAGACAGATTCTGGTGAAGACAGAGTCTGGTGAAGACAGCGCTGGGTGGAGACAGAGTCTGGTGGAGACAGAGTCTGGTGGCGACAGAGTCTGCTGGTGACAGAGTCTGGTGAAGACAGAGTCTGGGGAAGACAAATTCTGGTGAAGACAGAGCTGGGTGGAGACAGAGTCTGGTGGTGACAGAGCCTGGTGGAGACAGAGTCTGGTGGAGACAGAGTCTGGGCAAGACAGAGTCTGGTGAAGACAGAACTTGATGGAGACAGAGTCTGGTGAAGACAGAGTCTGGTGAAGACAGAGTATGGTGGAGAGAGTCTGGTGAAGACATAATCTGGTGAAGACAGTATGGTGAAGACAGAGTCTGGTGGAGACAGTCTGGTGAAGACAGAGTCTGGAGAAGACAGAGTCTGTTGGAGAAAAAGTCTGGTGGAGACAAAGTCTGGTGGAGACAGAGTCTTGTGGAGACAGAGTCTGGTGAAGACAGATTCTGGTGGAGACAGAGTCCGGTGTAGACAGGGTCTGGTGGAGAAAGGGTCTGGTGGAGACAGGTTCGGGAGGAGATAGGGTCTGGTGAAGACAGAGTCTGGTGAAGACAGATTCTGGTGGAGACAGAGTCCGGTGTAGACAGGGTCTGGTGGAGAAGGGGTCTGGTGGAGACAGGTTCGGGAGGAGATAGGGTCTGGTGAAGACAGAGTCTGGTGAAGACAGAGCTTGATTGAGACAGAGTCTGGTGAAGACAGAGTCTGGTGAAGACAGAGTCTGATGGAGTAGAGCCTGGTGGAGACAGAGACTGATGGAGACAGGGTCTGGTGGAGACAGGGTCTGGTGGAGGCAGGGTCTGGTGGAGACAGAGTCTGGTGGAGGCAGTGCTTGATGGAGACAGAGTCTGGTGAAGACAGATTCTGGTGATGACAGAGGCTGGTGAAGACAATATAGTGAAGACAGAATCTGGTGAAGAGAGAGCATAGTGAAGACAGAGTCTGGTGGAGATAGAGCCTGGTGGAGACAGAGACTGATGGAGACAGGGTCTGGTGGAGAAAGAGTCTGGTGGAGGCAGAGCTTGATGGAGACAGAGTGTGGTGAATACAGATTCTGGTGAAGACAGAGTCTGATGAAGACAGCGCTGGGTGGAGACAAAGTCTGGTGAAGACAGAGTCTTGTGGAGACAGGGTCTCGTGAAGAAAGAGTCTGGAGAAGACAGGGTCTGGTGAAGACAGAGTCTGGTGAAGACAGATTCTGGTGAAGACAGAGTCTGGTGAAGACAGCGCTGGGTGGAGGCAGAGTCTGGTGGAGACAGAGTCTGGTGGCGACAGAGTCTGGTGGTGACAGAGTCTGGTGAAGACAGAGTCTGGTGAAGACAAATTCTGGTGAAGACAGAGTCTGGTGAAGACAGCGCTGGGTGGAGGCAGAGTCTGGTGGTGACAGAGCCTGGTGGAAACAGAGTCTGTGCAAGACAGAGTCTGGTGAAGACAGAACTTGATGGAGACAGAGTCTGGTGAAGACAGAGTATGGTGGAGAGAGTCTGGTGAAGACATAATCTGGTGAAGACAGTATGGTGAAGACAGAGTCTGGTGGAGGCAGTCTGGTGAAGACAGAGTCTGGAGAAGACAGAGACTGTTGGAGAAAAAGTCTGGTGAAGACAGATTCTGGTAGAGACAGAGTCCTGTGTAGACAGGGTCTGGTGGAGAAAGGGTCTGGTGGAGAGAGGTTCGGGTGGAGATAGGGTCTGGTGAAGACAGAGTCTGGTGAAGACAGATTCTGGTGATGACAGATGCTGGTGAAGACAGTATTGTCAAGACTGATTCTGGTGAAGACAGAGCATCGTGAAGACAGAGTCTGGTGGAGATAGAGCCTGTTGGAGACAGAGACTGATGGATACAGTGTCTGGTGGAGACAGAGTCTGGTGGAGACAGAGCTTGATGGAGACAGATTCTGGTGAAGACAGAGTCTGATGAAGACAGCACTGGGTGGAGACCGAGTCTAGTGAAGACAGAGTCTTCTGGAGACAGAGTCTCGTGAAGATAGAGTCTGGAGAAGACAGTGTCTGGTGAAGACAGAATCTGGTGAAGACAGATTCTGGTGAAGACAGAGTCTGGTGAAGACAGCGCTGGGTGGAGACAGAGTCTGGTGGAGACAGAGTCTGGTGGCGACAGAGTCTGCTGGTGACAGAGTCTGGTGAAGACAGAGTCTGGGGAAGACAAATTCTGGTGAAGACAGAGCTGGGTGGAGACAGAGTCTGGTGGTGACAGAGCCTGGTGGAGACAGAGTCTGGTGGAGACAGAGTCTGGGCAAGACAGAGTCTGGTGAAGACAGAACTTGATGGAGACAGAGTCTGGTGAAGACAGAGTCTGGTGAAGACAGAGTATGGTGGAGAGAGTCTGGTGAAGACATAATCTGGTGAAGACAGTATGGTGAAGACAGAGTCTGGTGGAGACAGTCTGGTGAAGACAGAGTCTGGAGAAGACAGAGTCTGTTGGAGAAAAAGTCTGGTGGAGACAAAGTCTGGTGGAGACAGAGTCTTGTGGAGACAGAGTCTGGTGAAGACAGACTCTGGTGGAGACAGAGTCCGGTGTAGACAGGGTCTGGTGGAGAAAGGGTCTGGTGGAGACAGGTTCGGGAGGAGATAGGGTCTGGTGAAGACAGAGTCTGGTGAAGACAGAGCTTGATTGAGACAGAGTCTGGTGAAGACAGAGTCTGGTGAAGACAGAGTCTGATGGAGTAGAGCCTGGTGGAGACAGAGACTGATGGAGACAGGGTCTGGTGGAGACAGGGTCTGGTGGAGGCAGGGTCTGGTGGAGACAGAGTCTGGTGGAGGCAGTGCTTGATGGAGACAGAGTCTGGTGAAGACAGATTCTGGTGATGACAGAGGCTGGTGAAGACAATATAGTGAAGACAGAATCTGGTGAAGAGAGAGCATAGTGAAGACAGAGTCTGGTGGAGATAGAGCCTGGTGGAGACAGAGACTGATGGAGACAGGGTCTGGTGGAGAAAGAGTCTGGTGGAGGCAGAGCTTGATGGAGACAGAGTGTGGTGAATACAGATTCTGGTGAAGACAGAGTCTGATGAAGACAGCGCTGGGTGGAGACAAAGTCTGGTGAAGACAGAGTCTTGTGGAGACAGGGTCTCGTGAAGAAAGAGTCTGGAGAAGACACGGTCTGGTGAAGACAGAGTCTGGTGAAGACAGATTCTGGTGAAGACAGAGTCTGGTGAAGACAGCGCTGGGTGGAGACAGAGTCTGGTGGAGACAAAGTCTGGTGAAGACAGAGTCTGGTGGAGACAGAGACTGGTGGAGACAGAGCTTGTTGGAGACAGAGTCTGGTGAATACAGAGTCTGGTGGAGACAGAGTTTGGTGAAGATTGATTCTGGTGAAGACAGAGTCTGGTGAAGACAGGAGAAGACAGAGTGTGGAGAAGACAGAGTCTGGTGGAGACAAAGTCTGGTGAATACAGAGTCTGGTGAAGACAGAGTCTGGTGGAGCAGATCCTGGTGGAGACAAAGACTGATGGAGACAGTGTCTGGTGGAGACAGGGCCTGGTGGAGACAGAGTCTGCTGGAGTTAGATCCTGCTGAAGACAGAGTCTGGTGAAGATAGTGTCTGGAGAAGACAGAGTCTGGAGAAACAGAGTCTGGTGGAGACAGTGTCTGGTGGAGACAGAGTCTGGTGGAGACAGAGCTTGCTGCAGACAGAGTCTGGTGGAGACAGAGTCTGGTGGAGACAGAGACCTTGCTGGAGAGAGTCTGGTGAAACCAGAATCTGGTGAAGACAGTATGGTGAAGACAGAGTCTGCTGGAGACAAAGTCTGGTGATTACAGAGATGATAGAGATGGAGTCTGGTGTAGACAGGGTCTGGTGGAGACAGGGTCTTGTGGAGGCAGAGTCTGGTGGAGACAGGGTCTGGTGAAGACTGGTTCTGGTGGAGAAAGGGTCTGGTGGAGAGAGGTTCTGGTGGAGATAGGGTCTGGTGAAGACAGAGTCTGGTGAAGACAGAGTCTGGTGGAGTAGAGCCTGGTGGAGACAGAGACAGATGGAGACAGGGTCTGCTGGAGACAGGGTCTGGTGGAGACAGAGTCTGGTGGAGACAGAGCCTGGTGGAGACCGAGCTTCATGGAGACAGAATCTGTGAAGACAGATTCTGGTGATGACAGAGGCTGGTGAAGACAATATTGTGAAGATAGAATCTGGTGAAGACAGCGCATAGTGAAGACAGAGTCTGGTGGAGATAGAGCCTGGTGGAGACAGAGTCTGATGGAGACAGGGTCTGGTGGAGACAGAGTCTGGTGAAGACAGAGTCTGATGAAGATCGCGCTGGGTGGAGACAAAGTCTGGTGGAGACAGAGTCTTGTGGAGACAGGGTCTCGTGAAGAAAGAGTCTGGAGAAGACAGAGTCTGTTGAAGACAGATTCTGGTGAAGACAGAGTCTGGTGAAGAAAGCGCTGGGTGGAGACAGAGTCTGGTGGAGACAGAGTCTGGTGAAGACAGAGTCTGGTGGAGACAGAGACTGGTGGAGACAGAGCACTGTTGGAGACAGAGTCTGGTGAATACAGAGTCTGGTGGAGACAGAGTTTGGTGGACATTGATTCTGGTGAAGACAGAGTCTGGTGAAGACAGGAGAAGACAGAGTGTGGAGAAGACAGAGTCTGGTGGAGACCAAGTGGTGGAGACAGATTCTGGTGGAGACAGAGCTTGATGGAGACAGAGTCTGAAGGAGAAAGAATCTCGTGCAATCAGAGTCTGGTGGAGAGAGTCTGGTGAAGACAGAACCTGGTGAAGACAGTATGGTGAAGACAGAGTCTGGTGGAGACAAAGTCTGGTGAATACAGCGCTTGATGGAGATAGAGCCTGGTGGAGACACGGTCTGGTGGAAACAGGGTCTGGTGGAGACTGGGCCTGGTGAAGACAGGGTCTGGTGGAGACAGGGTATAGTGGAGACAGGGTCTCGTAAAGACAGAATCTGGTGAAGGCAGTATGGTGAAGACAGAGTCAGGTGAAGACAGTATGTTGAAGACAGAGTCTGGTGGAGACAAAGTCTGGTGGAGACAGAATCTGGTGGAGAGAGAGTCTGGTGGAGACAGAGTCTGGTGGAGACAGAGTCCGGTGTAGACAGGGACTGGTGGGGAAAGGGTCTGGTGGAGATAGGTTCTGGTGGAGATAGGGTCTGGTGAAGACAGAGTCTGGTGAAGACAGAGCTTGATTGAGACAGAGTCTGGTGAAGACAGAGTCTGGTGAAGACAGAGTCTGGTGGAGTAGAGCCTGGTAGGGACAGAGACAGATGGAGGCAGGGCCTGGTGGAGACAGGGTCTGGTGGAGGCAGGGTCTGGTGGAGACAGAGTGTGGTGGAGACAGAGTCTGGGCAAGACAGAGTCTGGTGAAGACAGAACTTGATGGAGACAGAGTCTGGTGAAGACAGAGTCCGGTGAAGACAGAGTACGGTGGAGAGAGTCTGGTGAAGACATAATCTGGTGAAGACAGTATGGTGAAGACAGAGTCTGGTGGAGACAGTCTGGTGAAGACCGAGTCTGGAGAAGACAGAGTCTGTTGGAGAAAAAGTCTGGTGGAGACAAAGTCTGGTGGAGACAGAGTCTTGTGGAGACAGAGTCTGGTGAAGACAGATTCTGGTGGAGACAGAGTCCGGTGTAGACAGGGTCTGGTGGAGAAAGGGTCTGGTGGAGACAGGTTCGGGAGGAGATAGGGTCTGGTGAAGACAGAGTCTGGTGAAGCCAGAGCTTGATTGAGACAGAGTCTGGTGAAGACAGAGTCTGGTGGAGTAGAGCCTGGTGGAGACAGAGACTGATGGAGACAGGGTCTGGTGGAGACAGGGCCTGGTGGAGGCAGCGTCTGGTGGAGACAGAGTCTGCTGGAGGCAGAGCTTGATGGAGACAGAGTCTGGTGAAGACAGTTTCTGGTGATGACAGAGGCTGGTGAAGACAATATAGTGAAGACAGAATCTGGTGAAGAGAGAGCATAGTGAAGACAGAGTCTGATGGAGATAGAGCCTGGTGGAGACAGAGACTGATGGAGACAGGGTCTGGTGGAGACAGAGTCTGGTGGAGGCAGAGCTTGATGGAGACAGAGTGTGGTGAATACAGATTCTGGTGAAGACAGAGTCTGATGAAGACAGCGCTGGGTGGAGACAAAGTCTGGTGAAGACAGAGTCTTGTGGAGACAGGGTCTCGTGAAGAAAGAGTCTGGAGAAGACAGGGTCTGGTGAAGACAGAGTCTGGTGAAGACAGATTCTGGTGAAGACAGAGTCTGGTGAAGACAGCGCTGGGTGGAGACAGAGTCTGGTGGAGACAAAGTCTGGTGAAGACAGAGTCTGGTGGAGACAGAGACTGGTGGAGACAGAGCTTGTTGGAGACAGAGTCTGGTGAATACAGAGTCTGGTGGAGACAGAGTTTGGTGAAGATTGATTCTGATGAAGACAGAGTCTGGTGAAGACAGGAGAAGACAGAGTGTGGAGAAGACAGAGTCTGGTGGAGACAGAGTGGTGGAGACAGATTCTGGTGGAGACAGAGCTTGATGGAGACAGAGTCTGATGGAGAAAGAGTCTGGTGCAGTCAGAGTCTGGTGGAGAGAGTCTGGTGAAGACAGAACCTGGTGAAGACAGTATGGTGAAGACAGAGTCTGGTGGAGACAAAGTCTGGTGAATACAGAGTCTGGTGAAGACAGAGTCTGGTGGAGCAGATCCTGGTGGAGACAAAGACTGATGGAGACAGTGTCTGGTGGAGACAGGGCCTGGTGGAGACAGAGTCTGCTGGAGATAGATCCTGCTGAAGACAGAGTCTGGTGAAGATAGAGTCTGGAGAAGACAGAGTCTGGAGAAACAGAGTCTGGTGGAGACAGAGTCTGGTGGAGACAGAGTCTGGTGGAGACAGAGCTTGCTGCAGACAGAGTCTGGTGGAGACAGAGTCTGGTGGAGACAGAGACCTTGCTGGAGAGAGTCTGGTGAAACCAGAATCTGGTGAAGACAGTATGGTGAAGACAGAGTCTGCTGGAGACAAAGTCTGGTGATTACAGAGATGATAGAGATGGAGTCTGGTGTAGACAGGGTCCGGTGGAGACAGGGTCTTGTGGAGGCAGAGTCTGGTGGAGACAGGGTCTGGTGAAGACTGGTTCTGGTGGAGAAAGTGTCTGGTGGAGAGAGGTTCTGGTGGAGATAGGGTCTGGTGAAGACAGAGTCTGGTGAAGACAGAGTCTGGTGGAGTAGAGCCTGGTGGAGACAGAGACAGATGGAGAAAGGGTCTGCTGGAGACAGGGTCTGGTGGAGACAGAGTCTGGTGGAGACTGAGCCTGGTGGAGACCGAGCTTCATGGAGACAGAATCTGTGAAGACAGATTCTGGTGATGACAGAGGCTGGTGAAGACAGTATTGTGAAGATAGAATCTGGTGAAGACAGAGCATAGTGAAGACAGAGTCTGGTGGAGATAGAGCCTGGTGGAGACAGAGTCTGATGGAGACAGGGTCTGGTGGAGACAGAGACTGGTGGAGACAGAGCTTGATGGAGACAGAATGTGGTGATTACAGATTCTGGTGAAGACAGAGTCTGATGAAGATCGCGCTGGGTGGAGACAAAGTCTGGTGGAGACAGAGTCTTGTGGAGACAGGGTCTCGTGAAGAAAGAGTCTGGAGAAGACAGAGTCTGTTGAAGACAGAGTCTGGTGAAGACAGATTCTGGTGAAGACAGAGTCTGGTGAAGAAAGCGCTGGGTGGAGACAGAGTCTGGTGGAGACAGAGTCTGGTGAAGACAGAGTCTGGTGGAGACAGAGACTGGTGGAGACAGAGCACTGTTGGAGACAGAGTCTGGTGAATACAGAGTCTGGTGGAGACAGAGTTTGGTGGACATTGATTCTGGTGAAGACAGAGTCTGGTGAAGACAGGAGAAGACAGAGTGTGGAGAAGACAGAGTCTGGTGGAGACCAAGTGGTGGAGACAGATTCTGGTGGAGACAGAGCTTGATGGAGACAGAGTCTGAAGGAGAAAGAATCTCGTGCAATCAGAGTCTGGTGGAGAGAGTCTGGTGAAGACAGAACCTGGTGAAGACAGTATGGTGAAGACAGAGTCTGGTGGAGACAAAGTCTGGTAAATACAGCGCTTGATGGAGATAGAGCCTGGTGGAGACACGGTCTGGTGGAAACAGGGTCTGGTGGAGACTGGGCCTGGTGAAGACAGGGTCTGGTGGAGACAGGGTATAGTGGAGACAGGGTCTCGTAAAGACAGAATCTGGTGAAGGCAGTATGTTGAAGACAGAGTCTGGTGGAGACAAAGTCTGCTGGAGACAGAATCTGGTGGAGAGAGAGTCTGGTGGAGACAGAGTCTGGTGGAGACAGAGTCCGGTGTAGACAGGGACTGGTGGAGAAAGGGTCTGGTGGAGATAGGTTCTGGTGGAGATAGGGTCTGGTGAAGACAGAGTCTGGTGAAGACAGAGCTTGATTGAGACAGAGTCTGGTGAAGACAGAGTCTGGTGAAGACAGAGTCTGGTGGAGTAGAGCCTGGTAGGGACAGAGACAGATGGAGGCAGGGCCTGGTGGAGACAGGGTCTGGTGGAGGCAGGGTCTGGTGGAGACAGAGTGTGGTGGAGACAGAGTCTGGGCAAGACAGAGTCTGGTGAAGACAGAACTTGATGGAGACAGAGTCTGGTGAAGACAGAGTCTGGTGAAGACAGAGTACGGTGGAGAGAGTCTGGTGAAGACATAATCTGGTGAGGACAGTATGGTGAAGACAGAGTCTGGTGGAGACAGTCTGGTGAAGACCGAGTCTGGAGAAGACAGAGTCTGTTGGAGAAAAAGTCTGGTGGAGACAAAGTCTGGTGGAGACAGAGTCTTGTGGAGACAGAGTCTGGTGAAGACAGATTCTGGTGGAGACAGAGTCCGGTGTAGACAGGGTCTGGTGGAGAAAGGGTCTGGTGGAGACAGGTTCGGGAGGAGATAGGGTCTGGTGAAGACAGAGCCTGGTGAAGACAGAGCTTGATTGAGACAGAGTCTGGTGAAGACAGAGTCTGGTGAAGACAGAGTCTGGTGGAGTAGAGCCTGGTGGCGACAGAGACTGATGGAGACAGGGTCTGGTGGAGACAGGGCCTGGTGGAGGCAGCGTCTGGTGGAGACAGAGTCTGGTGGAGGCAGAGCTTGATGGAGACAGAGTCTGGTGAAGACAGATTCTGGTGATGACAGAGGCTGGTGAAGACAATATAGTGAAGACAGAATCTGGTGAAGAGAGAGCATAGTGAAGACAGAGTCTGGTGGAGACAGAGACTGATGGAGACAGGGTCTGGTGGAGACAGAGTCTGGTGGAGGCAGAGCTTGATGGAGACAGAGTGTGGTGAATACAGATTCTGGTGAAGACAGAGTCTGATGAAGACAGCGCTGGGTGGAGACAAAGTCTGGTGAAGACAGAGTCTTGTGGAGACAGGGTCTCGTGAAGAAAGAGTCTGGAGAAGACAGGGTCTGGTGAAGACAGAGTCTGGTGAAGACAGATTCTGGTGAAGACAGAGTCTGGTGAAGACAGCGCTGGGTGGAGACAGAGTCTGGTGGAGACAAAGTCTGGCGAAGACAGAGTCTGGTGGAGACAGAGACTGGTGGAGACAGAGCTTGTTGGAGAGAGAGTCTGGTGAATACAGAGTCTGGTGCAGACAGAGTTTGGTGAAGATTGATTCTGGTGAAGACAGAGTCTGGTGAAGACAGGAGAAGACAGAGTGTGGTGGAGACAGATTCTGGTGGAGAAAGAGCTTGATGGAGACAGAGTCTGATGGAGAAAGAGTCTGGTGCAGTCAGAGTCTGGTGGAGAGAGTCTGGTGAAGACAGAACCTGGTGAAGACAGTATGGTGAAGACAGAGTCTGGTGGAGACAAAGTCTGGTGAATACAGAGTCTGGTGAAGACAGACTCTGGTGGAGCAGATCCTGGTGGAGACAGAGACTGATGGAGACAGTGTCTGGTGGAGACAGGGCCTGGTGGAGACAGAGTCTGCTGGAGATAGATCCTGCTGAAGACAGAGTCTGGTGAAGATAGAGTCTGGAGAAGACAGAGTCTGGAGGAACAGAGTCTGGTGGAGACAGAGTCTGGTGGAGACAGAGTCTGGTGGAGACAGAGCTTGCTGCAGACAGAGTCTGGTGGAGACAGAGTCTGGTGGAGACAGAGACCTTGCTGGAGAGAGTCTGGTGAAACCAGAATCTGGTGAAGACAGTATGGTGAAGACAGAGTCTGCTGGAGACAAAGTCTGGTGATTACAGAGATGATAGAGATAGAGTCTGGTGTAGACAGGGTCTGGTGGAGACAGGGTCTTGTGGAGACAGGTTCCGGTGAAGACAGGGTCTGGTGGAGAGAGGGTCTGGTGGAGACAGGGTCTGGTGGAGACAGAGTCTGGTGGAGGCAGAGTCTGGTGGAGACAGGGTCTGGTGAAGACTGGTTCTGGTGGAGAAAGGGTCTGGTGGAGACAGGTTCTGGTGGAGATAGGGTCTGGTGAAGACAGAGTCTGGTGAAGACAGAGTCTGGTGGAGTAGAGCCTGGTGGAGACAGAGACAGATGGAGACAGGGTCTGCTGGAGACAGGGTCTGGTGGAGACCGAGTCTGGTGTAGAAAGAGCCTGGTGGAGACCGAGCTTCATGGAGACAGAATCTGTGAAGACAGATTCTGGTGATGACAGAGGCTGGTGAAGACAGTATTGTGAAGATAGAATCTGGTGAAGACAGAGCATAGTGAAGACAGAGTCTGGTGGAGATAGAGCCTGGTGGAGACAGAGTCTGATGGAGACAGGGTCTGGTGGAGACAGAGTCTGGTGGAGACAGAGCTTGATGGAGACAGAATGTGGTGATTACAGATTCTGGTGAAGACAGAGTCTGATGAAGATCGCGCTGGGTGGAGACAAAGTCTGGTGGAGACAGAGTCTTGTGGAGACAGGGTCCCATGAAGAAAGAGTCTGGAGAAGACAGAGTCTGTTGAAGACAGAGTCTGGTGAAGACAGATTCTGGTGAAGACAGAGTCTGGTGAAGACAGCACTGGGTGGAGACAGAGTCTGGTGGAGACAGAGTATGGTGAAGACAGAGTCTGGTGGAGACAGAGACTGGTGGAGACAGAGCACTGTTGGAGACAGAGTCTGGTGAATACAGTGTCTGGTGGAGACAGAGTTTGGTGGACATTGATTCTGGTGAAGACGGAGTCTGGTGAAGACAGGAGAAGACAGAGTGTGGAGAAGACAGAGTCTGGTGGAGACCAAGTGGTGGAGACAGATTCTGGTGGAGACAGAGCTTGATGGAGACAGAGTCTGAAGGAGAAAGAATCTCGTGCAATCAGAGTCTGGTGGAGAGAGTCTGGTGAAGACAGAACCTGGTGAAGACAGTATGGTGAAGACAGAGTCTGGTGGAGACAAAGTCTGGTGAATACAGCGCTTGATGGAGATAGAGCCTGGTGGAGACACGTTCTGGTGCAAACAGGGTCTGGTGGAGACAGGGTATAGTGGAGACAGGGTCTCGTAAAGACAGAATCTGGTGAAGGCAGTATGGTGAAGACAGAGTCAGGTGAAGACAGTATGTTGAAGACAGAGTCTGGTGGAGACAAAGTCTGGTGGAGACAGAATCTGGTGGAGAGAGATTCTGTTGGAGACAGAGTCTGGTGGAGACAGAGTCCGGTGCAGACAGGGACTGGTGGAGAAAGGGTCTGGTGGAGATAGGTTCTGGTGGAGATAGGGTCTGGTGAAGACAGAGTCTGGTGAAGACAGAGCTTGATTGAGACAGAGTCTGGTGAAGACAGAGTCTGGTGAAGACAGAGTCTGGTGGAGTAGAGCCTGGTAGGGACAGAGACAGATGGAGGCAGGGCCTGGTGGAGACAGGGTCTGGTGGAGGCAGGGTCTGGTGGAGACAGAGTCTGGTGGAGGCAGAGCTTGATGGAGACAGAGTCTGGTGAAGACAGATTCTGGTGATGACAGAGGCTGGTGAAGACAATATTGTGACGACAGAATCTGGTGAAGACAGAGCATTGTGAAGACAGAGTCTGGTGGAGATAGAGTCTGGTGGAGACAGAGACTGATGGAGACAGGGTCTGGTGGAGACAGAGTCTGGTGGAGACAGAGCTTGATGGAGAGAGAGTGTGGGGAATACAAATTCTGGTGAAGACAGAGTCTGATGAAGACAGCGCTGGGTGGAGACAAAGTCTGGTGGAGACAGAGTCTTGTGGAGACAGGGTCATCCTGAAGAAAGAGTCTGGAGATGACAGAGTCTGGTGAAGACAGATTCTGGTGAAGACAGAGTCTGGTGAAGACAGCACTGGGTGGAGACTGAGTCTGGTGGAGACAAAGTCTGGCGAAGACAGAGTCTGGTGGAGACAGAGACTGGTGGAGACAGAGCTTGTTGGAGACAGAGTCTGGTGAATACTGAGTCTGGTGGAGACAGAGTATGGTGAAGATTGATTCTGGTGAAGACAGAGTCTGGTGAAGACAGGAGAAGACAGAATGTGGAGAAGACAGCGTCTGGAGGAGACAGAGTGGTGGAGACAGATTCTGGTGGAGACAGAGCTTGATGGAGACAGAGTCTGATGGAGACAGAGTCTAGTGCAGTCAGAGTCTGGTGGAGAGAGTCTGGTGAAGACAGAACCTGGTGAAGACAGTATGGTGAAGACAGAGTCTGGTGGAGACAAAGTCTGGTGGAGACAGAATCTGTTGGAGACAGAGTCTGGTGGAGACAGAGTCTGTTGGAGACAGAGTCTGGTGAAGACAGAGTCTGGTGAAGACAGAGCATGGTGAAGACAGAGTCTGGTGGAGATAGAGCCTGCTGGAGACAGAGACTGATGGAGACAGGGTCTGGTGGAGACAGAGACTCTTGGAGACAGAGCTTGATGAAGACAGAGCCTGGTGAAGACAGATTCTGGTGAAGACAAATTCTGGTGAAGACAGCACTGGGTGGAGACAGAGTCTGGTGGAGACAGAGTCTCGTTAAGACAGAATCTGGAGAAGAGAGAGTCTGGAGAAGATAGAGTCTGGTGAAGACAGAGCCTGGTGAAGACAGAATCTGGTGAAGACAGAGTCTGGTGAAGACAGCGCTGGGTGGAGACAGAGTCTTGTGGAGACAGAGTCTGGTGGTGACAGAGTCTGGAGGAGACAGAGTCTTGTGAAGACAGATTCTGGTGAAGACAGAGTCTGGTGAAGACAGCGCTGGGTGGAGACAGAGTCTGGTGGAGACAGAGCCTGGTGGAGAGAGAGCCTGGTGGAGGCAGAGTCTGGTGGAGGCAGTGTATGGTGAAGACAGAGTCTGGTGAAGACAGAGCTTGATGGAGACAGAGTCTGGTGAAGACAGAGTCTGGTGAAGACAGAGTCTGGTGGAGAGAGTCTGGTGAAGAAAGAATCTGGTGAAGAAAGTATGGTGAAGACAGAGTCTGGTGGAGACAATTTCTGGTGAATACAGAGCTTGATGGAGATAGAGTCTGGTGGAGACAGGGTCTGGTGGAGACAGTCTGCTGAAGACAGAGACTGGAGGAGACAGAGTCTGGTGGAGGCAAAGTCTGCTGAAGACAGGGTCTGGTGGAGAAAGGGTCTGGTGGAGACAGAGTCTGGTGGAGACAGAGTCTGGTGGAGACAGAGCTTGATGGAGACAGAGTCTGGTGAAGACAGATTCTGGTGATGACAGAGGCTGGTGAAGACAGTATTGTGAAGACAGAATCTGGTGAAGACAGAGCATAGTGAAGACAGAATCTGGTGGAGATAGAGCCTGGTGGAGACAGAGTCTGGTGGCGACAGAGTCTGTTGGTGACAGAGTCTGGTGAAGACAGAGTCTGGTGAAGACAAATTCTGGTGAAGACAGAGTCTGGTGAAGACAGCGCTGGGTCGTGACAGAGCCTGGTGGAGACAGAGTCTGGTGGAGACAGAGTCTGGGGAAGATAGTGTCTGGTGAAGACAGAGCTTGATGGAGACAGAGTCTGGTGAAGACAGATTCTGGTGAAGACAGAGTATGGTGGAGAGAGTCTGGTGAAGACATTATCTGGTGAAGACAGTATGGTGAAGACAGAGTCTGGTGGAGACAGTCTGGTGAAGACAGAGTCAGGGGAAGACAGAGTCTGTTGGAGAAAAAGCCTGGTGGAGACAAAGCCTGGTGGAGACAGAGTCTTGTGGAGACAGAGTCTGGTGAAGACAGATTCTGGTGGAGACAGAGTCCGGTGTAGACAGGGTCTGGTGGAGAAAGGGTCTGGTGGAGACAGGTTCTGGTGGAGATAGGGTCTGGTGAAGACAGAGTCTGGTGAAGACAGAGCTAGATTGAGACAGAGTCTGGTGAAGACAGAGTCTGGTGAAGACAGAGTCTGGTGAAGACAGAGTCTGGTGGAGTAGAGCCTGGTGGAGACAGAGACTGATGGAGACAGGGTCTGGTGGAGACAGGGTCTGGTGGTGGCAGGGTCTGGTGGAGAAAGAGACTGGTGGAGGCAGAGCTTGATGGAGACAGAGTCTGGTGAAGACAGATTCTGGTGATGACAGAGTCTGGTGAAGACAGTATTGTGAAGACAGAATCTGGTGAAGACAGAGCATAGTGAAGACAGAGTCTGGTGGAGATAGAGCCTGGTGGAGACAGAGCTTGATAGAGATAGAGTCTGGTGGAGACAGTGTCTGGTGGAGACAGGGTCTTGTTGAGACAGGTTCCGATGAAGACAGGGTCTGGTGGAGACAGGGTCTGGTGGAGACAGGGTCTGGTGGAAACAGAGTCCGGTGGAGGCAGAGTCTGGTGGAGACAGGGTCTGGTGAAGACTGGTTCTGGTGGAGAAAGGGCCTGGTGGAGACAGGTTCTGGTGGAGATAGGGTCTGGTGAAGACAGAGTCTGGTGAAGACAGAATCTAGTGAAGACAGAGTCTGGTGAAGACAGAGTCTGGTGGAGTAGAGCCAGGTGGAGACAGAGACTGATGGAGACAGGGTCTGCTGGAGACAGGGACTGGTGGAGACAGAGTCTGGTGGAGACAGAGTCTGGTGGAGACAGAGCTTGATGGAGACAGAGTCTGGTGGAGACAGAGTCTGGTGAAGACAGAGTCTGGTGGAGTAGAGCCTGGTGGAGACAGAGACTGATGGAGACAGGGTCTGCTGGAGACAGGGAATGGTGGAGACAGAGTCTGGTGGAGACAGGGTCTCGTAAAGACAGGGTCTGGTAAAGACAGTATGGTGAAGACAGAGTCAGGTGAAGACAGTATGGTGAAGACAGAGTCTGGTGGAGACAAAGTCTGGTGGAGACAGAATCTGGTGGAGGCAGAGACTGGTGGAGACAGAGTCTGGTGGAGACAGAATCTGGTGAAGACAGAGTCTGGTGAAGACAGAGCATGGTGAAGACAGAGTCTGGTGGAGATAGAGCCTGCTGGAGACAGAGACTGATGGAGACAGGGTCTGGTGGAGACAGAGACTCGTGGAGACAGAGCTTGATGGAGACAGAGTCTGGTGAAGACAGATTCTGGTGAAGACAAATTCTGGTTAAGACAGCACTGGGTGGAGACAGAGTCTGGTGGAGACAGAGCCTTGTGGAGACAGAGTCTCGTGAAGACAGAATCTGGAGAAGAGAGAATCTGGAGAAGACAGAGGCTGGTGAAGACAGAGTCTGGTGAAGACAGAATCTGGTGAAGACAGAGTCTGGTGAAGACGGCGCTGGGTGGAGACAGAGTCTGGTGGAGTCAGAGTCTGCTGGTGACAGAGTCTGGTGGAGACAGTGTATGGTGAAGACAGTGGCTGGTGAAGACAGAGCTTGATGAAGAGAGAGTCTGGTGATGACAGAGTCTGGTGAAGACAGATTCTGGTGGAGAGAGTCTGGTGAAGAAAGAATCTGGTGAAGAAAGTATGGTGAAGACAGAGTCTGGTGGAGACAAATTCTGGTGAATACAGAGCTTGATGGAGATAGAGTCTGGTGGAGACAGGGTCTGGTGGAGACAGTCTGCTGAAGACAGAGACTGGAGGAGACAGAGTCCGGTGGAGGAAAAGTCTGCTGATGACAGGGTCTGGTGGAGAAAGGGTCTGGTGGAGACAGGTACTGGTGGAGATAGGGTCTGGTGAAGACAGAGTCTGGTGGAGACAGAGTCTGGTGGAGACAGAGCTTGATGGAGACAGAGTCTGGTGAAGACAGATTCTGGTGTTGACAGAGGCTGGTGAAGACAGTATTGTGAAGTCAGAATCTGGTGAAGACAGAGCATAGGGAAGATAGAATCTGGTGGAGATAGAGCCTGGTGGAAACAGAGACTGATGGAGGCAGGGTCTGCTGGAGACAGAGTCTGGTGGAGACAGAGTCTGATGAAGACAGCGCTGGGTGGAGACAGAGTCTGGTGGAGACAGAGTCTTGTGGAGACAGGGTCTCGTGAAGAAAGAGTCTGGAGAAGACTGAGTCTGCTGAAGAC
This sequence comes from Somniosus microcephalus, assembly GCF_052327205.1. Classification (NCBI taxonomy): domain Eukaryota; kingdom Metazoa; phylum Chordata; class Chondrichthyes; order Squaliformes; family Somniosidae; genus Somniosus; species Somniosus microcephalus. Next base: position 802,483 of record NW_028225234.1, on the reverse strand, counting down.
AGAGTTTGGTGAAGACAGATTCTGGTGAAGACAGAGTCTGGTGAAGACAGCGCTGGGTGGAGACAGAGTCTGGTGGAGACAGAGTCTGGTGAAGAGAGCTTCTGGTGAAGACATCGCTGGATGGAGACAGATTCTGGTGGAGACAAGGCCTGGTGAAGACAGGGTCTGGTGGAGACAGGGTCTGGTTGAGACAGAGTCCGGTGGAGACAGACCTTAGTGGAGACAGAGTCTGGTGGAAAAAGAGTCTGGTGGAGACAGAGAACTTGCTGGAGAGAGTCTGGTGAAGCCAGAATCTGGTGAAGACAGTATGGTGAAGACAGAGACTGGTGGAGACAAAGTCTGGTGTATACAGAGCTTGATAGAGATAGAGTCTGGTGGAGACAGGGTCTGGTGGAGACAGGTTCTGGCGGAGAAAGGGTCTGGTGGAGACAGGTTCTGGTGGAGATAGGGTCTGGTGAAGACAGAGTCTGGTGAAGACAGAATCTGGTGAAGACAGAGTCTGGTGAAGACAGAGTCTGCTGGAGTAGGTACTGGTGGAGACAGAGCCTTCTGGAGACAGAGTCTCGTGTAGACAGAGTCTGGAGAAGACAGAGTCTGGTGAAGACAGAATCTGCTGAAGACAGATTCTGGTGAAGACAGAGTTTGGTGGAGACAGAGTCTGGTGGAGACAGAGCTTGATGGAGACAGAGTCTGGTGAAGACAGATTCTGGTGATGACAGAGGCTGGTGAAGACAGTATTTTGAAGACAGAATCTGGTGAAGACAGAGCATAGTGAAGACAGAATCTGGTGGAGATAGAGCCTGGTGGAGACAGAGTCTGGTGGCGACAGAGTCTGTTGGTGACAGAGTCTGGTGAAGACAGAGTCTGGTGAAGACAAATTCTGGTGAAGACAGAGTCTGGTGAAGACAGCGCTGGGTCGTGACAGAGCCTGGTGGAGACAGAGTCTGGTGGAGACAGAGTCTGGGGAAGATAGAGTCTGGTGAAGACAGAGCTTGATGGAGACAGAGTCTGGTGAAGACAGATTCTGGTGAAGACAGTATGGTGAAGACAGAGTCTGGTGGAGACAGTCTGGTGAAGACAGAGTCAGGGGAAGACAGAGTCTGTTGGAGAAATAGCCTGGTGGAGACAAAGTCTGGTGGAGACAGAGTCTTGTGGAGACAGAGTCTGGTGAAGACAGATTCTGGTGGAGACAGAGTCCGGTGTAGACAGGGTCTGGTGGAGAAAGGGTCTGGTGGAGACAGGTTCTGGTGGAGATAGGGTCTGGTGAAGACAGAGTCTGGTGAAGACAGAGCTAGATTGAGACAGAGTCTGGTGAAGACAGAGTCTGGTGAAGACAGAGTCTGGTGAAGACAGAGTCTGGTGGAGTAGAGCCTGGTGGAGACAGAGACTGATGGAGACAGGGTCTGGTGGAGACAGGGTCTGGTGGTGGCAGGGTCTGGTGGAGAAAGAGTCTGGTGGAGGCAGAGCTTGATGGAGACAGAGTCTGGTGAAGACAGATTCTGGTGATGACAGAGTCTGGTGGAGACAGAGTCTGGTGGAGACAGAGCTTGATGGAGACAGAGTCTGGTGAAGACAGATTCTGGTGATGACAGAGGCTGGTGAAGACAGTATTGTGAAGACAGAATCTGGTGAAGACAGAGCATAGTGAAGACAGAATCTGGTGGAGATAGAGCCTGGTGGAGACAGAGTCTGGTGGCGACAGAGTCTGTTGGTGACAGAGTCTGGTGAAGACAGATTCTGGTGAAGACAAATTCTGGTGAAGACAGAGTCTGGTGAAGACAGCGCTGGGTCGTGACAGAGCCTGGTGGAGACAGAGACTGGTGGAGACAGAGTCTGGGGAAGATAGAGTCTGGTGAAGACAGAGCTTGATGGAGACAGAGTCTGGTGAAGACAGATTCTGGTGAAGACAGTATGGTGAAGACAGAGTCTGGTGGAGACAGTCTGGTGAAGACAGAGTCAGGGGAAGACAGAGTCTGTTGGAGAAATAGCCTGGTGGAGACAAAGTCTGGTGGAGACAGAGTCTTGTGGAGACAGAGTCTGGTGAAGACAGATTCTGGTGGAGACAGAGTCCGGTGTAGACAGGGTCTGGTGGAGAAAGGGTCTGGTGGAGACAGGTTCTGGTGGAGATAGGGTCTGGTGAAGACAGAGTCTGGTGAAGACAGAGCTAGATTGAGACAGAGTCTGGTGAAGACAGAGTCTGGTGAAGACAGAGTCTGGTGAAGACAGAGTCTGGTGGAGTAGAGCCTGGTGGAGACAGAGACTGATGGAGACAGGGTCTGGTGGAGACAGGGTCTGGTGGTGGCAGGGTCTGGTGGAGAAAGAGTCTGGTGGAGGCAGAGCTTGATGGAGACAGAGTCTGGTGAAGACAGATTCTGGTGATGACAGAGTCTGGTGAAGACAGTATTGTGAAGGCAGAATCTGGTGAAGACAGAGCATAGTGAAGACAGAGTCTGGTGGAGATAGAGCCTGGTGGAGACAGAGCTTGATAGAGATAGAGTCTGGTGGAGACAGTGTCTGGTGGAGACAGGGTCTTGTTGAGACAGGTTCCGATGAAGACAGGGTCTGGTGGAGACAGGGTCTGGTGGAGACAGGGTCTGGTGGAAACAGAGTCCGGTGGAGGCAGAGTCTGGTGGAGACAGGGTCTGGTGAAGACTGGTTCTGGTGGAGAAAGGGCCTGGTGGAGACAGGTTCTGGTGGAGATAGGGTCTGGTGAAGACAGAGTCTGGTGAAGACAGAGCTAGATTGAGACAGAGTCTGGTGAAGACAGAGTCTGGTGAAGACAGAGTCTGGTGAAGACAGAGTCTGGTGGAGTAGAGCCTGGTGGAGACAGAGACTGATGGAGACAGGGTCTGGTGGAGACAGGGTCTGGTGGTGGCAGGGTCTGGTGGAGAAAGAGTCTGGTGGAGGCAGAGCTTGATGGAGACAGAGTCTGGTGAAGACAGATTCTGGTGATGACAGAGTCTGGTGGAGACAGAGTCTGGTGGAGACAGAGCTTGATGGAGACAGAGTCTGGTGAAGACAGATTCTGGTGATGACAGAGGCTGGTGAAGACAGTATTGTGAAGACAGAATCTGGTGAAGACAGAGCATAGTGAAGACAGAATCTGGTGGAGATAGAGCCTGGTGGAGACAGAGTCTGGTGGCGACAGAGTCTGTTGGTGACAGAGTCTGGTGAAGACAGAGTCTGGTGAAGACAAATTCTGGTGAAGACAGAGTCTGGTGAAGACAGCGCTGGGTCGTGACAGAGCCTGGTGGAGACAGAGTCTGGTGGAGACAGAGTCTGGGGAAGATAGAGTCTGGTGAAGACAGAGCTTGATGGAGACAGAGTCTGGTGAAGACAGATTCTGGTGAAGACAGTATGGTGAAGACAGAGTCTGGTGGAGACAGTCTGGTGAAGACAGAGTCAGGGGAAGACAGAGTCTGTTGGAGAAATAGCCTGGTGGAGACAAAGTCTGGTGGAGACAGAGTCTTGTGGAGACAGAGTCTGGTGAAGACAGATTCTGGTGGAGACAGAGTCCGGTGTAGACAGGGTCTGGTGGAGAAAGGGTCTGGTGGAGACAGGTTCTGGTGGAGATAGGGTCTGGTGAAGACAGAGCTAGATTGAGACAGAGTCTGGTGAAGACAGAGTCTGGTGAAGACAGAGTCTGGTGAAGACAGAGTCTGGTGGAGTAGAGCCTGGTGGAGACAGAGACTGATGGAGACAGGGTCTGGTGGAGACAGGGTCTGGTGGTGGCAGGGTCTGGTGGAGAAAGAGTCTGGTGGAGGCAGAGCTTGATGGAGACAGAGTCTGGTGAAGACAGATTCTGGTGATGACAGAGTCTGGTGAAGACAGTATTGTGAAGGCAGAATCTGGTGAAGACAGAGCATAGTGAAGACAGAGTCTGGTGGAGATAGAGCCTGGTGGAGACAGAGCTTGATAGAGATAGAGTCTGGTGGAGACAGTGTCTGGTGGAGACAGGGTCTTGTTGAGACAGGTTCCGATGAAGACAGGGTCTGGTGGAGACAGGGTCTGGTGGAGACAGGGTCTGGTGGAAACAGAGTCCGGTGGAGGCAGAGTCTGGTGGAGACAGGGTCTGGTGAAGACTGGTTCTGGTGGAGAAAGGGCCTGGTGGAGACAGGTTCTGGTGGAGATAGGGTCTGGTGAAGACAGAGTCTGGTGAAGACAGAATCTAGTGAAGACAGAGTCTGGTGAAGGCAGAGTCTGGTGGAGTAGAGCCTGGTGGAGACAGAGACTGATGGAGACAGGGTCTGCTGGAGACAGGGACTGGTGGAGACAGAGTCTGGTGGAGACAGAGTCTGGTGGAGACAGAGCTTGATGGAGACAGAGTCTGGTGGAGACAGAGTCTGGTGAAGACAGAGTCTGGTGGAGTAGAGCCTGGTGGAGACAGAGACTGATGGAGACAGGGTCTGCTGGAGACAGGGAATGGTGGAGACAGAGTCTGGTGGAGACAGAGTCTGGTGGAGACAGAGCTTGATGGAGACAGAGTCTGGTGAAGACAGATTCTGGTGATGACAGAGTCTGGTGAAGACAGTATTGTGAAGCCAGAATCTGGTGAAGACAGAGCATAGTGAAGACAGAGTCTGGTGGAGATAGAGCCTGGTGGAGACAGAGACTGATGGAGACAGGGTCTGGTGGAGACAGAGTCTGGTGGAGACAGAGCTTGATGGAGACAGAGTGTGGTGAATACAGATTCTAGTAAAGACAGAGTCTGATGAAGACAGCGCTGGGTGGAGACAAAGCCTGGTGGAGACAGAGTCTTGTGGAGACAGGGTCTCGTGAAGAAAGAGTCTGGAGAATACAGAGACTGTTGAAGACAGAGTCTGGTGAAGACAGATTCTGGTGAAGACAGAGTCTGGTGAAGACAGCGCTGGGTGGAGACAGAGTCTGGTGGAGACAGAGACTGGTGGAGACAGAGCTTGTTGGAGACAGAGTCTGGTGAATGCAGAGTCTGGTGGAGACAGAGTTTGGTGGACATTGATTCTGGTGAAGACAGGAGAAGACAGAGTGTGGAGAAGACAGAGTCTGGTGGAGACAGAGTGGTGGAGACAGATTCTGGTGGAGACAGAGCTTGATGGAGACAGAATCTGATGGAGAAAGAGTCTGGTGCAGTCAGAGTCTGGTGGAGAGAGTCTGGTGAAGACAGAACCTGGTGAAGACAGTATGGTGAAGACAGAGTCTGGTGGAGACAACGTCTGGTGAATACAGAGCTTGATGGAGATAGAGCCTGGTGGAGACACGGTCTTGTGGAGACAGGGTCTGGTGGAGACAGGGTCTGGTGAAGACAGGGTCTGGTGGAGACAGGGTCTAGTGGAGACAGGGTCTCGTAAAGACAGGGTCTGGTAAAGACAGTATGGTGAAGACAGAGTCAGGTGAAGACAGTATGGTGAAGACAGAGTCTGGTGGAGACAAAGTCTGGTGGAGACATAATCTGGTGGAGGCAGAGACTGGTGGAGACAGAGTCTGGTGGAGACAGAATCTGGTGAAGACAGAGTCTGGTGAAGACAGAGCATGGTGAAGACAGAGTCTGGTGGAGATAGAGCCTGCTGGAGACAGAGACTGATGGAGACAGGGTCTGGTGGAGACAGAGACTCGTGGAGACAGAGCTTGATGGAGACAGAGTCTGGTGAAGACAGATTCTGGTGAAGACAAATTCTGGTTAAGACAGCACTGGGTGGAGACAGAGTCTGGTGGAGACAGAGCCTTGTGGAGACAGAGTCTCGTGAAGACAGAATCTAGAGAAGAGAGAATCTGGAGAAGACAGAGGCTGGTGAAGACAGAGTCTGGTGAAGACAGAATCTGGTGAAGACAGAGTCTGGTGAAGACGGCGCTGGGTGGAGACAGAGTCTGGTGGAGTCAGAGTCTGCTGGTGACAGAGTCTGGTGGAGACAGTGTATGGTGAAGACAGTGGCTGGTGAAGACAGAGCTTGATGAAGAGAGAGTCTGGTGATGACAGAGTCTGGTGAAGACAGATTCTGGTGGAGAGAGTCTGGTGAAGAAAGAATCTGGTGAAGAAAGTATGGTGAAGACAGAGTCTGGTGGAGACAAATTCTGGTGAATACAGAGCTTGATGGAGATAGAGTCTGGTGGAGACAGGGTCTGGTGGAGACAGTCTGCTGAAGACAGAGACTGGAGGAGACAGAGTCCGGTGGAGGAAAAGTCTGCTGATGACAGGGTCTGGTGGAGAAAGGGTCTGGTGGAGACAGGTACTGGTGGAGATAGGGTCTGGTGAAGACAGAGTCTGGTGGAGACAGAGTCTGGTGGAGACAGAGCTTGATGGAGACAGAGTCTGGTGAAGACAGATTCTGGTGTTGACAGAGGCTGGTGAAGACAGTATTGTGAAGTCAGAATCTGGTGAAGACAGAGCATAGGGAAGATAGAATCTGGTGGAGATAGAGCCTGGTGGAAACAGAGACTGATGGAGGCAGGGTCTGCTGGAGACAGAGTCTGGTGGAGACAGAGTCTGATGAAGACAGCGCTGGGTGGAGACAGAGTCTGGTGGAGACAGAGTCTTGTGGAGACAGGGTCTCGTGAAGAAAGAGTCTGGAGAAGACTGAGTCTGCTGAAGACAGAGTTTGGTGAAGACAGATTCTGGTGAAGACAGAGTCTGGTGAAGACAGCGCTGGGTGGAGACAGAGTCTGGTGGAGACAGAGTCTGGTGAAGAGAGCTTCTGGTGAAGACATCGCTGGATGGAGACAGATTCTGGTGGAGACAGGGCCTGGTGAAGACAGGGTCTGGTGGAGACAGGGTCTGGTTGAGACAGAGTCCGGTGGAGACAGACCTTAGTGGAGACAGAGTCTGGTGGAAAAAGAGTCTGGTGGAGACAGAGAACTTGCTGGAGAGAGTCTGGTGAAGCCAGAATCTGGTGAAGACAGTATGGTGAAGACAGAGACTGGTGGAGACAAAGTCTGGTGTATACAGAGCTTGATAGAGATAGAGTCTGGTGGAGACAGGGTCTGGTGGAGACAGGTTCTGGCGGAGAAAGGGTCTGGTGGAGACAGGTTCTGGTGGAGATAGGGTCTGGTGAAGACAGAGTCTGGTGAAGACAGAATCTGGTGAAGACAGAGTCTGGTGAAGACAGAGTCTGCTGGAGTAGGTACTGGTGGAGACAGAGCCTTCTGGAGACAGAGTCTCGTGTAGACAGAGTCTGGAGAAGACAGAGTCTGGTGAAGACAGAATCTGCTGAAGACAGATTCTGGTGAAGACAGAGTCTGGTGGAGACAGAGTCTGGTGGAGACAGAGCTTGATGGAGACAGAGTCTGGTGAAGACAGATTCTGGTGATGACAGAGGCTGGTGAAGACAGTATTGTGAAGACAGAATCTGGTGAAGACAGAGCATAGTGAAGACAGAATCTGGTGGAGATAGAGCCTGGTGGAGACAGAGTCTGGTGGCGACAGAGTCTGTTGGTGACAGAGTCTGGTGAAGACAGAGTCTGGTGAAGACAAATTCTGGTGAAGACAGAGTCTGGTGAAGACAGCGCTGGGTCGTGACAGAGCCTGGTGGAGACAGAGTCTGGTGGAGACAGAGTCTGGGGAAGATAGAGTCTGGTGAAGACAGAGCTTGATGGAGACAGAGTCTGGTGAAGACAGATTCTGGTGAAGACAGTATGGTGAAGACAGAGTCTGGTGGAGACAGTCTGGTGAAGACAGAGTCAGGGGAAGACAGAGTCTGTTGGAGAAATAGCCTGGTGGAGACAAAGTCTGGTGGAGACAGAGTCTTGTGGAGACAGAGTCTGGTGAAGACAGATTCTGGTGGAGACAGAGTCCGGTGTAGACAGGGTCTGGTGGAGAAAGGGTCTGGTGGAGACAGGTTCTGGTGGAGATAGGGTCTGGTGAAGACAGAGTCTGGTGAAGACAGAGCTAGATTGAGACAGAGTCTGGTGAAGACAGAGTCTGGTGAAGACAGAGTCTGGTGGAGTAGAGCCTGGTGGAGACAGAGACTGATGGAGACAGGGTCTGGTGGAGACAGGGTCTGGTGGTGGCAGGGTCTGGTGGAGAAAGAGTCTGGTGGAGGCAGAGCTTGATGGAGACAGAGTCTGGTGAAGACAGATTCTGGTGATGACAGAGTCTGGTGAAGACAGTATTGTGAAGGCAGAATCTGGTGAAGACAGAGCATAGTGAAGACAGAGTCTGGTGGAGATAGAGCCTGGTGGAGACAGAGCTTGATAGAGATAGAGTCTGGTGGAGACAGTGTCTGGTGGAGACAGGGTCTTGTTGAGACAGGTTCCGATGAAGACAGGGTCTGGTGGAGACAGGGTCTGGTGGAGACAGGGTCTGGTGGAAACAGAGTCCGGTGGAGGCAGAGTCTGGTGGAGACAGGGTCTGGTGAAGACTGGTTCTGGTGGAGAAAGGGCCTGGTGGAGACAGGTTCTGGTGGAGATAGGGTCTGGTGAAGACAGAGTCTGGTGAAGACAGAATCTAGTGAAGACAGAGTCTGGTGAAGGCAGAGTCTGGTGGAGTAGAGCCTGGTGGAGACAGAGACTGATGGAGACAGGGTCTGCTGGAGACAGGGACTGGTGGAGACAGAGTCTGGTGGAGACAGAGTCTGGTGGAGACAGAGCTTGATGGAGACAGAGTCTGGTGGAGACAGAGTCTGGTGAAGACAGAGTCTGGTGGAGTAGAGCCTGGTGGAGACAGAGACTGATGGAGACAGGGTCTGCTGGAGACAGGGAATGGTGGAGACAGAGTCTGGTGGAGACAGAGTCTGGTGGAGACAGAGCTTGATGGAGACAGAGTCTGGTGAAGACAGATTCTGGTGATGACAGAGTCTGGTGAAGACAGTATTGTGAAGCCAGAATCTGGTGAAGACAGAGCATAGTGAAGACAGAGTCTGGTGGAGATAGAGCCTGGTGGAGACAGAGACTGATGGAGACAGGGTCTGGTGGAGACAGAGTCTGGTGGAGACAGAGCTTGATGGAGACAGAGTGTGGTGAATACAGATTCTAGTAAAGACAGAGTCTGATGAAGACAGCGCTGGGTGGAGACAAAGCCTGGTGGAGACAGAGTCTTGTGGAGACAGGGTCTCGTGAAGAAAGAGTCTGGAGAATACAGAGACTGTTGAAGACAGAGTCTGGTGAAGACAGATTCTGGTGAAGACAGAGTCTGGTGAAGACAGCGCTGGGTGGAGACAGAGTCTGGTGGAGACAGAGACTGGTGGAGACAGAGCTTGTTGGAGACAGAGTCTGGTGAATGCAGAGTCTGGTGGAGACAGAGTTTGGTGGACATTGATTCTGGTGAAGACAGGAGAAGACAGAGTGTGGAGAAGACAGAGTCTGGTGGAGACAGAGTGGTGGAGACAGATTCTGGTGGAGACAGAGCTTGATGGAGACAGAATCTGATGGAGAAAGAGTCTGGTGCAGTCAGAGTCTGGTGGAGAGAGTCTGGTGAAGACAGAACCTGGTGAAGACAGTATGGTGAAGACAGAGTCTGGTGGAGACAACGTCTGGTGAATACAGAGCTTGATGGAGATAGAGCCTGGTGGAGACACGGTCTTGTGGAGACAGGGTCTGGTGGAGACAGGGTCTGGTGAAGACAGGGTCTGGTGGAGACAGGGTCTAGTGGAGACAGGGTCTCGTAAAGACAGGGTCTGGTAAAGACAGTATGGTGAAGACAGAGTCAGGTGAAGAAAGTATGGTGAAGACAGAGTCTGGTGGAGACAAAGTCTGGTGGAGACAGAATCTGGTGGAGGCAGAGACTGGTGGAGACAGAGTCTGGTGGAGACAGAATCTGGTGAAGACAGAGTCTGGTGAAGACAGAGCATGGTGAAGACAGAGTCTGGTGGAGATAGAGCCTGCTGGAGACAGAGACTGATGGAGACAGGGTCTGGTGGAGACAGAGACTCGTGGAGACAGAGCTTGATGGAGACAGAGTCTGGTGAAGACAGATTCTGGTGAAGACAAATTCTGGTTATGACAGCACTGGGTGGAGACAGAGTCTGGTGGAGACAGAGCCTTGTGGAGACAGAGTCTCGTGAAGACAGAATCTGGAGAAGAGAGAATCTGGAGAAGACAGAGGCTGGTGAAGACAGAGTCTGGTGAAGACAGAATCTGGTGAAGACAGAGTCTGGTGAAGACGGCGCTGGGTGGAGACAGAGTCTGGTGGAGTCAGAGTCTGCTGGTGACAGAGTCTGGTGGAGACAGTGTATGGTGAAGACAGTGGCTGGTGAAGACAGAGCTTGATGAAGAGAGAGTCTGGTGAAGACAGAGTCTGGTGAAGACAGATTCCGGTGGAGAGAGTCTGGTGAAGAAAGAATCTGGTGAAGAAAGTATGGTGAAGACAGAGTCTGGTGGAGACAAATTCTGGTGAATACAGAGCTTGATGGAGATAGAGTCTGGTGGAGACAGGGTCTGGTGGAGACAGTCTGCTGAAGACAGAGACTGGAGGAGACAGAGTCTGGTGGAGGCAAAGTCTGCTGATGACAGGGTCTGGTGGAGAAAGGGTCTGGTGGAGACAGGTACTGGTGGAGATAGGGTCTGGTGTAGACAGAGTCTGGTGGAGACAGAGTCTGGTGGAGACAGAGCTTGATGGAGACAGAGTCTGGTGAAGACAGATTCTGGTGTTGACAGAGGCTGGTGAAGACAGTATTGTGAAGACAGAATCTGGTGAAGACAGAGCATAGGGAAGATAGAATCTGGTGGAGATAGAGCCTGGTGGAAACAGAGACTGATGGAGGCAGGGTCTGCTGGAGACAGAGTCTGGTGGAGACAGAGTCTGATGAAGACAGCGCTGGGTGGAGACAGAGTCTGGTGGAGACAGAGTCTTGTGGAGACAGGGTCTCGTGAAGAAAGAGTCTGGAGAAGACTGAGTCTGCTGAAGACAGAGTTTGGTGAAGACAGATTCTGGTGAAGACAGAGTCTGGTGAAGACAGCGCTGGGTGGAGACAGAGTCTGGTGGAGACAGAGTCTGGTGAAGAGAGCTTCTGGTGAAGACATCGCTGGATGGAGACAGATTCTGGTGGAGACAGGGCCTGGTGAAGACAGGGTCTGGTGGAGACAGGGTCTGGTTGAGACAGAGTCCGGTGGAGACAGACCTTAGTGGAGACAGAGTCTGGTGGAAAAAGAGTCTGGTGGAGACAGAGAACTTGCTGGAGAGAGTCTGGTGAAGCCAGAATCTGGTGAAGACAGTATGGTGAAGACAGAGTCTGGTGGAGACAAAGTCTGGTGTATACAGAGCTTGATAGAGATAGAGTCTGGTGGAGACAGGGTCTGGTGGAGACAGGTTCTGGCGGAGAAAGGGTCTGGTGGAGACAGGTTCTGGTGGAGATAGGGTCTGGTGAAGACAGAGTCTGGTGAAGACAGAATCTGGTGAAGACAGAGTCTGGTGAAGAGAGAGTCTGCTGGAGTAGGTACTGGTGGAGACAGAGCCTTCTGGAGACAGAGTCTCGTGTAGACAGAATCTGGAGAAGACAGAGTCTGGTGAAGACAGAATCTGCTGAAGACAGATTCTGGTGAAGACAGAGTCTGGTGGAGACAGAGTCTGGTGGAGACAGAGCTTGATGGAGACAGAGTCTGGTGAAGACAGATTCTGGTGATGACAGAGGCTGGTGAAGACAGTATTGTGAAGACAGAATCTGGTGAAGACAGAGCATAGTGAAGACAGAATCTGGTGGAGATAGAGCCTGGTGGAGACAGAGTCTGGTGGCGACAGAGTCTGTTGGTGACAGAGTCTGGTGAAGACAGAGTCTGGTGAAGACAAATTCTGGTGAAGACAGAGTCTGGTGAAGACAGCGCTGGGTCGTGACAGAGCCTGGTGGAGACAGAGTCTGGTGGAGACAGAGTCTGGGGAAGATAGAGTCTGGTGAAGACAGAGCTTGATGGAGACAGAGTCTGGTGAAGACAGATTCTGGTGAAGACAGTATGGTGAAGACAGAGTCTGGTGGAGACAGTCTGGTGAAGACAGAGTCGGGGGAAGACAGAGTCTGTTGGAGAAATAGCCTGGTGGAGACAAAGTCTGGTGAAGACAGAATCTGGTGAAGACAGATTCTGGTGAAGACAGAGTCTGGTGAAGACAGCGCTGGGTGGAGACAGAGTGTGGTGGAGACAGAGTCTGGTGGCGACAGAGTCTGGTGGTGACAGAGTCTGGTGAAGACAGAGTCTGGTGAAGACAAATTCTGGTGAAGACAGAGTCTGGTGAAGACAGCGCTGGGTGGAGGCAGAGTCTGGTGGTGACAGAGCCTGGTGGAGACAGAGTCTGGTGGAGACAGAGTCTGGGCAAGACAGAGTCTGGTGAAGACAGAACTTGATGGAGACAGAGTCTGGTGAAGACAGGGTCTGGTGAAGACAGAGTATGGTGGAGAGAGTCTGGTGAAGACATAATCTGGTGAAGACAGTATGGTGAAGACAGAGTCTGGTGGAGACAGTCTGGTGAAGACAGTCTGGAGAAGACAGAGTCTGTTGGAGAAAAAGTCTGGTGGAGACAAAGTCTGGTGGAGACAGAGTCTTGTGGAGACAGAGTCTGGTGAAGACAGATTCTGGTGGAGAAGTGGTCCGGTGTAGACAGGGTCTGGTGGAGAAAGGGTCTGGTGGAGACAGGTTCGGGTGGAGATAGGGTCTGGTGAAGACAGAGTCTGGTGAAGACAGAGCTTGATTGAGACAGAGTCTGGTGAAGACAGAGTCTGGTGAAGACAGAGTCTGGTGGAGTAGAGCCTGGTGGAGACAGAGACTGATGGAGACAGGGTCTGGTGGAGACAGGGTCTGATGGAGACAGGGTCTGGTGGAGACAGAGTCTGGTGGAGGCAGAGCTTGATGGAGACAGAGTCTGGTGAAGACAGATTCTGGTGATGACAGAGGCTGGTGAAGACAATATTGTGAAGAGAGAATCTGGTGAAGACAGAGCATAGTGAAGACAGAGTCTGATGGAGATAGAGCCTGGTGGAGACAGAGTCTGATGGAGACAGGGTCTGGTGGAGACAGAGTCTGGTGGAGACAGAGCTTGATGGAGACAGAGTGTGGTGAATACAGGTTATGGTGAAGAAAGAGTCTGATGAAGACAGCGCTGGGTGGAGACAAAGTCTGGTGGAGACAGAGTCTTGTGGAGACAGGTTCTCGTGAAGAAAGAGTCTGGAGAAGACAGAGTCTGGTGAAGACAGAGTCTGGTGAAGACAGCGTTCGGTGGAGACAGAGTCTGGTGGAGACAAAGTCTGGTGAAGAAAGAGTCTGGTGGAGACAGAGACTGGTGGAGACAGAGTTTGTTGGAGACAGAGTCTGGTGAATACAGAGTCTGGTGGAGACAGAGTTTGGTGAAGGTTGATTCTGGTGAAGACAGAGTCTGGTGAAGACAGGAGAAGACAGAGTGTGGAGAAGACAGAGTCTGCTGGAGACAGAGTGGTGGAGACAGATTCTGGTGGAGAGAGAGCTTGATGGAGACAGAGTCTGATGGAGAAAGATTCTGGTGCAGTCAGAGTCTGGTGGAGAGAGTCTGGTGAAGTGAGAACCTGGTGAAGACAGTATGGTGAAGACAGAGTCTGGTGGGGACAAGGTCTGGTGAATAAAGAGTCTGGTGAAGACAGAGTCTGGTGGAGCAGATCCTGGTGGAGACAGAGACTGATGGAGACAGTGTCTGGTGGAGACAGGGCCTGGTGGAGACAGAGTCTGCTGGAGATAGATCCTGCTGAAGACAGATTCTGGTGAAGATAGAGTCTGGAGAAGACAGAGTCTGGAGAAACAGAGTCTGGTGGAGACAGAGTCTGGTGGAGACAGAGTCTGGTGGAGACAGAGCTTGCTGCAGACAGAGTCTGGTGGAGACAGAGTCTGGTGGAGACAGAGACCTTGCTGGAGAGAGTCTGGTGAAGCCAGAATCTGGTGAAGACAGTATGGTGAAGACAGAGTCTGGTGGAGACAAAGTCTGGTGAATACAGAGATGATAGAGATAGAGTCTGGTGGAGACAGGGTCTGGTGGAGACAGGGTCTTGTGGAGACATGTTCCGGTGAAGACAGGGTCTGGTGGAGAGTGGGTCTGGTGGAGACAGGGTCTGGAGGAGACAGAGTCTGGTGAAGACAGAGTCTGGTGGAGTAGAGCCTGGTGGAGACAGAGACTGATGGAGACAGGGTCTGCTGGAGACAGGGTCTGGTGGAGGCAGGGTCTGGTGGAGGCAGAGTCTGGTGGAGACAGAGCTTGATGGAGACAGAGTCTGGTGAAGACAGATTCTGGTGATGACAGAGGCTGGTGAAGACAGTATTGTGAAGATAGAATCTGGTGAAGCCAGAGCATAGTGAAGACAGAGTCTGGTGGAGATAGAGCCTGGTGGAGACAGAGACTGATGGAGACAGGGTCTGGTGGAGACAGAGTCTGGTGGAGACAGAGCTTGATGGAGACAGAGTGTGGAGATTACAGATTCTGGTGAAGACAGAGTCTGATGAAGACCGCGCTGGGTGGAGACAAGGTCTGGTGGAGACAGAGTCTTGTGGAGACAGGGTCTCATGAAGAAAGAGTCTGGAGAAGACAGAGTCTGTTGAAGGCAGAGTCTGGTGAAGACAGATTCTGGTGAAGACAGCGCTGGGTGGAGACAGAGTCTGGTGGAGACAGAGTCTGGTGAAGAAAGAGTCTGGTGGAGACAGAGACTGGTGGAGACAGAGCTTGTTGGAGACAGAGTCTGGTGAATACAGAGTCTGGTGGAGACAGAGTTTGGTGGACATTGATTCTGGTGAAGACAGAGTCTGGTGAAGACAGGAGAAGGCAGAGTGTGGAGAAGACAGAGTCTGGTGGAGACCGAGTGGTGGAGACAGATTCTGGTGAAGACAGAGCTTGATGGAGACAGAGTCTGAAGGAGAAAGAGTCTGGTGCAATCAGAGTCTGGTGGAGAGAGTCTGGTGAAGACAGAACCTGGTGACGACAGTATGGTGAAGACAGAGTCTGGTGGAGACAAAGTCTGGTGAATACAGAGCTTGATGGAGATAGAGCCTGGTGGAGACACGGTCTGGTGGAGACAGGGTCTGGTGGAGAAAGGGTCTGGTGGAGACAGGTTCGGGTGGAGATAGGGTCTGGTGAAGACAGAGTCTGGTGAAGACAGAGCTTGATTGAGACAGAGTCTGGTGAAGACAGAGTCTGGTGAAGACAGCGTCTGGTGGAGACAGGGTCTGATGGAGAAAGGGTCTGGTGGAGACAGAGTCTGGTGGAGGCAGAGCTTGATGGAGACAGAGTCTGGTGAAGACAGATTCTGGTGATGACAGAGGCTGGTGAAGACAATATTGTGAAGAGAGAATCTGGTGAAGACAGAGCATAGTGAAGAGAGAGTCTGGTGGAGATAGAGCCTGGTGGAGACAGAGTCTGATGGAGACAGGGTCTGGTGGAGACAGAGTCTGGTGGAGACAGAGCTTGATGGAGACAGAGTGTGGTGAATACAGGTTATGGTGAAGAAAGAGTCTGATGAAGACAGCGCTGGGTGGAGACAAAGTCTGGTGGAGACAGAGTCTTGTGGAGACAGGTTCTCGTGAAGAAAGAGTCTGGAGAAGACAGAGTCTGGTGAAGACAGAGTCTGGTGAAGACAGCGTTCGGTGGAGACAGAGTCTGGTGGAGACAAAGTCTGGTGAAGAAAGAGTCTGGTGGAGACAGAGACTGGTGGAGACAGAGTTTGTTGGAGACAGAGTCTGGTGAATACAGAGTCTGGTGGAGACAGAGTTTGGTGAAGGTTGATTCTGGTGAAGACAGAGTCTGGTGAAGACAGGAGAAGACAGAGTGTGGAGAAGACAGAGTCTGGTGGAGACAGAGTGGTGGAGACAGATTCTGGTGGAGAGAGAGCTTGATGGAGACAGAGTCTGATGGAGAAAGTGTCTGGTGCAGTCAGAGTCTGGTGGAGAGAGTCTGGTGAAGAGAGAACCTGGTGAAGACAGTATGGTGAAGACAGAGTCTGGTGGGGACAAGGTCTGGTGAATACAGAGTCTGGTGAAGACAGAGTCTGGTGGAGCAGATCCTGGTGGAGACAGAGACTGATGGAGACAGTGTCTGGTGGAGACAGGGCCTGGTGGAGACAGATTCTGCTGGAGATAGATCCTGCTGAAGACAGAGTCTGGTGAAGATAGAGTCTGGAGAAGACAGAGTCTGGAGAAACAGAGTCTGGTGGAGACAGGGTCTGGTGGAGACAGAGTCTGGTGGAGACAGAGCTTGCTGCAGACAGAGTCTGGTGGAGACAGAGTCTGGTGGAGACAGAGACCTTGCTGGAGAGAGTCTGGTGAAGCCAGAATCTGGTGAAGACAGTATGGTGAAGACAGAGTCTGGTGGAGACAAAGTCTGGTGAATACAGAGATGATAGAGATAGAGTCTGGTGGAGACAGGGTCTGGTGGAGACAGGGTCTTGTGGAGACATGTTCCGGTGAAGACAGGGTCTGGTGGAGAGTGGGTCTGGTGGAGACAGGGTCTGGAGGAGACAGAGTCTGGTGAAGACAGAGTCTGGTGGAGTAGAGCCTGGTGGAGACAGAGACTGATGGAGACAGGGTCTGCTGGAGACAGGGTCTGGTGGAGGCAGGGTCTGGTGGAGGCAGAGTCTGGTGGAGACAGAGCTTGATGGAGACAGAGTCTGGTGAAGACAGATTCTGGTGATGACAGAGGCTGGTGAAGACAGTATTGTGAAGATAGAATCTGGTGAAGACAGAGCATAGTGAAGACAGAGTCTGGTGGAGATAGAGCCTGGTGGAGACAGACACTGATGGAGACAGGGTCTGGTGGAGACAGAGTCTGGTGGAGACAGAGCTTGATGGAGACAGAGTGTGGAGATTACAGATTCTGGTGAAGACAGAGTCTGATGAAGACCGCGCTGGGTGGAGAGAAGGTCTGGTGGAGACAGAGTCTTGTGGAGACAGGGTCTCATGAAGAAAGAGTCTGGAGAAGACAGAGTCTGTTGAAGACAGAGTCTGGTGAAGACAGATTCTGGTGAAGACAGAGGCTGGTGAAGACAATATTGTGAAGAGAGAATCTGGTGAAGACAGAGCATAGTGAAGAGAGAGTCTGGTGGAGATAGAGCCTGGTGGAGACAGAGTCTGATGGAGACAGGGTCTGGTGGAGACAGAGTCTGGTGGAGACAGAGCTTGATGGAGACAGAGTGTGGTGAATACAGGTTATGGTGAAGAAAGAGTCTGATGAAGACAGCGCTGGGTGGAGACAAAGTCTGGTGGAGACAGAGTCTTGTGGAGACAGGTTCTCGTGAAGAAAGAGTCTGGAGAAGACAGAGTCTGGTGAAGACAGAGTCTGGTGAAGACAGCGTTCGGTGGAGACAGAGTCTGGTGGAGACAAAGTCTGGTGAAGAAAGAGTCTGGTGGAGACAGAGACTGGTGGAGACAGAGTTTGTTGGAGACAGAGTCTGGTGAATACAGAGTCTGGTGGAGACAGAGTTTGGTGAAGGTTGATTCTGGTGAAGACAGAGTCTGGTGAAGACAGGAGAAGACAGAGTGTGGAGAAGACAGAGTCTGGTGGAGACAGAGTGGTGGAGACAGATTCTGGTGGAGAGAGAGCTTGATGGAGACAGAGTCTGATGGAGAAAGTGTCTGGTGCAGTCAGAGTCTGGTGGAGAGAGTCTGGTGAAGAGAGAACCTGGTGAAGACAGTATGGTGAAGACAGAGTCTGGTGGGGACAAGGTCTGGTGAATACAGAGTCTGGTGAAGACAGAGTCTGGTGGAGCAGATCCTGGTGGAGACAGAGACTGATGGAGACAGTGTCTGGTGGAGACAGGGCCTGGTGGAGACAGATTCTGCTGGAGATAGATCCTGCTGAAGACAGAGTCTGGTGAAGATAGAGTCTGGAGAAGACAGAGTCTGGAGAAACAGAGTCTGGTGGAGACAGGGTCTGGTGGAGACAGAGTCTGGTGGAGACAGAGCTTGCTGCAGACAGAGTCTGGTGGAGACAGAGTCTGGTGGAGACAGAGACCTTGCTGGAGAGAGTCTGGTGAAGCCAGAATCTGGTGAAGACAGTATGGTGAAGACAGAGTCTGGTGGAGACAAAGTCTGGTGAATACAGAGATGATAGAGATAGAGTCTGGTGGAGACAGGGTCTGGTGGAGACAGGGTCTTGTGGAGACATGTTCCGGTGAAGACAGGGTCTGGTGGAGAGTGGGTCTGGTGGAGACAGGGTCTGGAGGAGACAGAGTCTGGTGAAGACAGAGTCTGGTGGAGTAGAGCCTGGTGGAGACAGAGACTGATGGAGACAAGGTCTGCTGGAGACAGGGTCTGGTGGAGGCAGGGTCTGGTGGAGGCAGAGTCTGGTGGAGACAGAGCTTGATGGAGACAGAGTCTGGTGAAGACAGATTCTGGTGATGACAGAGGCTGGTGAAGACAGTATTGTGAAGATAGAATCTGGTGAAGACAGAGCATAGTGAAGACAGAGTCTGGTGGAGATGGAGCCTGGTGGAGACAGACACTGATGGAGACAGGGTCTGGTGGAGACAGAGTCTGGTGGAGACAGAGCTTGATGGAGACAGAGTGTGGAGATTACAGATTCTGGTGAAGACAGAGTCTGATGAAGACCGCGCTGGGTGGAGAGAAGGTCTGGTGGAGACAGAGTCTTGTGGAGACAGGGTCTCATGAAGAAAGAGTCTGGAGAAGACAGAGTCTGTTGAAGACAGAGTCTGGTGAAGACAGATTCTGGTGAAGACAGAGTCTGGTGAAGACAGCGCTGGGTGGAGACAGAGTCTGGTGGAGACAGAGTCTGGTGAAGAAAGAGTCTGGTGGAGACAGAGACTGGTGGAGACAGAGCTTGTTGGAGACAGAGTCTGGTGAATACAGAGTCTGGTGGAGACAGAGTTTGGTGGACATTGATTCTGGTGAAGACAGAGTCTGGTGAAGACAGGAGAAGGCAGAGTGTGGAGAAGACAGAGTCTGGTGGAGACCGAGTGGTGGAGACAGATTCTGGTGGAGACAGAGCTTGATGGAGACAGAGTCTGAAGGAGAAAGAGTCTGGTGCAATCAGAGTCTGGTGGAGAGAGTCTGGTGAAGACAGAACCTGGTGACGACAGTATGGTGAAGACTGAGTCTGGTGGAGACAAAGTCTGGTGAATACAGAGCTTGATGGAGATAGAGCCTGGTGGAGACACGGTCTGGTGGAGACAGGGTCTGGTGGAGAAAGGGTCTGGTGGAGACAGGTTCGGGTGGAGATAGGGTCTGGTGAAGACAGAGTCTGGTGAAGACAGAGCTTGATTGAGACAGAGTCTGGTGAAGACAGAGTCTGGTGAAGACAGAGTCTGGTGGAGTAGAGCCTGGTGGAGACAGAGACTGATGGAGACAGGGTCTGGTGGAGACAGGGTCTGATGGAGATAGGGTCTGGTGGAGACAGAGTCTGGTGGAGGCAGAGCTTGATGGAGACAGAGTCTGGTGAAGACAGATTCTGGTGATGACAGAGGCTGGTGAAGACAATATTGTGAAGAGAGAATCTGGTGAAGACAGAGCATAGTGAAGACAGAGTCTGATGGAGATAGAGCCTGGTGGAGACAGAGTCTGATGGAGACAGGGTCTGGTGGAGACAGAGTCTGGTGGAGACAGAGCTTGATGGAGACAGAGTGTGGTGAATACAGGTTATGGTGAAGAAAGAGTCTGATGAAGACAGCGCTGGGTGGAGACAAAGTCTGGTGGAGACAGAGTCTTGTGGAGACAGGTTCTCGTGAAGAAAGAGTCTGGAGAAGACAGAGTCTGGTGAAGACAGAGTCTGGTGAAGACAGCGTTCGGTGGAGACAGAGTCTGGTGGAGACAAAGTCTGGTGAAGAAAGAGTCTGGTGGAGACAGAGACTGGTGGAGACAGAGTTTGTTGGAGACAGAGTCTGGTGAATACAGAGTCTGGTGGAGACAGAGTTTGGTGAAGGTTGATTCTGGTGAAGACAGAGTCTGGTGAAGACAGGAGAAGACAGAGTGTGGAGAAGACAGAGTCTGGTGGAGACAGAGTGGTGGAGACAGATTCTGGTGGAGAGAGAGCTTGATGGAGACAGAGTCTGATGGAGAAAGTGTCTGGTGCAGTCAGAGTCTGGTGGAGCGAGTCTGGTGAAGAGAGAACCTGGTGAAGACAGTATGGTGAAGACAGAGTCTGGTGGGGACAAGGTCTGGTGAATACAGAGTCTGGTGAAGACAGAGTCTGGTGGAGCAGATCCTGGTGGAGACAGAGACTGATGGAGACAGTGTCTGGTGGAGACAGGGCCTGGTGGAGACAGATTCTGCTGGAGATAGATCCTGCTGAAGACAGAGTCTGGTGAAGATAGAGTCTGGAGAAGACAGAGTCTGGAGAAACAGAGTCTGGTGGAGACAGGGTCTGGTGGAGACAGAGTCTGGTGGAGACAGAGCTTGCTGCAGACAGAGTCTGGTGGAGACAGAGTCTGGTGGAGACAGAGACCTTGCTGGAGAGAGTCTGGTGAAGCCAGAATCTGGTGAAGACAGTATGGTGAAGACAGAGTCTGGTGGAGACAAAGTCTGGTGAATACAGAGATGATAGAGATAGAGTCTGGTGGAGACAGGGTCTGGTGGAGACAGGGTCTTGTGGAGACATGTTCCGGTGAAGACAGGGTCTGGTGGAGAGTGGGTCTGGTGGAGACAGGGTCTGGAGGAGACAGAGTCTGGTGAAGACAGAGTCTGGTGGAGTAGAGCCTGGTGGAGACAGAGACTGATGGAGACAAGGTCTGCTGGAGACAGGGTCTGGTGGAGGCAGGGTCTGGTGGAGGCAGAGTCTGGTGGAGACAGAGCTTGATGGAGACAGAGTCTGGTGAAGACAGATTCTGGTGATGACAGAGGCTGGTGAAGACAGTATTGTGAAGATAGAATCTGGTGAAGACAGAGCATAGTGAAGACAGAGTCTGGTGGAGATAGAGCCTGGTGGAGACAGACACTGATGGAGACAGGGTCTGGTGGAGACAGAGTCTGGTGGAGACAGAGCTTGATGGAGACAGAGTGTGGAGATTACAGATTCTGGTGAAGACAGAGTCTGATGAAGACCGCGCTGGGTGGAGAGAAGGTCTGGTGGAGACAGAGTCTTGTGGAGACAGGGTCTCATGAAGAAAGAGTCTGGAGAAGACAGAGTCTGTTGAAGACAGAGTCTGGTGAAGACAGATTCTGGTGAAGACAGAGTCTGGTGAAGACAGCGCTGGGTGGAGACAGAGTCTGGTGGAGACAGAGTCTGGTGAAGAAAGAGTCTGGTGGAGACAGAGACTGGTGGAGACAGAGCTTGTTGGAGACAGAGTCTGGTGAATACAGAGTCTGGTGGAGACAGAGTTTGGTGGACATTGATTCTGGTGAAGACAGAGTCTGGTGAAGACAGGAGAAGGCAGAGTGTGGAGAAGACAGAGTCTGGTGGAGACCGAGTTGTGGAGACAGATTCTGGTGGAGACAGAGCTTGATGGAGACAGAGTCTGAAGGAGAAAGAGTCTGGTGCAATCAGAGTCTGGTGGAGAGAGTCTGGTGAAGACAGAACCTGGTGACGACAGTATGGTGAAGACTGAGTCTGGTGGAGACAAAGTCTGGTGAATACAGAGCTTGATGGAGATAGAGCCTGGTGGAGACACGGTCTGGTGGAGACAGGGTCTGGTGGAGAAAGGGTCTGGTGGAGACAGGTTCGGGTGGAGATAGGGTCTGGTGAAGACAGAGTCTGGTGAAGACAGAGCTTGATTGAGACAGAGTCTGGTGAAGACAGAGTCTGGTGAAGGCAGAGTCTGGTGGAGTAGAGCCTGGTGGAGACAGAGACTGATGGAGACAGGGTCTGGTGGAGACAGGGTCTGATGGAGATAGGGTCTGGTGGAGACAGAGTCTGGTGGAGGCAGAGCTTGATGGAGACAGAGTCTGGTGAAGACAGATTCTGGTGATGACAGAGGCTGGTGAAGACAATATTGTGAAGAGAGAATCTGGTGAAGACAGAGCATAGTGAAGACAGAGTCTGATGGAGATAGAGCCTGGTGGAGACAGAGTCTGATGGAGACAGGGTCTGGTGGAGACAGAGTCTGGTGGAGACAGAGCTTGATGGAGACAGAGTGTGGTGAATACAGGTTATGGTGAAGAAAGAGTCTGATGAAGACAGCGCTGGGTGGAGACAAAGTCTGGTGGAGACAGAGTCTTGTGGAGACAGGTTCTCGTGAAGAAAGTGTCTGGAGAAGACAGAGTCTGGTGAAGACAGAGTCTGGTGAAGACAGCGTTCGGTGGAGACAGAGTCTGGTGGAGACAAAGTCTGGTGAAGAAAGAGTCTGGTGGAGACAGAGACTGGTGGAGACAGAGTTTGTTGGAGACAGAGTCTCGTGAATACAGAGTCTGGTGGAGACAGAGTTTGGTGAAAGTTGATTCTGGTGAAGACAGAGTCTGGTGAAGATTGGAGAAGAAAGAGTGTGGAGAAGACAGAGTCTGGTGGAGACAGAGTGGTGGAGACAGATTCTGGTGGAGAGAGAGCTTGATGGAGACAGAGTCTGATGGAGAAAGAGTCTGGTGGAGACAGAGCTTGATGGAGACAGAGTGTGGTGAATACAGGTTATGGTGAAGAAAGAGTCTGATGAAGACAGCGCTGGGTGGAGACAAAGTCTGGTGGAGACAGAGTCTTGTGGAGACAGGTTCTCGTGAAGAAAGAGTCTGGAGAAGACAGAGTCTGGTGAAGACAGAGTCTGGTGAAGACAGCGTTCGGTGGAGACAGAGTCTGGTGGAGACAAAGTCTGGTGAAGAAAGAGTCTGGTGGAGACAGAGACTGGTGGAGACAGAGTTTGTTGGAGACAGAGTCTGGTGAATACAGAGTCTGGTGGAGACAGAGTTTGGTGAAGGTTGATTCTGGTGAAGACAGGGTCTGGTGAAGACAGGAGAAGACAGAGTGTGGAGAAGACAGAGTCTGGTGGAGACAGAGTGGTGGAGACAGATTCTGGTGGAGAGAGAGCTTGATGGAGACAGAGTCTGATGGAGAAAGTGTCTGGTGCAGTCAGAGTCTGGTGGAGAGAGTCTGGTGAAGAGAGAACCTGGTGAAGACAGTATGGTGAAGACAGAGTCTGGTGGGGACAAGGTCTGGTGAATACAGAGTCTGGTGAAGACAGAGTCTGGTGGAGCAGATCCTGGTGGAGACAGAGACTGATGGAGACAGTGTCTGGTGGAGACAGGGCCTGGTGGAGACAGATTCTGCTGGAGATAGATCCTGCTGAAGACAGAGTCTGGTGAAGATAGAGTCTGGAGAAGACAGAGTCTGGAGAAACAGAGTCTGGTGGAGACAGGGTCTGGTGGAGACAGAGTCTGGTGGAGACAGAGCTTGCTGCAGACAGAGTCTGGTGGAGACAGAGTCTGGTGGAGACAGAGACCTTGCTGGAGAGAGTCTGGTGAAGCCAGAATCTGGTGAAGACAGTATGGTGAAGACAGAGTCTGGTGGAGACAAAGTCTGGTGAATACAGAGATGATAGAGATAGAGTCTGGTGGAGACAGGGTCTGGTGGAGACAGGGTCTTGTGGAGACATGTTCCGGTGAAGACAGGGTCTGGTGGAGAGTGGGTCTGGTGGAGACAGGGTCTGGAGGAGACAGAGTCTGGTGAAGACAGAGTCTGGTGGAGTAGAGCCTGGTGGAGACAGAGACTGATGGAGACAGGGTCTGCTGGAGACAGGGTCTGGTGGAGGCAGGGTCTGGTGGAGGCAGAGTCTGGTGGAGACAGAGCTTGATGGAGACAGAGTCTGGTGAAGACAGATTCTGGTGATGACAGAGGCTGGTGAAGACAGTATTGTGAAGATAGAATCTGGTGAAGACAGAGCATAGTGAAGACAGAGTCTGGTGGAGATAGAGCCTGGTGGAGACAGACACTGATGGAGACAGGGTCTGGTGGAGACAGAGTCTGGTGGAGACAGAGCTTGATGGAGACAGAGTGTGGAGATTACAGATTCTGGTGAAGACAGAGTCTGATGAAGACCGCGCTGGGTGGAGAGAAGGTCTGGTGGAGACAGAGTCTTGTGGAGACAGGGTCTCATGAAGAAAGAGTCTGGAGAAGACAGAGTCTGTTGAAGACAGAGTCTGGTGAACACAGATTCTGGTGAAGACAGAGGCTGGTGAAGACAATATTGTGAAGAGAGAATCTGGTGAAGACAGAGCATAGTGAAGAGAGAGTCTGGTGGAGATAGAGCCTGGTGGAGACAGAGTCTGATGGAGACAGGGTCTGGTGGAGACAGAGTCTGGTGGAGACAGAGCTTGATGGAGACAGAGTGTGGTGAATACAGGTTATGGTGAAGAAAGAGTCTGATGAAGACAGCGCTGGGTGGAGACAAAGTCTGGTGGAGACAGAGTCTTGTGGAGACAGGTTCTCGTGAAGAAAGAGTCTGGAGAAGACAGAGTCTGGTGAAGACAGAGTCTGGTGAAGACAGCGTTCGGTGGAGACAGAGTTTGGTGAAAGTTGATTCTGGTGAAGACAGAGTCTGGTGAAGATTGGAGAAGAAAGAGTGTGGAGAAGACAGAGTCTGGTGGAGACAGAGTGGTGGAGACAGATTCTGGTGGAGAGAGAGCTTGATGGAGACAGAGTCTGATGGAGAAAGAGTCTGGTGCAGTCAGAGTCTGGTGGAGAGAGTCTGGTGAAGTGAGAACCTGGTGAAGACAGTATGGTGAAGACAGAGTCTGGTGGGGACAAGGTCTGGTGAATACAGAGTCTGGTGAAGACAGAGTCTGGTGGAGCAGATCCTGGTGGAGACAGAGACTGATGGAGACAGTGTCTGGTGGAGACAGGGCCTGGTGGAGACAGAGTCTGCTGGAGATAGATCCTGCTGAAGACAGAGTCTGGTGAAGATAGAGTCTGGAGAAGACAGAGTCTGGAGAAACAGAGTCTGGTGGAGACAGAGTCTGGTGGAGACAGAGTCTGGTGGAGACAGAGCTTGCTGCAGACAGAGTCTGGTGGAGACAGAGTCTGGTGGAGACAGAGACCTTGCTGTAGTGAGTCTGGTGAAGCCAGAATCTGGTGAAGACAGTATGGTGAAGACAGAGTCTGGTGGAGACAAAGTCTGGTGAATACAGAGATGATAGAGATAGAGTCTGGTGGAGACAGGGTCTGGTGGAGACAGGGTCTTGTGGAGACATGTTCCGGTGAAGACAGGGTCTGGTGGAGAGTGGGTCTGGTGGAGACAGGGTCTGGAGGAGACAGAGTCTGGTGAAGACAGAGTCTGGTGGAGTAGAGCCTGGTGGAGACAGAGACTGATGGAGACAGGGTCTGCTGGAGACAGGGTCTGGTGAAGGCAGGGTCTGGTGGAGGCAGAGTCTGGTGGAGACAGAGCTTGATGGAGACAGAGTCTGGTGAAGACAGATTCTGGTGATGACAGAGGCTGGTGAAGACAGTATTGTGAAGAGCAATCTGGTGAAGACAGAGCATAGTGAAGACAGAGTCTGGTGGAGATAGAGCCTGGTGGAGACAGAGACTGATGGAGACAGGGTCTGGTGGAGACAGAGTCTGGTGGAGACAGAGCTTGATGGAGACAGAGTGTGGAGATTACAGATTCTGGTGAAGACAGAGTCTGATGAAGACCGCGCTGGGTGGAGACAAGGTCTGGTGGAGACAGAGACTTGTGGAGACAGGGTCTCATGAAGAAAGAGTCTGGAGAAGACAGAGTCTGTTGAAGACAGATTCTGGTGAAGACAGAGTCTGGTGAAGACAGCGCTGGGTGGAGACAGAGTCTGGTGGAGACAGAGTCTGGTGAAGAAAGAGTCTGGTGGAGACAGAGACTGGTGGAGACAGAGCTTGTTGGAGACAGAGTCTGGTGAATACAGAGTCTGGTGGAGACAGAGTTTGGTGGACATTGATTCTGGTGAAGACAGAGTCTGGTGAAGACAGGAGAAGGCAGAGTGTGGAGAAGACAGAGTCTGGTGGAGACCGAGTGGTGGAGACAGATTCTGGTGGAGACAGAGCTTGATGGAGACAGAGTCTGAAGGAGAAAGAGTCTGGTGCAATCAGAGTCTGGTGGAGAGAGTCTGGTGAAGACAGAACCTGGTGACGACAGTATGGTGAAGAGAGAGTCTGGTGGAGACAAAGTCTGGTGAATACAGAGCTTGATGGAGATAGAGCCTGGTGGAGACACGGTCTGGTGGAGACAGGGTCTGGTGGAGAAAGGGTCTGGTGGAGACAGGTTCGGGTGGAGATAGGGTCTGGTGAAGACAGAGTCTGGTGAAGACAGAGCTTGATTGAGACAGAGTCTGGTGAAGACAGAGTCTGGTGAAGACAGAGTCTGGTGGAGTAGAGCCTGGTGGAGACAGAGACTGATGGAGACAGGGTCTGGTGGAGACAGGGTCTGATGGAGACAGGGTCTGGTGGAGACAGAGTCTGGTGGAGGCAGAGCTTGATGGAGACAGAGTCTGGTGAAGACAGATTCTGGTGATGACAGAGGCTGGTGAAGACAATATTGTGAAGAGAGAATCTGGTGAAGACAGAGCATAGTGAAGACAGAGTCTGATGGAGATAGAGCCTGGTGGAGACAGAGTCTGATGGAGACAGGGTCTGGTGGAGACAGAGTCTGGTGGAGACAGAGCTTGATGGAGACAGAGTGTGGTGAATACAGGTTATGGTGAAGAAAGAGTCTGATGAAGACAGCGCTGGGTGGAGACAAAGTCTGGTGGAGACAGAGTCTTGTGGAGACAGGTTCTCGTGAAGAAAGAGTCTGGAGAAGACAGAGTCTGGTGAAGACAGAGTCTGGTGAAGACAGCGTTCGGTGGAGACAGAGTCTGGTGGAGACAAAGTCTGGTGAAGAAAGAGTCTGGTGGAGACAGAGACTGGTGGAGACAGAGTTTGTTGGAGACAGAGTCTGGTGAATACAGAGTCTGGTGGAGACAGAGTTTTGTGAAGGTTGATTCTGGTGAAGACAGAGTCTGGTGAAGATTGGAGAAGAAAGAGTGTGGAGAAGACAGAGTCTGGTGGAGACAGAGTGGTGGAGACAGATTCTGGTGGAGAGAGAGCTTGATGGAGACAGAGTCTGATGGAGAAAGAGTCTGGTGCAGTCAGAGTCTGGTGGAGAGAGTCTGGTGAAGTGAGAACCTGGTGAAGACAGTATGGTGAAGACAGAGTCTGGTGGGGACAAGGTCTGGTGAATACAGAGTCTGGTGAAGACAGAGTCTGGTGGAGCAGATCCTGGTGGAGACAGAGACTGATGGAGACAGTGTCTGGTGGAGACAGGGCCTGGTGGAGACAGAGTCTGCTGGAGATAGATCCTGCAGAAGACAGAGTCTGGTGAAGATAGAGTCTGGAGAAGACAGAGTCTGGAGAAACAGAGTCTGGTGGAGACAGAGTCTGGTGGAGACAGAGTCTGGTGGAGACAGAGCTTGCTGCAGACAGAGTCTGGTGGAGACAGAGTCTGGTGGAGACAGAGACCTTGCTGGAGAGAGTCTGGTGAAGCCAGAATCTGGTGAAGACAGTATGGTGAAGACAGAGTCTGGTGGAGACAAAGTCTGGTGAATACAGAGATGATAGAGATAGAGTCTGGTGGAGACAGGGTCTGGTGGAGACAGGGTCTTGTGGACACATGTTCCGCTGAAGACAGGGTCTGGTGGAGAGTGTGTCTGGTGGAGACAGGGTCTGGAGGAGACAGAGTCTGGTGAAGACAGAGTCTGGTGGAGTAGAGCCTGGTGGAGACAGAGACTGATGGAGACAGGGTCTGCTGGAGACAGGGTCTGGTGGAGGCAGGGTCTGGTGGAGGCAGAGTCTGGTGGAGACAGAGCTTGATGGAGACAGAGTCTGGTGAAGACAGATTCTGGTGATGACAGAGGCTGGTGAAGACAGTATTGTGAAGATAGAATCTGGTGAAGACAGAGCATAGTGAAGACAGAGTCTGGTGGAGATAGAGCCTGGTGGAGACAGAGACTGATGGAGACAGGGTCTGGTGGAGACAGAGTCTGGTGGAGACAGAGCTTGATGGAGACAGAGTGTGGAGATTACAGATTCTGGTGAAGACAGAGTCTGATGAAGACCGCGCTGGGTGGAGACAAGGTCTGGTGGAGACAGAGTCTTGTGGAGACAGGGTCTCATGAAGAAAGAGTCTGGAGAAGACAGAGTCTGGTGAAGACAGATTCTGGTGAAGACAGAGTCTGGTGAAGACAGCGCTGGGTGGAGACAGAGTCTGGTGGAGACAGAGTCTGGTGAAGAAAGAGTCTGGTGGAGACAGAGACTGGTGGAGACAGAGCTTGTTGGAGACAGAGTCTTGTGAATACAGAGTCTGGTGGAGACAGAGTTTGGTGGACATTGATTCTGGTGAAGACAGAGTCTGGTGAAGACAGGAGAAGGCAGAGTGTGGAGAAGACAGAGTCTGGTGGAGACCGAGTGGTGGAGACAGATTCTGGTGGAGACAGAGTCTGGTGGTGACAGAGTCTGGTGAAGACAGAGTCTGGTGAAGACAAATTCTGGTGAAGACAGAGTCTGGTGAAGACAGCGCTGGGTGGAGGCAGAGTCTGGTGGTGACAGAGCCTGGTGGAGACAGAGTCTGGTGGAGACAGAGTCTGGGCAAGACAGAGTCTGGTGAAGACAGAACTTGATGGAGACAGAGTCTGGTGAAGACAGGGTCTGGTGAAGACAGAGTATGGTGGAGAGAGTCTGGTGAAGACATAATCTGGTGAAGACAGTATGGTGAAGACAGAGTCTGGTGGAGACAGTCTGGTGAAGACAGTCTGGAGAAGACAGAGTCTGTTGGAGAAAAAGTCTGGTGGAGACAAAGTCTGGTGGAGACAGAGTCTTGTGGAGACAGAGTCTGGTGAAGACAGATTCTGGTGGAGAAGTGGTCCGGTGTAGACAGGATCTGGTGGAGAAAGGGTCTGGTGGAGACAGGTTCGGGTGGAGATAGGGTCTGGTGAAGACAGAGTCTGGTGAAGACAGAGCTTGATTGAGACAGAGTCTGGTGAAGACAGAGTCTGGTGAAGACAGAGTCTGGTGGAGTAGAGCCTGGTGGAGACAGAGACTGATGGAGACAGGGTCTGGTGGAGACAGGGTCTGATGGAGACAGGGTCTGGTGGAGACAGAGTCTGGTGGAGGCAGAGCTTGATGGAGACAGAGTCTGGTGAAGACAGATTCTGGTGATGACAGAGGCTGGTGAAGACAATATTGTGAAGAGAGAATCTGGTGAAGACAGAGCATAGTGAAGACAGAGTCTGATGGAGATAGAGCCTGGTGGAGACAGAGTCTGATGGAGACAGGGTCTGGTGGAGACAGAGTCTGGTGGAGACAGAGCTTGATGGAGACAGAGTGTGGTGAATACAGGTTATGGTGAAGAAAGAGTCTGATGAAGACAGCGCTGGGTGGAGACAAAGTCTGGTGGAGACAGAGTCTTGTGGAGACAGGTTCTCGTGAAGAAAGAGTCTGGAGAAGACAGAGTCTGGTGAAGACAGAGTCTGGTGAAGACAGCGTTCGGTGGAGACAGAGTCTGGTGGAGACAAAGTCTGGTGAAGAAAGAGTCTGGTGGAGACAGAGACTGGTGGAGACAGAGTTTGTTGGAGACAGAGTCTGGTGAATACAGAGTCTGGTGGAGACAGAGTTTGGTGAAGGTTGATTCTGGTGAAGACAGAGTCTGGTGAAGATTGGAGAAGAAAGAGTGTGGAGAAGACAGAGTCTGGTGGAGACAGAGTGGTGGAGACAGATTCTGGTGGAGAGAGAGCTTGATGGAGACAGAGTCTGATGGAGAAAGAGTCTGGTGCAGTCAGAGTCTGGTGGAGAGAGTCTGGTGAAGTGAGAACCTGGTGAAGACAGTATGGTGAAGACAGAGTCTGGTGGGGACAAGGTCTGGTGAATACAGAGTCTGGTGAAGACAGAGTCTGGTGGAGCAGATCCTGGTGGAGACAGAGACTGATGGAGACAGTGTCTGGTGGAGACAGGGCCTGGTGGAGACAGAGTCTGCTGGAGATAGATCCTGCTGAAGACAGAGTCTGGTGAAGATAGAGTCTGGAGAAGACAGAGTCTGGAGAAACAGAGTCTGGTGGAGACAGAGTCTGGTGGAGACAGAGTCTGGTGGAGACAGAGCTTGCTGCAGACAGAGTCTGGTGGAGACAGAGTCTGGTGGAGACAGAGACCTTGCTGGAGAGAGTCTGGTGAAGCCAGAATCTGGTGAAGACAGTATGGTGAAGACAGAGTCTGGTGGAGACAAAGTCTGGTGAATACAGAGATGATAGAGATAGAGTCTGGTGGAGACAGGGTCTGGTGGAGACAGGGTCTTGTGGAGACATGTTCCGGTGAAGACAGGGTCTGGTGGAGAGTGGGTCTGGTGGAGACAGGGTCTGGAGGAGACAGAGTCTGGTGAAGACAGAGTCTGGTGGAGTAGAGCCTGGTGGAGACAGAGACTGATGGAGACAGGGTCTGCTGGAGACAGGGTCTGGTGGAGGCAGGGTCTGGTGGAGGCAGAGTCTGGTGGAGACAGAGCTTGATGGAGACAGAGTCTGGTGAAGACAGATTCTGGTGATGACAGAGGCTGGTGAAGACAGTATTGTGAAGATAGAATCTGGTGAAGACAGAGCATAGTGAAGACAGAGTCTGGTGGAGATAGAGCCTGGTGGAGACAGAGACTGATGGAGACAGGGTCTGGTGGAGACAGAGTCTGGTGGAGACAGAGCTTGATGGAGACAGAGTGTGGAGATTACAGATTCTGGTGAAGACAGAGTCTGATGAAGACCGCGCTGGGTGGAGACAAGGTCTGGTGGAGACAGAGTCTTGTGGAGACAGGGTCTCATGAAGAAAGAGTCTGGAGAAGACAGAGTCTGGTGAAGACAGATTCTGGTGAAGACAGAGTCTGGTGAAGACAGCGCTGGGTGGAGACAGAGTCTGGTGGAGACAGAGTCTGGTGAAGAAAGAGTCTGGTGGAGACAGAGACTGGTGGAGACAGAGCTTGTTGGAGACAGAGTCTGGTGATTACAGAGTCTGGTGGAGACAGAGTTTGGTGGACATTGATTCTGGTGAAGACAGAGTCTGGTGAAGACAGGAGAAGGCAGAGTGTGGAGAAGACAGAGTCTGGTGGAGACCGAGTGGTGGAGACAGATTCTGGTGGAGACAGAGCTTGATGGAGACAGAGTCTGAAGGAGAAAGAGTCTGGTGCAATCAGAGTCTGGTGGAGAGAGTCTGGTGAAGACAGAACCTGGTGACGACAGTATGGTGAAGACAGAGTCTGGTGGAGACAAAGTCTGGTGAATACAGAGCTTGATGGAGATAGAGCCTGGTGGAGACACGGTCTGGTGGAGACAGGGTCTGGTGGAGAAAGGGTCTGGTGGAGACAGGTTCGGGTGGAGATAGGGTCTGGTGAAGACAGAGTCTGGTGAAGACAGAGCTTGATTGAGACAGAGTCTGGTGAAGACAG
Source organism: Somniosus microcephalus (assembly GCF_052327205.1). Lineage (NCBI taxonomy): Eukaryota > Metazoa > Chordata > Chondrichthyes > Squaliformes > Somniosidae > Somniosus > Somniosus microcephalus. The sequence continues at coordinate 771,293 of NW_028225234.1, read as the reverse complement.
AGTCTGGTGAAGACAGAGTCTGGTGGAGTAGAGCATGGTGGAGACAGAGACTGATGGAGACAGGGTCTGGTGGAGACAGGGTCTGATGGAGACAGGGTCTGGTGGAGACAGAGTCTGGTGGAGGCAGAGCTTGATGGAGACAGAGTCTGGTGAAGACAGATTCTGGTGATGACAGAGGCTGGTGAAGACAATATTGTGAAGAGAGAATCTGGTGAAGACAGAGCATAGTGAAGACAGAGTCTGATGGAGATAGAGCCTGGTGGAGACAGAGTCTGATGGAGACAGGGTCTGGTGGAGACAGAGTCTGGTGGAGACAGAGCTTAATGGAGACAGAGTGTGGTGAATACATGTTATGGTGAAGAAAGAGTCTGATGAAGACAGCGCTGGGTGGAGACAAAGTCTGCTGGAGACAGAGTCTTGTGGAGACAGGTTCTCGTGAAGAAAGAGTCTGGAGAAGACAGAGTCTGGTGAAGACAGAGTCTGGTGAAGACAGCGTTCGGTGGAGACAGAGTCTGGTGGAGACAAAGTCTGGTGAAGAAAGAGTCTGGTGGAGACAGAGACTGGTGGAGACAGAGTTTGTTGGAGACAGAGTCTGGTGAATACAGAGTCTGGTGGAGACAGAGTTTGGTGAAGGTTGATTCTGGTGAAGACAGAGTCTGGTGAAGACAGGAGAAGACAGAGTGTGGAGAAGACAGAGTCTGGTGGAGACAGAGTGGTGGAGACAGATTCTGGTGGAGAGAGAGCTTGATGGAGACAGAGTCTGATGGAGAAAGAGTCTGGTGCAGTCAGAGTCTGGTGGAGAGAGTCTGGTGAAGAGAGAACCTGGTGAAGACAGTATGGTGATGACAGAGTCTGGTGGGGACAAGGTCTGGTGAATACAGAGTCTGGTGAAGACAGAGTCTGGTGGAGCAGATCCTGGTGGAGACAGAGACTGATGGAGACAGTGTCTGGTGGAGACAGAGTCTGCTGGAGATAGATCCTGCTGAAGACAGAGTCTGGTGAAGATAGAGTCTGGAGAAGACAGAGTCTGGAGAAACAGAGTCTGGTGGAGACAGAGTCTGGTGGAGACAGAGTCTGGTGGAGACAGAGCTTGCTGCAGACAGAGTCTGGTGGAGACAGAGTCTGGTGGAGACAGAGACCTTGCTGGAGAGAGTCTGGTGAAGCCAGAATCTGGTGAAGACAGTATGGTGAAGACAGAGTCTGGTGGAGACAAAGTCTGGTGAATACAGAGATGATAGAGATAGAGTCTGGTGGAGACAGGTTCTGGTGGAGACAGGGTCTTGTGGACACATGTTCCGGTGAAGACAGGGTCTGGTGGAGAGTGGGTCTGGTGGAGACAGGGTCTGGAGGAGACAGAGTCTGGTGAAGACAGAATCTGGTGGAGTAGAGCCTGGTGGAGACAGAGACTGATGGAGACAGGGTCTGCTGGAGACAGGGTCTGGTGGAGGCAGGGTCTGGTGGAGGCAGAGTCTGGTGGAGACAGAGCTTGATGGAGACAGCGTCTGGTGAAGACAGATTCTGGTGATGACAGAGGCTGGTGAAGACAGTATTGTGAAGATAGAATCTGGTGAAGACAGAGCATAGTGAAGACAGAGTCTGGTGGAGATAGAGCCTGGTGGAGACAGAGACTGATGGAGACAGGGTCTGGTGGAGACAGAGTCTGGTGGAGACAGAGCTTGATGGAGACAGAGTGTGGAGATTACAGATTCTGGTGAAGACAGAGTCTGATGAAGACCGCGCTGGGTGGAGACAAGGTCTGGTGGAGACAGAGTCTTGTGGAGACAGGGTCTCATGAAGAAAGAGTCTGGAGAAGACAGAGTCTGGTGAAGACAGATTCTGGTGAAGACAGAGTCTGGTGAAGACAGCGCTGGGTGGAGACAGAGTCTGGTGGAGACAGAGTCTGGTGAAGAAAGAGTCTGGTGGAGACAGAGACTGGTGGAGACAGAGCTTGTTGGAGACAGAGTCTGGTGATTACAGAGTCTGGTGGAGACAGAGTTTGGTGGACATTGATTCTGGTGAAGACAGAGTCTGGTGAAGACAGGAGAAGGCAGAGTGTGGAGAAGACAGAGTCTGGTGGAGACCGAGTGGTGGAGACAGATTCTGGTGGAGACAGAGCTTGATGGAGACAGAGTCTGAAGGAGAAAGAGTCTGGTGCAATCAGAGTCTGGTGGAGAGAGTCTGGTGAAGACAGAACCTGGTGACGACAGTATGGTGAAGACAGAGTCTGGTGGAGACAAAGTCTGGTGAATACAGAGCTTGATGGAGATAGAGCCTGGTGGAGACACGGTCTGGTGGAGACAGGGTCTGGTGGAGAAAGGGTCTGGTGGAGACAGGTTCGGGTGGAGATAGGGTCTGGTGAAGACAGAGTCTGGTGAAGACAGAGCTTGATTGAGACAGAGTCTGGTGAAGACAGAGTCTGGTGAAGACAGAGTCTGGTGGAGTAGAGCATGGTGGAGACAGAGACTGATGGAGACAGGGTCTGGTGGAGACAGGGTCTGATGGAGACAGGGTCTGGTGGAGACAGAGTCTGGTGGAGGCAGAGCTTGATGGAGACAGAGTCTGGTGAAGACAGATTCTGGTGATGACAGAGGCTGGTGAAGACAATATTGTGAAGAGAGAATCTGGTGAAGACAGAGCATAGTGAAGACAGAGTCTGATGGAGATAGAGCCTGGTGGAGACAGAGTCTGATGGAGACAGGGTCTGGTGGAGACAGAGTCTGGTGGAGACAGAGCTTAATGGAGACAGAGTGTGGTGAATACATGTTATGGTGAAGAAAGAGTCTGATGAAGACAGCGCTGGGTGGAGACAAAGTCTGGTGGAGACAGAGTCTTGTGGAGACAGGTTCTCGTGAAGAAAGAGTCTGGAGAAGACAGAGTCTGGTGAAGACAGAGTCTGGTGAAGACAGCGTTCGGTGGAGACAGAGTCTGGTGGAGACAAAGTCTGGTGAAGAAAGAGTCTGGTGGAGACAGAGACTGGTGGAGACAGAGTTTGTTGGAGACAGAGTCTGGTGAATACAGAGTCTGGTGGAGACAGAGTTTGGTGAAGGTTGATTCTGGTGAAGACAGAGTCTGGTGAAGACAGGAGAAGACAGAGTGTGGAGAAGACAGAGTCTGGTGGAGACAGAGTGGTGGAGACAGATTCTGGTGGAGAGAGAGCTTGATGGAGACAGAGTCTGATGGAGAAAGAGTCTGGTGCAGTCAGAGTCTGGTGGAGAGAGTCTGGTGAAGAGAGAACCTGGTGAAGACAGTATGGTGATGACAGAGTCTGGTGGGGACAAGGTCTGGTGAATACAGAGTCTGGTGAAGACAGAGTCTGGTGGAGCAGATCCTGGTGGAGACAGAGACTGATGGAGACAGTGTCTGGTGGAGACAGAGTCTGCTGGAGAAAAATCCTGCTGAAGACAGAGTCTGGTGAAGATAGAGTCTGGAGAAGACAGAGTCTGGAGAAACAGAGTCTGGTGGAGACAGAGTCTGGTGGAGACAGAGTCTGGTGGAGACAGAGCTTGCTGCAGACAGAGTCTGGTGGAGACAGAGTCTGGTGGAGACAGAGACCTTGCTGGAGAGAGTCTGGTGAAGCCAGAATCTGGTGAAGACAGTATGGTGAAGACAGAGTCTGGTGGAGACAAAGTCTGGTGAATACAGAGATGATAGAGATAGAGTCTGGTGGAGACAGGTTCTGGTGGAGACAGGGTCTTGTGGACACATGTTCCGGTGAAGACAGGGTCTGGTGGAGAGTGGGTCTGGTGGAGACAGGGTCTGGAGGAGACAGAGTCTGGTGAAGACAGAATCTGGTGGAGTAGAGCCTGGTGGAGACAGAGACTGATGGAGACAGGGTCTGCTGGAGACAGGGTCTGGTGGAGGCAGGGTCTGGTGGAGGCAGAGTCTGGTGGAGACAGAGCTTGATGGAGACAGCGTCTGGTGAAGACAGATTCTGGTGATGACAGAGGCTGGTGAAGACAGTATTGTGAAGATAGAATCTGGTGAAGACAGAGCATAGTGAAGACAGAGTCTGGTGGAGATAGAGCCTGGTGGAGACAGAGACTGATGGAGACAGGGTCTGGTGGAGACAGAGTCTGGTGGAGACAGAGCTTGATGGAGACAGAGTGTGGAGATTACAGATTCTGGTGAAGACAGAGTCTGATGAAGACCGCGCTGGGTGGAGACAAGGTCTGGTGGAGACAGAGTCTTGTGGAGACAGGGTCTCATGAAGAAAGAGTCTGGAGAAGACAGAGTCTGTTGAAGACAGAGTCTGGTGAAGACAGATTCTGGTGAAGACAGAGTCTGGTGAAGACAGCGCTGGGTGGAGACAGAGTCTGGTGGAGACAGAGTCTGGTGAAGAAAGAGTCTGGTGGAGACAGAGACTGGTGGAGACAGAGCTTGTTGGGGACAGAGTCTGGTGAATACAGAGTCTGGTGGAGACAGAGTTTGGTGGACATTGATTCTGGTGAAGACAGAGTCTGGTGAAGACAGAGTCTGGTGGAGACAGAGTTTGGTGGACATTGATTCTGGTGAAGACAGAGTCTGGTGAAGACAGGAGAAGGCAGAGTGTGGAGAAGACAGAGTCTGGTGGAGACCGAGTGGTGGAGACAGATTCTGGTGGAGACAGAGCTTGATGGAGACAGAGTCTGAAGGAGAAAGAGTCTGGTGCAATCAGAGTCTGGTGGAGAGAGTCTGGTGAAGACAGAACCTGGTGACGACAGTATGGTGAAGACAGAGTCTGCTGGAGACAAAGTCTGGTGAATACAGAGCTTGATGGAGATAGAGCCTGGTGGAGACACGGTCTGGTGGAGACAGGGTCTGGTGGAGTAGAGCCTGGTGGAGACAGAGACTGATGGAGACAGGGTCTGCTGGAGACAGGGTCTGGTGGAGGCAGGGTCTGGTGGAGGCAGAGTCTGGTGGAGACAGAGCTTGATGGAGACAGAGTCTGGTGAAGACAGATTCTGGTGATGACAGAGGCTGGTGAAGACAGTATTGTGAAGATAGAATCTGGTGAAGACAGAGCATAGTGAAGACAGAGTCTGGTGGAGATAGAGCCTGGTGGAGACAGAGACTGATGGAGACAGGGTCTGGTGGAGACAGAGTCTGGTGGAGACAGAGCTTGATGGAGACAGAGTGTGGAGATTACAGATTCTGGTGAAGACAGAGTCTGATGAAGACCGCGCTGGGTGGAGACAAGGTCTGGTGGAGACAGAGTCTTGTGGAGACAGGGTCTCATGAAGAAAGAGTCTGGAGAAGACAGAGTCTGGTGAAGACAGATTCTGGTGAAGACAGAGTCTGGTGAAGACAGCGCTGGGTGGAGACAGAGTCTGGTGGAGACAGAGTCTGGTGAAGAAAGAGTCTGGTGGAGACAGAGACTGGTGGAGACAGAGCTTGTTGGAGACAGAGTCTGGTGATTACAGAGTCTGGTGGAGACAGAGTTTGGTGGACATTGATTCTGGTGAAGACAGAGTCTGGTGAAGACAGGAGAAGGCAGAGTGTGGAGAAGACAGAGTCTGGTGGAGACCGAGTGGTGGAGACAGATTCTGGTGGAGACAGAGCTTGATGGAGACAGAGTCTGAAGGAGAAAGAGTCTGGTGCAATCAGAGTCTGGTGGAGAGAGTCTGGTGAAGACAGAACCTGGTGACGACAGTATGGTGAAGACAGAGTCTGGTGGAGACAAAGTCTGGTGAATACAGAGCTTGATGGAGATAGAGCCTGGTGGAGACACGGTCTGGTGGAGACAGGGTCTGTTGGAGAAAGGGTCTGGTGGAGACAGGTTCGGGTGGAGATAGGGTCTGGTGAAGACAGAGTCTGGTGAAGACAGAGCTTGATTGAGACAGAGTCTGGTGAAGACAGAGTCTGGTGAAGACAGAGTCTGGTGGAGTAGAGCATGGTGGAGACAGAGACTGATGGAGACAGGGTCTGGTGGAGACAGGGTCTGATGGAGACAGGGTCTGGTGGAGACAGAGTCTGGTGGAGGCAGAGCTTGATGGAGACAGAGTCTGGTGAAGACAGATTCTGGTGATGACAGAGGCTGGTGAAGACAATATTGTGAAGAGAGAATCTGGTGAAGACAGAGCATAGTGAAGACAGAGTCTGATGGAGATAGAGCCTGGTGGAGACAGAGTCTGATGGAGACAGGGTCTGGTGGAGACAGAGTCTGGTGGAGACAGAGCTTAATGGAGACAGAGTGTGGTGAATACATGTTATGGTGAAGAAAGAGTCTGATGAAGACAGCGCTGGGTGGAGACAAAGTCTGCTGGAGACAGAGTCTTGTGGAGACAGGTTCTCGTGAAGAAAGAGTCTGGAGAAGACAGAGTCTGGTGAAGACAGAGTCTGGTGAAGACAGCGTTCGGTGGAGACAGAGTCTGGTGGAGACAAAGTCTGGTGAAGAAAGAGTCTGGTGGAGACAGAGACTGGTGGAGACAGAGTTTGTTGGAGACAGAGTCTGGTGAATACAGAGTCTGGTGGAGACAGAGTTTGGTGAAGGTTGATTCTGGTGAAGACAGAGTCTGGTGAAGACAGGAGAAGACAGAGTGTGGAGAAGACAGAGTCTGGTGGAGACAGAGTGGTGGAGACAGATTCTGGTGGAGAGAGAGCTTGATGGAGACAGAGTCTGATGGAGAAAGAATCTGGTGCAGTCAGAGTCTGGTGGAGAGAGTCTGGTGAAGAGAGAACCTGGTGAAGACAGTATGGTGATGACAGAGTCTGGTGGGGACAAGGTCTGGTGAATACAGAGTCTGGTGAAGACAGAGTCTGGTGGAGCAGATCCTGGTGGAGACAGAGACTGATGGAGACAGTGTCTGGTGGAGACAGAGTCTGCTGGAGATAGATCCTGCTGAAGACAGAGTCTGGTGAAGATAGAGTCTGGAGAAGACAGAGTCTGGAGAAACAGAGTCTGGTGGAGACAGAGTCTGGTGGAGACAGAGTCTGGTGGAGACAGAGCTTGCTGCAGACAGAGTCTGGTGGAGACAGAGTCTGGTGGAGACAGAGACCTTGCTGGAGAGAGTCTGGTGAAGCCAGAATCTGGTGAAGACAGTATGGTGAAGACAGAGTCTGGTGGAGACAAAGTCTGGTGAATACAGAGATGATAGAGATAGAGTCTGGTGGAGACAGGTTCTGGTGGAGACAGGGTCTTGTGGACACATGTTCCGGTGAAGACAGGGTCTGGTGGAGAGTGGGTCTGGTGGAGACAGGGTCTGGAGGAGACAGAGTCTGGTGAAGACAGAATCTGGTGGAGTAGAGCCTGGTGGAGACAGAGACTGATGGAGACAGGGTCTGCTGGAGACAGGGTCTGGTGGAGGCAGGGTCTGGTGGAGGCAGAGTCTGGTGGAGACAGAGCTTGATGGAGACAGCATCTGGTGAAGACAGATTCTGGTGATGACAGAGGCTGGTGAAGACAGTATTGTGAAGATAGAATCTGGTGAAGACAGAGCATAGTGAAGACAGAGTCTGGTGGAGATAGAGCCTGGTGGAGACAGAGACTGATGGAGACAGGGTCTGGTGGAGACAGAGTCTGGTGGAGACAGAGCTTGATGGAGACAGAGTGTGGAGATTACAGATTCTGGTGAAGACAGAGTCTGATGAAGACCGCGCTGGGTGGAGACAAGGTCTGGTGGAGACAGAGTCTTGTGGAGACAGGGTCTCATGAAGAAAGAGTCTGGAGAAGACAGAGTCTGGTGAAGACAGATTCTGGTGAAGACAGAGTCTGGTGAAGACAGCGCTGGGTGGAGACAGAGTCTGGTGGAGACAGAGTCTGGTGAAGAAAGAGTCTGGTGGAGACAGAGACTGGTGGAGACAGAGCTTGTTGGAGACAGAGTCTGGTGATTACAGAGTCTGGTGGAGACAGAGTTTGGTGGACATTGATTCTGGTGAAGACAGAGTCTGGTGAAGACAGGAGAAGGCAGAGTGTGGAGAAGACAGAGTCTGGTGGAGACCGAGTGGTGGAGACAGATTCTGGTGGAGACAGAGCTTGATGGAGACAGAGTCTGAAGGAGAAAGAGTCTGGTGCAATCAGAGTCTGGTGGAGAGAGTCTGGTGAAGACAGAACCTGGTGACGACAGTATGGTGAAGACAGAGTCTGGTGGAGACAAAGTCTGGTGAATACAGAGCTTGATGGAGATAGAGCCTGGTGGAGACACGGTCTGGTGGAGACAGGGTCTGTTGGAGAAAGGGTCTGGTGGAGACAGGTTCGGGTGGAGATAGGGTCAGGTGAAGACAGAGTCTGGTGAAGACAGAGCTTGATTGAGACAGAGTCTGGTGAAGACAGAGTCTGGTGAAGACAGAGTCTGGTGGAGTAGAGCATGGTGGAGACAGAGACTGATGGAGACAGGGTCTGGTGGAGACAGGGTCTGATGGAGACAGGGTCTGGTGGAGACAGAGTCTGGTGGAGGCAGAGCTTGATGGAGACAGAGTCTGGTGAAGACAGATTCTGGTGATGACAGAGGCTGGTGAAGACAATATTGTGAAGAGAGAATCTGGTGAAGACAGAGCATAGTGAAGACAGAGTCTGATGGAGATAGAGCCTGGTGGAGACAGAGTCTGATGGAGACAGGGTCTGGTGGAGACAGAGTCTGGTGGAGACAGAGCTTAATGGAGACAGAGTGTGGTGAATACATGTTATGGTGAAGAAAGAGTCTGATGAAGACAGCGCTGGGTGGAGACAAAGTCTGCTGGAGACAGAGTCTTGTGGAGACAGGTTCTCGTGAAGAAAGAGTCTGGAGAAGACAGAGTCTGGTGAAGACAGAGTCTGGTGAAGACAGCGTTCGGTGGAGACAGAGTCTGGTGGAGACAAAGTCTGGTGAAGAAAGAGTCTGGTGGAGACAGAGACTGGTGGAGACAGAGTTTGTTGGAGACAGAGTCTGGTGAATACAGAGTCTGGTGGAGACAGAGTTTGGTGAAGGTTGATTCTGGTGAAGACAGAGTCTGGTGAAGACAGGAGAAGACAGAGTGTGGAGAAGACAGAGTCTGGTGGAGACAGAGTGGTGGAGACAGATTCTGGTGGAGAGAGAGCTTGATGGAGACAGAGTCTGATGGAGAAAGAGTCTGGTGCAGTCAGAGTCTGGTGGAGAGAGTCTGGTGAAGAGAGAACCTGGTGAAGACAGTATGGTGATGACAGAGTCTGGTGGGGACAAGGTCTGGTGAATACAGAGTCTGGTGAAGACAGAGTCTGGTGGAGCAGATCCTGGTGGAGACAGAGACTGATGGAGACAGTGTCTGGTGGAGACAGAGTCTGCTGGAGATAGATCCTGCTGAAGACAGAGTCTGGTGAAGATAGAGTCTGGAGAAGACAGAGTCTGGAGAAACAGAGTCTGGTGGAGACAGAGTCTGGTGGAGACAGAGTCTGGTGGAGACAGAGCTTGCTGCAGACAGAGTCTGGTGGAGACAGAGTCTGGTGGAGACAGAGACCTTGCTGGAGAGAGTCTGGTGAAGCCAGAATCTGGTGAAGACAGTATGGTGAAGACAGAGTCTGGTGGAGACAAAGTCTGGTGAATACAGAGATGATAGAGATAGAGTCTGGTGGAGACAGGTTCTGGTGGAGACAGGGTCTTGTGGACACATGTTCCGGTGAAGACAGGGTCTGGTGGAGAGTGGGTCTGGTGGAGACAGGGTCTGGAGGAGACAGAGTCTGGTGAAGACAGAATCTGGTGGAGTAGAGCCTGGTGGAGACAGAGACTGATGGAGACAGGGTCTGCTGGAGACAGGGTCTGGTGGAGGCAGGGTCTGGTGGAGGCAGAGTCTGGTGGAGACAGAGCTTGATGGAGACAGCGTCTGGTGAAGACAGATTCTGGTGATGACAGAGGCTGGTGAAGACAGTATTGTGAAGATAGAATCTGGTGAAGACAGAGCATAGTGAAGACAGAGTCTGGTGGAGATAGAGCCTGGTGGAGACAGAGACTGATGGAGACAGGGTCTGGTGGAGACAGAGTCTGGTGGAGACAGAGCTTGATGGAGACAGAGTGTGGAGATTACAGATTCTGGTGAAGACAGAGTCTGATGAAGACCGCGCTGGGTGGAGACAAGGTCTGGTGGAGACAGAGTCTTGTGGAGACAGGGTCTCATGAAGAAAGAGTCTGGAGAAGACAGAGTCTGTTGAAGACAGAGTCTGGTGAAGACAGATTCTGGTGAAGACAGAGTCTGGTGAAGACAGCGCTGGGTGGAGACAGAGTCTGGTGGAGACAGAGTCTGGTGAAGAAAGAGTCTGGTGGAGACAGAGACTGGTGGAGACAGAGCTTGTTGGGGACAGAGTCTGGTGAATACAGAGTCTGGTGGAGACAGAGTTTGGTGGACATTGATTCTGGTGAAGACAGAGTCTGGTGAAGACAGAGTCTGGTGGAGACAGAGTTTGGTGGACATTGATTCTGGTGAAGACAGAGTCTGGTGAAGACAGGAGAAGGCAGAGTGTGGAGAAGACAGAGTCTGGTGGAGACCGAGTGGTGGAGACAGATTCTGGTGGAGACAGAGCTTGATGGAGACAGAGTCTGAAGGAGAAAGAGTCTGGTGCAATCAGAGTCTGGTGGAGAGAGTCTGGTGAAGACAGAACCTGGTGACGACAGTATGGTGAAGACAGAGTCTGGTGGAGACAAAGTCTGGTGAATACAGAGCTTGATGGAGATAGAGCCTGGTGGAGACACGGTCTGGTGGAGACAGGGTCTGGTGGAGAAAGGGTCTGGTGAAGACAGGGTCTGGTGGAGACAGGGTCTAGTGGAGACAGGGTCTCATAAAGACAGAGTCAGGTGAAGACAGTATGGTGAAGACAGAGTCTGGTGGAGACAAAGTCTGGTGGAGACAGAATCTGGTGGAGACAGAGTCTGGTGGAGACAGAGTCTGGTGGAGAAACGGTCTGGTGGAGACAGGTTCTGGTGGAGATAAGGTCAGGTGAAGACAGAGTCTGGTGAAGACAGATCTTGATTGAGACAGAGTCTGGTGAAGAGAGAGTCTGGTGAAGACAGAGTCTGGTGAAGACAATATTGTGAAGACAGAATCTGGTGAAGACAGAGAGTAGTGAAGACAGAGTCTGGTGGAGATAGGGACTGACGGAGACAGAGACTGATGGAAACAGGGTCTGGTGGAGACAGTGTCTGGTGGAGGCAGGGTCTGGTGGAGACAGAGTCTGGTTGAGACAGAGCTTGATGGAGACAGAGTCCGGTAAGGACAGATTCTGGTGAAGACAGAGTCTGATGAAGACAGCGCTGGGTGGAGACAAAATCTGGTGGAGACAGAGTCTTGTGGAGACAGGGTCATCCTGAAGAAAGAGTCTGGAGAAGACAGAGTCTGGTGAAGACACAGTCTGGTGAAGACAGATTCTGGTGAAGACAGAGTCTGGTGAAGACAGAGCTGGGTGGAGACTGAGTCTGGTGGAGACAAAGTCTGGTGAAGACAGAGTCTGGTGGAGACAGAGACTGGTGGAGACAGAGCTTGTTGGAGACAGAGTCTGGTGAATACAGAGTCTGGTGGAGACAGAGTTTGGTGAAGATTGATTCTGGTGAAGACAGAGTCTGGTGAAGACAGGCGAAGACAGAGTGTGGAGAAGACAGAGTCTGGTGGAGACAGAGTGGTGGAGGCAGATTCTGGTGGAGACAGAGCTTGATGGAGACAGAATCTGATGGAGAAAGAGTCTGGTGCAGTCAGAGTCTGGTGGAGAGAGTCTGGTGAAGACAGAACCTGGTGAAGACAGTATGGTGAAGACAGAGTCTGGTGGAGACAAAGTCTGGTGGAGACAGAATCTGGTGGAGACAGAGTCTGGTGGAGACAGTCTGTTGGAGACAGAGTCTGGTGAAGACAGAGTCTGGTGAAGACAGAGCATGGTGAAGACAGAGTCTGGTGGAGATAGAGCCTGCTGGAGACAGAGACTGATGGAGACAGGGTCTGGTGGAGACAGAGACTCGTGGAGACAGAGCTTGATGGAGACAGAGTCTGGTGAAGACAGATTCTGGTGAAGACAAATTCTGGTGAAGACAGCACCGGGTGGAGACAGAGTCTGGTGGAGACAGAGTCTTGTGGAGACAGAGTCTCGTGAAGACAGAATCTGGAGAAGAGAGAGTCTGGAGAAGACAGAGGCTGGTGAAGACAGAGTCTGGTGAAGACAGAATCTGGTGTAGACAGACTCTGGTGAAGACAGCGCTGGGTGGAGACAGAGTCTGGTGGAGACAGAGTCTGGTGGTGACAGAGTCTGGAGGAGACAGAGTCTTGTGAAGACAGATTCTGGCGAAGACAGAGTCTGGTGAAGACAGCGCTGGGTGGAGACAGAATCTGGTGGAGACAGAGCCTGGTGGAGACAGTGTATGGTGAAGACAGAGTCTGGTGAAGACAGAGCTTGATGGAGACAGAGTCTGGTGAAGACAGAGTCTGGTGAAGACAGAGTCTGGTGGAGACAGTCTGCTGAAGACAGAGACTGGAGGAGACAGAGTCTGGTGGAGGCAAAGTCTGCTGAAGACAGGGTCTGGCGGAGAAAGGGTCTGGTGGAGACAGGTTCTGGTGGAGATAGCGTCTGGTGAAGACAGAGTCTGGTGGAGACAGAGTCTGGTGGAGACAGAGCTTGATGGAGACAGAGTCTGGTGAAGACAGATTCTGGTGATGACAGAGGCTGGTGAAGACAGTATTGTGAAGAGAGAATCTGGTGAAGACAGAGCATAGTGAAGACAGAATCTGGTGGAGACAGAGACTGATGGAGGCAGGGACTGCTGGAGACAGAGTCTGGTGGAGACAGAGCTTGATGGAGACAGAGTGTGGTGAATACAGATTCTGGTGAAGACAGAGTCTGATGAAGACAGCGCTGGGTGGAGACAGAGTCTGGTGGAGACAGAGTCTTGTGGAGACAGGGTCTCGTGAAGAAAGAGTCTGGAGAAGACAGAGTCTGTTGAAGACAGAGTCTGGTGAAGACAGATTCTGGTGAAGACAGAGTCTGGTGAAGACCGCGCTGGGTGGAGACAGATTCTGGTGGAGACAGAGTCTGGTGAAGACAGATTCTGGTGAAGACAGCACTGGGTGGAGACAGATTCTGGTGGAGACAGGGTCTGGTGAAGACAGGGTCTGGTGGAGACAGGGTCTGGTTGAGACAGAGTCTGGTGGAGACGGACCTTAGTGGAGACAGAGTCTGGTGGAGACAGAGTCTGGTGGAGACAGAGACCTTGCTGGAGTGAGTCTGGTGAAGCCAGAATCTGGTGAAGACAGTATGGTGAAGACAGAGTCTGGTGGAGACAGAGTCTGGTTGAGACAAAGTCTGGTGAATACAGAGATTGATAGAGATAGAGTCTGGTGGAGACAGGGTCTGGTGGAGACAGGGTCTTGTGGAGACAGGGTCCGGTGGAGACAGGGTCCGGTGAAGACAGGGTCGGGTGGAGACAGGGTCTGGTGGAGACAGGGTCTGGTGGAGACAGAGTCTGGTGGAGACAGCATCTGGTGAAGACAGGTTCTGGTGGAGAAAGGGTCTGGTGGAGATAGGGTCTGGTGAAGACAGAGTCTGGTGAAGACAGAGTCTGGTGAAGACAGAGTCTGGTGGAGTAGAGCCTGGTGGAGACAGAGTCTGGTGAATACAGAGACTGATGGAGACAGTGTCTGCTGGAGACAGGGCCTGGTGGAGACAGAGTCTGCTGGAGATAGATCCTGCTGAAGACAGAGTCTGGTGAAGATAGAGTCTGGAGAAGTCAGAGTCTGGAGAAACAGAGTCTGGTGGAGACAGAGTCTGGTGGAGACAGAGTCTGGTGGAGACAGAGCTTGCTGCAGACAGAGTCTGGTGGAGACAGAGTCTGGTGGAGACAGAGACCTTGCTGGAGAGAGTCTGGTGAAGCCAGAATCTGGTGAAGACAGTATGGTGAAGACAGAGTCTGGTGGAGACAAAGTCTGATGAATACAGAGCTTGATAGAGATAGAGCCTGGTGGAGACAGAGTCTGGTGGAGACAGGGTCTTGTGGAGACAGGTTCCGGTCAAGACAGGGTCTGGTGGAGACAGGGTCTGGTGGAGACAGGGTCTGGTGGAGACAGAGTCTGGTGGAGGCAGAGTCTGGTGGAGACAGGGTCTGGTGAAGACAGGTTCTGGTGGAGAAAGGGTCTGGTGGAGACAGGTTCTGGTGGAGATAGGGTCTGGTGAAGACAGAGTCTGGTGAAGACAGAATCTGGTGAAGACAGAGTCTGGTGAAGACAGAGTCTGGTGGAGACAGAGTCTGGTGGAGTAGAGCCTGGTGGAGACAGAGGCTGATGGAGACAGGGTCTGCTGGAGACAGGGTCTGGTGGAGACAGAGTCTGGTGGAGACAGAGTCTGGTGGAGACAGAGCTTGATGGAGACAGAGTCTGGTGAAGACAGATTCTGGTGATGACTGATGCTGGTGATAACAGTATTGTCAAGACAGAGTCTGGTGAAGACAGAGCATAGTGAAGACAGAGTCTGGTGGAGATAGAGCCTGGTGGAGACAGAGACTGATGGAGACAGTGTCTGGTGGAGACAGTGTCTGGTGGAGACAGAGCTTGATGGAGGCAGAGTGTGGTGAATACAGATTCTGGTGAAGACAGAGTCTGATGAAGACAGCGCTGGGTGGAGACAGAGTCTTCTGGAGACAGAGTCTGGTGGAGACAGAGCTTGATGGAGGCAGAGTGTGGTGAATACAGATTCTGGTGAAGACAGAGTCTGATGAAGACAGCGCTGGGTGGAGACGGAGTCTGGTGGAGACAGAGTCTTCTGGAGACAGAGTCTCGTGAAGACAGAGTCTGGTGAAGACAGAGTCTGGTGGAGTAGAGCCTGGTGGAGACAGAGTCTGGTGAATACAGAGACTGATGGAGACAGTGTCTGGTGGAGACAGGGCCTGGTGGAGACAGAGTCTGCTGGAGATAGATCCTGCTGAAGACAGAGTCTGGTGAAGATAGAGTCTGGAGAAGTCAGGGTCTGGTGAAACAGAGTCTGGTGGAGACAGAGTCTGGTGGAGACAGAGTCTGGTGGAGACAGAGCTTGCTGCAGACAGAGTCTGGTGGAGACAGAGTCTGGTGAAGACAGCGCTGGGTGGAGACAGAGTCTGGTGGAGACAGAGTCTTCTGGAGACAGAGTCTCGTGAAGACAGACTCTGGAGAAGACAGAGTCTGGTGAAGACAGAATCTGGTGAAGACAGATTCTGGTGAAGACAGAGTCTGGTGAAGACAGCGCTGGGTGGAGACAGATTCTGGTGGAGACAGAGTCTGGTGGCGACAGAGTCTGGTGGTGACAGAGTCTGGTGAAGACAGAGTCTGGTGAAGGCAAATTCTGGTGAAGACAGAGTCTGGTGAAGACAGTGCTGGGTGGAGACAGAGTCTGGTGGTGACAGAGCCTGGTGGAGACAGAGTCTGGTGGAGACAGAGTCTGGGGAAGATAGAGTCTGGTGAAGACAGAGCTTGATGGAGACAGAGTCTGGAGAAGACAGAGTCTGATGCAGACAGAGTATGGTGGAGAGAGTCTGGTGAAGACATAATCTGGTGAAGACAGTATGGTGAAGACAGAGTCTGGTGGAGACAGTCTGGTGAAGACAGGGTCTGGAGAAGACAGAGTCTGTTGGAGAAATAGTCTGGTGGAGACAGAGTCTTGTGGAGACAGAGTCTGGTGAAGACAGATTCTGGTGGAGACAGAGTCCGGTGTAGACAGGGTCTGGTGGAGAAAGGGTCTGGTGGAGACAGGTTCTGGTGGAGATAGGGTCTGGTGAAGACAGAGTCTGGTGAAGACAGAGCTTGAATGAGACAGAGTCTGGTGAAGACAGAGTCTGGTGAAGACAGAGTCTGGTGGAGTAGAGCCTGGTGGAGACAGAGACTGATGGAGACAGGGTCTGGTGGAGACAGGGTCTGGTGGAGGCAGGGTCTGGTGGAGACAGAGTCTGGTGGAGGCAGAGCTTGATGGAGACAGAGTCTGGTGAAGACAGATTCTGGTGATGACAGAGGCTGGTGAAGACAATATTGTGAAGACAGAATCTGGTGAAGACAGAGCATAGTGAAGACAGAGTCTGGTGGAGATAGAGCCTGGTGAAGACAAAGTCTTGTGGAGACAGTGTCTCGTGAAGACAGAGTCTGGTGTAGACAGCGCTGGGTGGAGACAGAGTCTGGTGGAGACAAAGTCTGGTGAAGACAGAGTATTGGTGGAGACAGAGACTGGTGGAGACAGAGCTTGTTGGAGACAGAGTCTGGTGAATACAGAGTCTGGTGGAGACAGAGTTTGGTGAAGATTGATTCTGGTGAAGACAGAGTCTGGTGAAGACAGGAGAAGACAGAGTGTGGAGAAGACAGAGTCTGGTGGAGACAGAGTGGTGGAGACAGATTCTGGTGGAGACAGAGCTTGCTGCAGACAGTCTGGTGGAGACAGAGTCTGGTGGATACAGAGACCTTGCTGGAGAGAGTCTGGTGAAGCCAGAATCTGGTGAAGACAGTATGGTGAAGACAGAGTCTGGTGGAGACAAAGTCTGGTGAATACAGAGCTTGATGGAGATTGAGTCTGGTGCAGACAGGGTGTGGTGGAGACAGGGTCTTGTGGAGACAGGTTCCGGTGCAGCCAGTGTCTGGTGGAGACAGGGCCTGGTGGAGACAGGACCTGGTGGAGACAGAGTCTGGTGGAGGCAGAGTCTGGTGGAGACAGGTTCTGGTGGAGATAGGGTCTGGTGAAGACAGAGTCTGGTGAAGACAGAGCTTGATGGAGACAGAGTCTGGTGAAGACAGATTATGGTGATGACAGAGGCTGGTGAAGACAGTATTGTGAAGACAGAATCTGGTGAAGAGAGAGCATAGTGAAGACAGAGTCTGGTGGAGATAGAGCCTGGTGGAGACAGAGACTGATGGAGACAGGGTCTGGTGGAGATAGAGCTTGATGGAGACAGAGTGTGGTGAATACAGATTCTGGTGAAGACAAAGTCTGATGAAGATAGCGCTGGGTGGAGACAAAGTCTGGTGGAGACAGAGACTTGTGGGGACAGGGTCTCGTGAAGAAAGAGTCTGGAGAAGACAGAGTCTGGTGAAGACAGATTCTGGTGAAGACAGAGTCTGGTGAAGGCAGCGCTGGGTGGAGACAGAGTCTGGTGGAGACAGAGTCTGGTGAAGACAGAGTCTGGTGGAGACAGAGACTGGTGGAGACAGAGCTTGATGGAGACAGAGTCTGGTGAATACAGAATCTGGTGGAGACAGAGTTTGGTGGAGATTGATTCTGGTGAAGACAGAGTCTGGTGAAGACAGGAGAAGACAGAGTGTGGAGAAGACAGAGTCTGGTGGAGACAGAGTGGTGGAGACAGATTCTGGTGGAGACAGAGCTTGATGGAGACAGAGTCTGATGGAGAAAGAGTCTGGTGCAGTCAGAGTCTGGTGGAGAGTGTTTGGTGAAGACAGAACCTGGTGAAGACAGTATGGTGAAGACAGAGTCTGGTGGAGACAAAGTCTGGTGAATACAGAGCTTGATGGAGATATAGTCTGGTGGAGACACGGTCTGGTGGAGACAGGGTTTGGTGGAGACAGGGTCTGGTGGAGACAGGGTCTAGTGGAGACAGAGTCTCGTAAAGACAGAGTCTGGTGAAGACAGTATGGTGAAGACAGAGTCAGGTGAAGACAGTATGGTGAAGACAGAGTCTGGTGGAGACAAAGTCTGGTGGAGACAGAATCTGGTGGAGACAGAGTCTGGTGGAGACAGAGCCTGGTGGAGACAGAGTCTGGTGAAGACAGAGTCTGGTGAAGGCAGAGCATAGTGAAGACAGAGTCTGGTGGAGATAGAGGCTGCTGGAGACAGAGCTTGATGGAGACAGAGTCTGGTGGAGACAGAGCTTGATGGAGACAGAGTCTGGTGAAGACAGATTCTGGTGATGACAGAGGCTGTTGAAGACAGTATTGTGAAGACAGAATCTGGTGAAGACAGAGCATAGTGAAGACAGAATCTGTTGGAGGCATGGTCTCGGGAAGACAGAACATGGTGAAGACTGAGTCTGGTGGAGACAGAGTCTGGTGGAGGCAGAGTCTGGTGAAGACAGAGGCTGGTGAAGACAGAGTCTGGTGAAGACAGAGTCTGGTGAAGACAGAGCATAGTGAAGACAGAGTCTGGTGGAGATAGAGCCTGGTGGAGACAGAGACTGATGGAGACAGTGTCTGGTGGAGACAGTGTCTGGTGGAGACAGAGCTTGATGGAGGCAGAGTGTGGTGAATACAGATTCTGGTGAAGACAGAGTCTGATGAAGACAGCGCTGGGTGGAGACAGAGTCTTCTGGAGACAGAGTCTGGTGGAGACAGAGCTTGATGGAGGCAGAGTGTGGTGAATACAGATTCTGGTGAAGACAGAGTCTGATGAAGACAGCGCTGGGTGGAGACGGAGTCTGGTGGAGACAGAGTCTTCTGGAGACAGAGTCTCGTGAAGACAGAGTCTGGTGAAGACAGAGTCTGGTGGAGTAGAGCCTGGTGGAGACAGAGTCTGGTGAATACAGAGACTGATGGAGACAGTGTCTGGTGGAGACAGGGCCTGGTGGAGACAGAGTCTGCTGGAGATAGATCCTGCTGAAGACAGAGTCTGGTGAAGATAGAGTCTGGAGAAGTCAGAGTCTGGTGAAACAGAGTCTGGTGGAGACAGAGTCTGGTGGAGACAGAGTCTGGTGGAGACAGAGCTTGCTGCAGACAGAGTCTGGTGGAGACAGAGTCTGGTGAAGACAGCGCTGGGTGGAGACAGAGTCTGGTGGAGACAGAGTCTTCTGGAGACAGAGTCTCGTGAAGACAGACTCTGGAGAAGACAGAGTCTGGTGAAGACAGAATCTGGTGAAGACAGATTCTGGTGAAGACAGAGTCTGGTGAAGACAGCGCTGGGTGGAGACAGATTCTGGTGGAGACAGAGTCTGGTGGCGACAGAGTCTGGTGGTGACAGAGTCTGGTGAAGACAGAGTCTGGTGAAGGCAAATTCTGGTGAAGACAGAGTCTGGTGAAGACAGTGCTGGGTGGAGACAGAGTCTGGTGGTGACAGAGCCTGGTGGAGACAGAGTCTGGTGGAGACAGAGTCTGGGGAAGATAGAGTCTGGAGAAGACAGAGTCTGATGCAGACAGAGTATGGTGGAGAGAGTCTGGTGAAGACATAATCTGGTGAAGACAGTATGGTGAAGACAGAGTCTGGTGGAGACAGTCTGGTGAAGACAGAGTCTGGAGAAGACAGAGTCTGTTGGAGAAATAGTCTGGTGGAGACAGAGTCTTGTGGAGACAGAGTCTGGTGAAGACAGATTCTGGTGGAGACAGAGTCCGGTGTAGACAGGGTCTGGTGGAGAAAGGGTCTGGTGGAGACAGGTTCTGGTGGAGATAGGGTCTGGTGAAGACAGAGTCTGGTGAAGACAGAGCTTGAATGAGACAGAGTCTGGTGAAGACAGAGTCTGGTGAAGACAGAGTCTGGTGGAGTAGAGCCTGGTGGAGACAGAGACTGATGGAGACAGGGTCTGGTGGAGACAGGGTCTGGTGGAGGCAGGGTCTGGTGGAGACAGAGTCTGGTGGAGGCGGAGCTTGATGGAGACAGAGTCTGGTGAAGACAGATTCTGGTGATGACAGAGGCTGGTGAAGACAATATTGTGAAGACAGAATCTGGTGAAGACAGAGCATAGTGAAGACAGAGTCTGGTGGAGATAGAGCCTGGTGAAGACAAAGTCTTGTGGAGACAGTGTCTCGTGAAGACAGAGTCTGGTGTAGACAGCGCTGGGTGGAGACAGAGTCTGGTGGAGACAAAGTCTGGTGAAGACAGAGTATTGGTGGAGACAGAGACTGGTGGAGACAGAGCTTGTTGGAGACAGAGTCTGGTGAATACAGAGTCTGGTGGAGACAGAGTTTGGTGAAGATTGATTCTGGTGAAGACAGAGTCTGGTGAAGACAGGAGAAGACAGAGTGTGGAGAAGACAGAGTCTGGTGGAGACAGAGTGGTGGAGACAGATTCTGGTGGAGACAGAGCTTGCTGCAGACAGTCTGGTGGAGACAGAGTCTGGTGGATACAGAGACCTTGCTGGAGAGAGTCTGGTGAAGCCAGAATCTGGTGAAGACAGTATGGTGAAGACAGAGTCTGGTGGAGACAAAGTCTGGTGAATACAGAGCTTGATGGAGATTGAGTCTGGTGCAGACAGGGTGTGGTGGAGACAGGGTCTTGTGGAGACAGGTTCCGGTGCAGCCAGTGTCTGGTGGAGACAGGGTCTGGTGGAGACAGGACCTGGTGGAGACAGAGTCTGGTGGAGGCAGAGTCTGGTGGAGACAGGTTCTGGTGGAGATAGGGTCTGGTGAAGACAGAGTCTGGTGAAGACAGAGCTTGATGGAGACAGAGTCTGGTGAAGACAGATTATGGTGATGACAGAGGCTGGTGAAGACAGTATTGTGAAGACAGAATCTGGTGAAGAGAGAGCATAGTGAAGACAGAGTCTGGTGGAGATAGAGCCTGGTGGAGACAGAGACTGATGGAGACAGGGTCTGGTGGAGATAGAGCTTGATGGAGACAGAGTGTGGTGAATACAGATTCTGGTGAAGACAAAGTCTGATGAAGATAGCGCTGGGTGGAGACAAAGTCTGGTGGAGACAGAGACTTGTGGGGACAGGGTCTCGTGAAGAAAGAGTCTGGAGAAGACAGAGTCTGGTGAAGACAGATTCTGGTGAAGACAGAGTCTGGTGAAGGCAGCGCTGGGTGGAGACAGAGTCTGGTGGAGACAGAGTCTGGTGAAGACAGAGTCTGGTGGAGACAGAGACTGGTGGAGACAGAGCTTGATGGAGACAGAGTCTGGTGAATACAGAATCTGGTGGAGACAGAGTTTGGTGGAGATTGATTCTGGTGAAGACAGAGTCTGGTGAAGACAGGAGAAGACAGAGTGTGGAGAAGACAGAGTCTGGTGGAGACAGAGTGGTGGAGACAGATTCTGGTGGAGACAGAGCTTGATGGAGACAGAGTCTGATGGAGAAAGAGTCTGGTGCAGTCAGAGTCTGGTGGAGAGTGTTTGGTGAAGACAGAACCTGGTGAAGACAGTATGGTGAAGACAGAGTCTGGTGGAGAAAAAGTCTGGTGAATACAGAGCTTGATGGAGATATAGTCTGGTGGAGACACGGTCTGGTGGAGACAGGGTTTGGTGGAGACAGGGTCTGGTGGAGACAGGGTCTAGTGGAGACAGAGTCTCGTAAAGACAGAGTCTGGTGAAGACAGTATGGTGAAGACAGAGTCAGGTGAAGACAGTATGGTGAAGACAGAGTCTGGTGGAGACAAAGTCTGGTGGAGACAGAATCTGGTGGAGACAGAGTCTGGTGGAGACAGAGCCTGGTGGAGACAGAGTCTGGTGAAGACAGAGTCTGGTGAAGACAGAGCATAGTGAAGACAGAGTCTGGTGGAGATAGAGGCTGCTGGAGACAGAGTTTGATGGAGACAGAGTCTGGTGGAGACAGAGCTTGATGGAGACAGAGTCTGGTGAAGACAGATTCTGGTGATGACAGAGGCTGTTGAAGACAGTATTGTGAAGACAGAATCTGGTGAAGACAGAGCATAGTGAAGACAGAATCTGTTGGAGGCATGGTCTCGGGAAGACAGAACATGGTGAAGACTGAGTCTGGTGGAGACAGAGTCTGGTGGAGGCAGAGTCTGGTGAAGACAGAGGCTGGTGAAGACAGAGTCTGGTGAAGACAGAGTCTGGTGAAGACAGAGTCTGGTGGAGACAGAGACTGGTGGAGACAGAGCTTGATGGACACAGAATCTGGTGAATACAGATTCTGGTGGAGACAGAGTTTGGTGGAGATAGATTCTGGTGAAGACGGAGTCTGGTGAAGACAGGAGAAGACAGAGTGTGGAGAAGACAGAGTCTGGTGGAGACAGCTTGGTGTAGACGAGTCTGGTGGAGACAGAGCTTGGTGCAGTCAGAGTCTGGTGGAGACAGTCTGGTGAAGAGAGAACTTGGTGGAAACAGATTCTGGAGAAGGCAGAGCTTGATGGAGACAGAGCCTGATGGAGACAGAGTCTGGTGCAGACAGAGTCTGGTGGAGAGAGTCTGGTGAAGACAGAACCTGGTGAAGACAGTATGGTGAAGACAGAGTCTGGTGGAGACAAAGTCTGGTGAATACAGAGCTTGATGGAGGTTGAGTCTGCTGGAGACAGGGTCTAGTGGAGAAAGGGTCTGGTAAAGACAGAGTCTGATGAAGACAGTATGGTGAAGACAGAGTCAGGTGAAGACAGTATGGTGAAGACAGAGTCTGGTGAAGACAAAGTCTGGTGGAGACAGAATCTGGTGGAGACAGAGCCTGGTGGAGACAGAACCTGGTGAAGACAGGGTCTCCTGGAGACAGGGTCTTGTGGAGACAGGGTCTGGTGGAGACAGGGTCTGGTGAAGACAGGGTCAGCTGAAGACAGAGCTTGATGGAGACATAGTATGGTGAGGAGAGAGTGTGGTGAATACAGAGCCTGGTGAAGACAGAGCCTGGTGGAGATAGAGCCCGGTGGAGACAGAGACTGATGGAGACAGTATGGTGAAGAAAGGGTCTGGTGGAGACAGAGTCTGGTGAAGACAGAGTCTGGTGAAGACCGAGCATGGTGAAGACAGAGTCTGGTGGAGATAGAGCCTGGTGGAGACAGAGACTGATGGAGACAAGGTCTGGTGGAGACAGAGTCTGGTGGAGACAGGGCTTGATGGAGACAGAGTCTGGTGAAGACAGATACTGGTGAAGACAAATTCTGGTGAAGAAAGCGCTGGGTGGAGACAGAGTCTGGTGGAGACAGAGTCTTGTGGAGACAGAGTCTCGTGAAGACAGAATCTGGAGAAGAGAGAGTCTGGAGAAGACAGAGTCTGGTGAAGACAGAGACTGGTGAAGACAGAATCTGGTGAAGACAGAGTCTGGTGAAGACAGCGCTGTGTGTAGACAGAGTCTGGTGGAGACAGAGTCTGGTGGTGACAGAATCTGGTGGAGACAGAGTCTGGTGAAGACAGGTTCTGGTGAAGACAGGGTCTGGTGAAGATAGCGCTGGTTGGAGACAGATTCTGATGGAGAAAGAGCCTGGTGGAGACAGAATCTCGACGAGAGAGAGTCTGGTGAAGACAGAGACTGGTGAAGACAGAGCTTGATGGAGACAGAGTCTGGTGAAGACAGAGTCTGGTGAAGACAGTGTCTGGTGGAGATAGTCTGGTGAAGTCAGAATCTGGTGAAGAAAGTATGGTGAAGACAGAGTCTGCTGGAGACAAATTCTGGTGAATACAGAGCTTGATGGAGATAGAGTCTGGTGGAGACAGGGTCTGGTGGAGACAGTCTGCTGAAGACAGAGACTGGAGAAGACAGAGTCTGGTGGAGACAAAGTCTGGCGGAGACAAAGTCTGGTGGAGACAGAGTCTGGTGGAGACAGTCTGCTGAAGACAGAGACTGGAGAAGACAGAGTCTGGTGGAGACAAAGTCTGGCGGAGATAAAGTCTGGTGGAGACAGAGTCTGGTGGCCACAGAGTCTGGTGGAGGCAGAGTCTGGTGGAGACAGTGTCTGGTGAAGAAAGGGTCTGGTGGAGAAAGTGTCTGGTGGAGACAGGTTCTGGTGGAGATAGGGTCTGGTGAAGACAGAGTCTGGTGAAGACAGAGCTTGATGGAGACAGAGTCTGGTGAAGACAGAGTCTGGTGAAGACAGAGTCTGGTGAAGACAGAGTCTGGTGAAGTAGAGCCTGATGGAGACAGAGACTGATGGAGACAGGGTCTGGTGGAGACAGGATCTGGTGGAGACAGGGTCTGGTGGAGACAGAGTCTGGTTGAGGCAGAGCTTGATGGAGACAGAGTCTGTTGAAGACAGATTCTGGTGATGACTGAGGCTGGTGAAGACAGTATTGTGAAGACAGAATCTGGTGAAGACAGAGCATAGTGAAGACAGAATCTGGTGGAGATAGAGCCTGGTGGAGACAGAGAATGATGGAGACAGGGTCTGGTGGAGATAGAGTCTGGTGGAGACAGAGCTTGATGGAGAAAGAGTGTGTTGAATACAGATTCTGGTGAAGACAGAGTCTGATGAAGACAGTGCTGGGTGGAGGCAGAGTCTGGTGGAGACAGAGACTGGTGGAGACAGAGCTTGATGGAGACAGAGTCTGGTGAATACAGAGTCTGGTGGAGACAGAATCTTGTGGAGACAGGGTCTCGTGAAGAAAGAATCTGGAGAAGACAGAATCTGGTGAAGACAGAGTATGGTGAAGACAGATTCTGTTGAAGAAAGAGTCTGGTGAAGACAGCGCTGGGTGGAGACAGAGTCTGGTGGAGACAGAATCTGGTGAAGACAGATTCTGGTGGCGACAGAGACTGGTGGAGACAGAGCTTGATGGAGACAGAGTCTGGTGAATACAGAGTCTGGTGGAGACAGAGTTTGGTGGAGATTGATTCTGGTGAAGGCAGAGTCTGGTGAAGACAGGAGAAGACAGAGTGTGGAGAAGTCAGAGACAGGTGGAGACAGATTCTGGTGGAGACACAGCTTGATGGAGACAGAGTCTGATGGAGACAGAGTCTGGTGCAGACAGAGTCTGGTGGAGAGAGTCTGGTGAAGACAGAACCTGGTGAAGACAGTATGGTGAAGACAGAGTCTGGTGGAGACAAAGTCTGGTGAATACAGAGCTTGATGGAGATAGAGCCTGGTGGAGACAGGGTCTGGTGGAGACAGGGTCTGGTGGAGACAGGGTCTGGTGAAGACAGGGTCTGGTGGAGACAGGGTCTAGTGGAGACAGGGACAGGTAAAGGCAGAGTCTGGTGAAGACAGTATGTGAAGACAGAGTCAGGTGAAGACAGCATGGTGAAGACAGAGTCTGGTGGAGACAAAGTCTGGTGGAGACAGAATCTGGTGGAGACAGAGTCTGGTGGAGACAGAGTGTGGTGGAGACAGAGTTTGGTGGAGACAGAGTCTGGTGAAGACAGGGTCTGGTGGAGACAGGGTGTGGTGGAGATAGGGTCTGGTGGAGACAGGGTCTGGTGAAGACAGAATCTGCTGAAGACAGAGCTTGATGGAGACTGTGTATGGTGAGGACAGAGTGTGGTGAAAACAGAGCCTGGTGAAGACAGAGCCTGGTGGAGATAGAGCCTGGTGGAGACAGAGACTGATTGAGACAGTATGGTGAAGACAGGGTCTGGTGGAAACAGGGCCTGGTGGAGACAGGATCTGGTGAAGAAAGAGACTGGTGAAGACAGAGCTTGATGGAGACAGAGTCTGGTGAAGACAGATTCTGGTGAAGACAGGGCATGGTGAAGACAGAGTCTGGTGGAGATAGAGCCTGTTGGAGACAGAGACTGATGGAGACAGGGTCTGGTGGAGACAGAGTCTGGTGGAGGCAGAGCTTGATGGAGACAGAGTCTGGTGAAGACAGGGTCTGGTGGAAACAGGGCCTGGTGGAGACAGGATCTGGTGAAGAAAGAGACTGGTGAAGACAGAGCTTGATGGAGACAGAGTCTGGTGAAGACAGATTCTGGTGAAGACAGGGCATGGTGAAGACAGAGTCTGGTGGAGATAGAGCCTGTTGGAGACAGAGACTGATGGAGACAGGGTCTGGTGGAGACAGAGTCTGGTGGAGGCAGAGCTTGATGGAGACAGAGTCTGGTGAAGACAAATACTGGTGAAGACAAATTCTGGTGAAGACAGCGCTGGGTGGAGACAGAGTCTGGTGGAGACAGAGTCTTGTGGAGGAAGAGTCTCGTGAAGACACAATCTGGAGAAGAGAGAGTCTGGAGAAGGCAGAGTCTGGTGGAGACAGAGCCTGGTGGTGCCAGGGTCTGGTGCAGACAGAATCTGGTGAAGACAGATTCTGATGAAGACAGAGTCTGGTGAAGACAGCGCTGGGTGGAGACAGAGTCTGGTGGAGACAGAGCCTGGTGGAGACAGAGTCGTGTGGAGACAGAGTCTGGTGAAAACAGAGTCTGGTGAAGACAGAGCTTGATGGAGACAGAGTCTGGTGAAGACAGATTCTGGTGAAGACAAAGGCTGGTGGAGAGAGTCTGGTGAAGACAGAATCTGGTGAAGAAAGTATGGTGAAGACAGAGACTGGTGGAGACAAATTCTGGTGAACACAGAGCTTGATGGAGATAGAATCTGTTGGAGACAAATTCTGGTGGAGACAGAGTCTGGTGGAGACAGAGTCTGGTGGAGGCAGTGTCTGGTGGAGACAGGGTCTGGTGAAGACAGGGTCTGGTGGAGACAGGGTTTGGTGGAGACTGGCTCTGGTGGAGATAGGGTCTGGTGAAGACAGAGTCCGGTGAAGTCATAGTCTGGTGAAGACAGAGTCTGGTGAAGACAGAGTCTGGTGGAGTAGATCCTGGT
This sequence comes from Somniosus microcephalus, assembly GCF_052327205.1. NCBI lineage: Eukaryota > Metazoa > Chordata > Chondrichthyes > Squaliformes > Somniosidae > Somniosus > Somniosus microcephalus. Next base: position 745,096 of record NW_028225234.1, on the reverse strand, counting down.
GGAGACAGAGACTGATGGAGAAAGGGTCTGGTGGAGACAGGGTCTGGTGAAGACAGAGTCTGCTGGAGATAGATCCTGCTGAAGAAAGAGTCTGGTGAAGAGAGAGTCTGGAGAAGACAGAGTCTGGAGAAACAGAGTCTGGTGGAGACAGAGTCTGGTGGAGACAGAGTCTGGTGGAGACAGAGTCTGGTGGAGACAGAGACCTTGCTGGAGAGTGTCTGGCGAAGCCAGAATCTGGTGAAGACAGTATTGAGAAGGCAGAGTCTGGTGGAGACAAAGTCTGGTGAATACAGAGCTTGATGGAGATAGATTCTGGTGGAGACAGGGTCTGGTGGAGACAGGGACTTGTGGAGACAGGGTCCGGTGAAGACAGGGTCTGGTGGAGACAGGGTCTGGTGGAGACAGGGTCTGGTGGAGACAGAGTCTGGTGGAGGCAGAGTCTGGTGGAGACAGGGTCTGGTGAAGACAGGGTCTGGTGGAGAAAGGGTCTGGGGAGACAGGTTCTGGTGGAGATAGGGTCTGGTGAAGACAGAGTCTGGTGAAGACAGAGTCTGGTGAAGACAGATTCTGGTGGAGTAGAGCCTGGTGGAGACAGAGACTGATGGAGACAGGGTCTGGTGGAGACAGGGTCTGGTGGAGACAGAGTCTGGTGGAGACAGAGTCTGGTGGAGACAGAGCTTGATGCAGACAGAGTCTGGTGGAGACAGAATCTGGTGAAAAGAGAACTTGGTGGAGACAGATTCTGGTGAAGGCAGAGCTTGATGGAGACAGAGTCTGATGGAGACAGAGTCTGGTGCAGACAGAGTCTGGTGGAGAGAGTCTGGTGAAGACAGAACCTGGTGAAGACAGTATGGTGAAGACAGAGTCTGCTGAAGACAGAGCTTGATGGAGACATAGTATGGTGAGGACAGAGTGTGGTGAAAACAGAGCCTGGTGAAGACAGAGCCTGGTGGAGATAGAGCGTGGTGGAGAGAGAGACTGATGGAGACAGTGTGGTGAAGACAGGGTCTGGTGGAGACAGGGCCTGGTGGAGACAGCGTCTGGTGAAGAGTGAGTCTGGTGAAGACAGAGCTTGATGGAGACAGAGTCTGGTGAAGACAGAGTCTGGTGAAGACAGAGCATGGTGAAGACAGAGTCTGGTGGAGGTAGAGCCTGGTGGAGACGGAGACTGATGGAGACAAGTTCTGGTGGAGACAGAGTCTGGTGGAGACAGAGCTTGATGGAGACAGAGTCTGGTGAAGGCAGATTCTGGTGATTACAGATGCTGGGGAAGACAGTATTGTGAAGACAGAGTCTGGTGAAGAGAGAGCATAGTGAAGACAGAGTCTGGTGGAGATAGAGCCTGGTGGAGACAGAGACTGATGGAGACAGGGACTGGTGGAGACAGAGTCTGGTGAAGACAGTGCTGGGTGGAGACAGAGTCTGGTGGTGACAGAGCCTGGTGGAGACAGAGTCTGGTGGAGACAGAGTCTGGGGAAGACATAGTCTGGTGAAGACAGAGCTTGATGGAGACAGAGTCTGGTGAAGAATGAGTCTGTTGAAGACAGAATATGGTGGAGAGAGTCTGGTGAAGACATAATCTGGAGAAAAAGTCTGGTGGAGACAAAGTCTGGTGGAGACAGTTTCTTGTGGAGACAGAGTCTGGTGAAGACAGATTCTGGTGGAGACAGCGCTGGGTGGAGACAGATTCTGGTGGAGAGTGGATCTGGTGAAGACAGGGTCTGGTGGAGACAGGGTCTGCTTGAGACAGAGTCTGGTGGAGACAGACATTGGTGGAGACAGAGTCTGGTGATTACAGAGCTTGATGGAGATAGAGTTTGGTGGAGACAGTGTCTGGTGGAAACAGTCTGGTGAAGACAGAGTCTGATGGAGACAGGATCTGGTGGAGGCATGGTCTCGGGGAGACAGAGCCTGGTGAAGACTGGGTCTGCTGGAGACAGAGTCTGGTGGAGACAGGGTCTGGTGAAGACAGCGTCCGATGGAGACAGGATCTGGTGGAGGCATGGTCTCGGGAAGACAGAACATGGTGAAGACTGAGGCTGGTGGAGACAGAGTCTGGTGGAGACAGAGCATAGTGAAGACAGAACCTGGTGGAGATAGAGACTGGTGGAGACAGAGAATGATGGAGACAGGGTCTGGTGGAGACAGAGTCTGGTGGAGACAGAGCTTGATGGAGAAAGAGTGTGTTGAATACAGATTCTGGTGAAGACAGAGTCTGATGAAGACAGTGCTGGGTGGAGGCAGAGTCTGGTGGAGACAGAGACTGGTGGAGACAGAGCTTGATGGAGGCAGAGTCTGGTGAATACAGAGTCTGGTGGAGACAGAGTCTTGTGGAGACAGGGTCTCGTGAAGAAAGAGTCTGGAGAAGACAGAATCTGGTGAAGACAGCGCTGGGTGGAGACAGAGTCTGGTGGAGACAGAATCTGGTGAAGATAGATTCTGGTGGAGACAGAGACTGGTGGAGACAGAGCTTGGTGGTGACAGAGTCTGGTGAATACAGAGTCTGGTGGAGACAGAGTTTGGTGGAGATTGATTCTGGTGAAGGCAGAGTCTGGTGAAGACAGGAGAAGACAGAGTGTGGAGAAGACAGAGACAGGTGGAGACAGAGTGGTGGAGACAGATTCTGGTGGAGACACAGCTTGATGGAGACAGAGTCTGATGGAGACAGAGTCTGGTGCAGACAGAGTCTGGTGGAGAGAGTCTGGTGAAGACAGAACCTGGTGAAGACAGTATGGTGAAGACAGAGTCTGGTGGAGACAAAGACTGGTGGAGACAGAATCTGGTGGAGACAGAGTCTGGTGGAGACAGAGTTTGGTGGCGACAGAGTCTGGTGAAGACAGGGTCTGGTGGAGACAGAGTGTGGTGGAGACAGGGTCTGGTGGAGACAGGGTCTGGTGCAGACAGAATCTGCTGAAGACAGAGCTCGATGGAGACAGTGTATGGTGAGGACAGAGTGTGGTGAAAACAGAGCCTGGTGAAGACAGAGCCTGGTGGAGATAGAGCTTGGTGGAGACAGAGATTGATTGAGACAGTATGGTGAAGACAGGGTCTGGTGGAAACAGGGCCTGGTGGAGACAGGATCTGGTGAAGAAAGAGTCTGGTGAAGACAGAGCTTGATGGAGACAGAGTCTGGTGAAGACAGATTTTGGTGAAGGCAGGGCATGGTGAAGACAGAGCCTGGTGGAGAGAGAGCCTGCTGGAGACAGAGACTGATTGAGACAGGGTCTGGTGGAGACAGAGTCTGGTGGAGGCAGAGCTTGATGGAGACAGAGTCTGGTGAAGACAGATACTGGTGAAGACAAATTCTGGTGAAGGCAGCGCTGGGAGGAGACAGAGTCTGGTGGAGACAGAGTCTTGTGGAGGAAGAGTGTCGTGAAGACAGAATCTGGAGAAGAGAGAGTGTGGAGAAGACAGAGTCTGGTGGGGATAGAGTCTGGTGGTGACAGGGTCTGGTGCAGACAGAGTCTGCTGAAGACAGATTCTGCTGAAGACAGAGTCTGGTGAAACAGAGTCTGGTGGAGACAGAGCCTGGTGGAGACAGAGTCTCGTGGAGACAGAGCCTGGTGAAGACAGAGTCTGGTGAAGACAGAGCTTGATGGAGACAGAGTCTGGTGAAGACAGATTCTGGTGAAGACAGAGGCTGGTGGAGAGATTCTGGTGAAGACAGAATCTGGTGAAGAAAGTATGGTGAAGACAGAGACTGGTGGAGACAAATTCTGGTGAACACAGAGCTTGATGGAGATAGAATCTGTTGGAGACAAATCCTGGTGGAGACAGATTCTGGTGGAGACAGAGTCTGGTGGAGGCATTGTCTGGTGGAGACAGGGTCTGGTGAAGACAGGGTCTGGTGGAGACAGGGTCTGGCGGAGACTGGCTCTGGTGGAGATAGGGTCTGGTGAAGACAGAGTCCGGTGAAGACATAGTCTGGTGAAGACAGAGTCTGGTGAAGACAGAGTCTGGTGGAGTAGATCCTGGTGGAGACAGAGACTGATGCAGAAAGGGTCTGGTGGAGACAGAGTCTGGTGGAGACAGAGCTTGCTGCAGACAGAGTCTGGTGGAGACAGAGTCTGGTGGAGACAGAGACCTTGCTGGAGAGTGTCTGGTGAAGCCAGAATCTGGTGAAGACAGTATTGAGAAGGCAGAGTCTGGTGGAGACAACGTCTGGTGAATACAGAGCTTGATGGAGATAGAGTCTGGTGGAGACAGGGTCTGGTGGAGACAGGGACTTGTGGAGACAGGGTCCGGTGAAGACAGGGTCTGGTGGAGACAGGGTCTGGTGGAGACAGGGTCTGGTGGAGACAGAGTCTGGTGGAGGCAGAGTCTGGTGGAGACAGGGTCTGGTGGAGACAGGGTCTGGTGGAGAAAGGGTCTGGGGGAGACAGGTTCTGGTGGAGATAGGGTCTGGTGAAGACAGAGTCTGGTGAAGACAGAGTCTGGTGAAGACAGATTCTGGTGGAGTAGAGCCTGGTGGAGACAGAGACTGATGGAGACAGGGTCTGGTGGAGACAGGGTCTGGTGGAGACAGAGTCTGGTGGAGACAGAGTCTGGTGGAGACAGAGCTTGATGGAGACAGAGTCTGGTGGAGACAGAGTGGTGTAGACGAGTCTGGTGGAGACAGAGCTTGGTGCAGACAGAGTCTGGTGGAGACAGAATCTTGTGAAGAGAGAACTTGGTGAAGACAGATTCTGGTGAAGGCAGAGCTTGATGGAGACAGAGTGTGATGGAGACAGAGTCTGGTGCAGACAGAGTCTGGTGGAGAGAGTCTGGTGAAGACAGAACCTGGTGAAGACAGTATTGTGAAGACAGAGTCTGGTGGAGACAAAGTCTGGTGAATACACAGCTTGATGGAGATTGAGTTTGGTGGAGACAGTGTCTGGTGGAAACAGTCTGGTGAAGACAGAGTCTGATGGAGACAGGATCTGGTGGAGGCATGGTCTCGGGGAGACAGAGCCTGGTGAAGACTGAGTCTGGTGGAGACAGAGTGTGGTGGAGACAGGGTCTGGTGAAGACAGCGTCCGATGGAGACAGGATCTGGTGGAGGCATGGTCTCGGGAAGACAGAACATGGTGAAGACTGAGGCTGGTGGAGACAGAGAATGATGGAGACAGGGTCTAGTGGAGACAGAGTCTGGTGGAGACAGAGCTTGATGGAGAAAGAGTGTGTTGAATACAGATTCTGGTGAAGACAGAGTCTGATGAAGACAGTGCTGGGTGGAGGCAGAGTCTGGTGGAGACAGAGACTGGTGGAGACAGAGCTTGATGGAGACAGAGTCTGGTGAATACAGAGTCTGGTGGAGACAGAGTCTTGTGGAGACAGGGTCTCGTGAAGAAAGAGTCTGGAGAAGACAGAATCTGGTGAAGACAGAGCATGGTGAAGACAGATTCTGTTGAAGACAGAGTCTGGTGAAGACAGCGCTGGGTGGAGACAGAGTCTGGTGGAGACAAAATCTGGTGAAGACAGATTCTGGTGGAGACAGAGACTGGTGGAGACAGAGCTTGGTGGAGACAGAGTCTGGTGAATACAGAGTCTGGTGGAGACAGAGTTTGGTGGAGATTGATTCTGGTGAAGGCAGAGTCTGGTGAAGACAGGAGAAGACAGAGTGTGGAGAAGACAGAGACAGGTGGAGACAGAGTGGTGGAGACAGATTCTGGTGGAGACACAGCCTGATGGAGACAGAGTCTGATGGAGACAGAGTCTGGTGCAGACAGAGTCTGGTGGAGAGAGTCTGGTGAAGACAGTACCTGGTGAAGACAGTATGGTGAAGACAGAGTCTGGTGGAGACAAAGACTGGTGAATACAGAGCTTGATGGAGCTGGAGTCTGGTGGAGACAGGGTCTGGTGGAGACAGGGTCTGGTGGAGACAGGGTCTGGTGAAGACAGGGTCTGGTGGAGACAGGGTCTAGTGGAGACAGGGTCTGGTAAAGGCAGAGTCTGGTGAAGACAGTATGTGAAGACAGATTTAGGTGAAGACAGCATGGTCAAGACAGAGTCTGGTGGAGACAAAGGCTGGTGGAGACAGAATCTGGTGGAGACAGAGTCTGGTGGAGACAGAGTCTGGTGGAGACAGAGTTTGGTGGAGACAGAGTCTGGTGAAGACAGGGTCTGGTGGAGACAGAGTGTGGTGGAGACAGGGTCTGGTGGAGACAGGGTCTGGTGCAGACAGAATCTGCTGAAGACAGAGCTTGATGGAGACAGTGTATGGTGAGGACAGAGTGTGGTGAAAACAGAGCCTGGTGAAGACAGAGCCTGGTGGAGATAGAGGTTGGTGGAGACAGAGACTGATTGAGACAGTATGGTGAAGACAGGGTCTGGTGGAAACAGGGCCTGGTGGAGACAGGATCTGGTGAAGAAAGAGTCTGGTGAAGACAGAGCTTGATGGAGACAGAGTCTGGTGAAGACAGATTTTGGTGAAGACAGGGCATGGTGAAGACAGAGTCTGGTGGAGAGAGAGCCAGCTGGAGACAGAGACTGATGGAGACAGGGTCTGGTGGAGACAGAGTCTGGTGGAGGCAGAGCTTGATGGAGACAGAGTCTGGTGAAGACAGATACTGGTGAATACAAATTCTGGTGAAGGCAGCGCTGGGAGGAGACAGAGTCTGGTGGAGACAGAGTCTTGTGGAGGAAGAGTCTCGTGAAGACAGAATCTGGAGAAGAGAGAGTCTGGAGAAGAAAGTGTCTGGTGGAGACAGAGTCTGGTGGTGACAGGGTCTGGTGCAGACAGAGTCTGCTGAAGACAGATTCTGGTGAAGACAGAGTCTGGTGAATACAGCGCTGGGTGGAGACAGAGTCTGGTGGAGACAGAGCCTGGTGGAGACAGAGTCTCGTGGAGACAGAGTCTGGTGAAGACAGAGTCTGGTGAAGACAGAGCTTGATGGAGACAGAGTCTGGTGAAGACAGATTCTGGTGAAGACAGAGGCTGGTGGAGAGAGTCTGGTGAAGACAGAATCTGGTGAAGAAAGTATGGTGAAGACAGAGACTGGTGGAGACAAATTCTGGTGAACACAGAGCTTGATGGAGATAGAATCTGTTGGAGACAAATTCTGGTGGAGACAGATTCTGGTGGAGACAGAGCCTGGTGGAGGCATTGTCTGGTGGAGACAGGGTCTGGTGAAGACAGGGTCTGGTGGAGACAGAGCTTGCTGCAGACAGAGTCAGGTGGAGACAGAGTCTGGTGGAGACAGAGACCTTGCTGGAGAGTGTCTGGTGAAGCCAGAATCTGGTGAAGACAGTATTGAGAAGGCAGAGTCTGGTGGAGACAAAGTCTGGTGAATACAGAGCTTGATGGAGATAGAGTCTGGTGGAGACAGGGTCTGGTGGAGACAGGGACTTGTGGAGACAGGGTCCGGTGAAGACAGGGTCTGGTGGAGACAGGGTCTGGTGGAGACAGGGTCTGGTGGAGACAGAGTCTGGTGGAGGCAGAGTCTGGTGGAGACAGGGTCTGGTGGAGACAGGGTCTGGTGGAGAAAGGGTCTGGGGGAGACAGGTTCTGGTGGAGATAGGGTCTGGTGAAGACAGAGTCTGGTGAAGACAGAGTCTGGTGAAGACAGAGTCTGGTGAAGACAGATTCTGGTGGAGTAGAGCCTGGTGGAGACAGAGACTGATGGAGACAGGGTCTGGTGGAGACAGGGTCTGGTGGAGACAGAGTCTGGTGGAGACAGAGTCTGGTGGAGACAGAGCTTGATGGAGACAGAGTCTGGTGGAGACAGAGTGGTGTAGACGTGTCTGGTGGAGACAGAGCTTGGTGCAGACAGAGTCTGGTGGAGACAGAATCTTGTGAAGAGAGAACTTGGTGAAGACAGATTCTGGTGAAGGCAGAGCTTGATGGAGACAGAGTGTGATGGAGACAGAGTCTGGTGCAGACAGAGTCTGGTGGAGAGAGTCTGGTGAAGACAGAACCTGGTGAAGACAGTATTGTGAAGACAGAGTCTGGTGGAGACAAAGTCTGGTGAATACACAGCTTGATGGAGATTGAGTTTGGTGGAGACAGTGTCTGGTGGAAACAGTCTGGTGAAGACAGAGTCTGATGGAGACAGGATCTGGTGGAGGCATGGTCTCGGGGAGACAGAGCCTGGTGAAGACTGAGTCTGGTGGAGACAGAGTGTGGTGGAGACAGGGTCTGGTGAAGACAGCGTCCGATGGAGACAGGATCTGGTGGAGGCATGGTCTCGGGAAGACAGAACATGGTGAAGACTGAGGCTGGTGGAGACAGAGTCTGGTGGAGACAGAGCATAGTGAAGGCAGAACCTGGTGGAGATAGAGACTGGTGGAGACAGAGAATGATGGAGACAGGGTCTGGTGGAGACAGAGTCTGGTGGAGACAGAGCTTGATGGAGAAAGAGTGTGTTGAATACAGATTCTGGTGAAGACAGAGTCTGATGAAGACAGTGCTGGGTGGAGGCAGAGTCTGGTGGAGACAGAGACTGGTGGAGACAGAGCTTGATGGAGACAGAGTCTGGTGAATACAGAGTCTGGTGGAGACAGAGTCTTGTGGAGACAGGGTCTCGTGAAGAAAGAGTCTGGAGAAGACAGATTCTGTTGAAGACAGAGTCTGGTGAAGACAGCGCTGGGTGGAGACAGAGTCTGGTGGAGACAGAATCTGGTGAAGACAGATTCTGGTGGAGACAGAGACTGGTGGAGACAGAGCTTGGTGGAGACAGAGTCTGGTGAATACAGAGTCTGGTGGAGACAGAGTTTGGTGGAGATTGATTCTGGTGAAGGCAGAGTCTGGTGAAGACAGGAGAAGACAGAGTGTGGAGAAGACAGAGACAGGTGGAGACAGAGTGGTGGAGACAGATTCTGGTGGAGACACAGCCTGATGGAGACAGAGTCTGATGGAGACAGAGTCTGGTGCAGACAGAGTCTGGTGGAGAGAGTCTGGTGAAGACAGTACCTGGTGAAGACAGTATGGTGAAGACAGAGTCTGGTGGAGACAAAGACTGGTGAATACAGAGCTTGATGGAGCTGGAGTCTGGTGGAGACAGGGTCTGGTGGAGACAGGGTCTGGTGGAGACAGGGTCTGGTGAAGACAGGGTCTGGTGGAGACAGGGTCTAGTGGAGACAGGGTCTGGTAAAGGCAGAGTCTGGTGAAGACAGTATGTGAAGACAGATTTAGGTGAAGACAGCATGGTCAAGACAGAGTCTGGTGGAGACAAAGGCTGGTGGAGACAGAATCTGGTGGAGACAGAGTCTGGTGGAGACAGAGTCTGGTGGAGACAGAGTTTGGTGGAGACAGAGTCTGGTGAAGACAGGGTCTGGTGGAGACAGAGTGTGGTGGAGACAGGGTTTGGTGGAGACAGGGTCTGGTGCAGACAGAATCTGCTGAAGACAGAGCTTGATGGAGACAGTGTATGGTGAGGACAGAGTGTGGTGAAAACAGAGCCTGGTGAAGACAGAGCCTGGTGGAGATAGAGGTTGGTGGAGACAGAGACTGATTGAGACAGTATGGTGAAGACAGGGTCTGGTGGAAACAGGGCCTGGTGGAGACAGGATCTGGTGAAGAAAGAGTCTGGTGAAGACAGAGCTTGATGGAGACAGAGTCTGGTGAAGACAGATTTTGGTGAAGACAGGGCATGGTGAAGACAGAGTCTGGTGGAGAGAGAGCCAGCTGGAGACAGAGACTGATGGAGACAGGGTCTGGTGGAGACAGAGTCTGGTGGAGGCAGAGCTTGATGGAGACAGAGTCTGGTGAAGACAGATACTGGTGAATACAAATTCTGGTGAAGGCAGCGCTGGGAGGAGACAGAGTCTGGTGGAGACAGAGTCTTGTGGAGGAAGAGTCTCGTGAAGACAGAATCTGGAGAAGAGAGAGTCTGGAGAAGAAAGTGTCTGGTGGAGACAGAGTCTGGTGGTGACAGGGTCTGGTGCAGACAGAGTCTGCTGAAGACAGATTCTGGTGAAGACAGAGTCTGGTGAATACAGCGCTGGGTGGAGACAGAGTCTGGTGGAGACAGAGCCTGGTGGAGACAGAGTCTCGTGGAGACAGAGTCTGGTGAAGACAGAGTCTGGTGAAGACAGAGCTTGATGGAGACAGAGTCTGGTGAAGACAGATTCTGGTGAAGACAGAGGCTGGTGGAGAGAGTCTGGTGAAGACAGAATCTGGTGAAGAAAGTATGGTGAAGACAGAGACTGGTGGAGACAAATTCTGGTGAACACAGAGCTTGATGGAGATAGAATCTGTTGGAGACAAATTCTGGTGGAGACAGATTCTGGTGGAGACAGAGCTTGGTGGAGCCAGATTCTGGTGGAGATAGAGCCAGGTGGAGGGAGAGTCTGGTGAAGACAGTCTGGTGAAGACAGTGTCTGGTGGAGAGAGGGTCTGGTGGAGACAGATTCTGGTGGAGACAGATTCTGGTGGAGACAAATCTGGTGGAGACAGAGTCTGGAGGAGACAGAGTCTGGTGGAGGCAGAGTCTGGTGAAGACAGAGTCTGGAGAAGACATTTTCTGGAGAAGACAGCGTCTGGTGAAGACAGAGTTTGGTGAAGACAGCACTGGGTGGAGACAGATCTGGCGGATACTGATTCTGGTGGTGAAAGTTTCTGGTGGAGACAGAGTCTGAGGGAGACAGAGTTTGGTGGAAACACAGACTGGTGAAGACAGATTCTGGAGAAGACAGAGTCTGGACAAGACAAAGTCTGGTGAAGACAGAGTCTGTTGAAGACACAGTCTGGTGAAGACAGTGGTGGGTGGAGACAGATCTGGTAGAGACAGAGTCTGGTGGTGATAGAATCTGGTGGAGACAGAGTCTGGTGGAGATCGAGCCAGGTGGAGACAGAGTCTGGTGGAGACAGTCTGGTGAAGACAGAGTCTGGTGGAGACAGAGTCTGGTGGAGACAGGGTCTGGTGGAGGCAGGGTCTGGTGGAGACAGGGTCTGGTGGAGACAGGGTCTGGTGGAGACAGATTCTGGTGGAGACAGATTCTGATGGAGGCAGAGTCTGGTGGAGACAGAGTCTGGTGGAGACAGAGTCTGGTGGAGACAGAGTCTGGTGCAGACAGAGTCTGGTGAAGACAGAGTCTGGAGAAGACAGAGACTTGTGAAGACAGAGTCTGGTGAAGACAGAGTCTGGTGAAGACAGCACTGGGTGGAGACAGAGTCTGGTGGAGACAGGGTCTGGTGTAGACAGGGTCTGGTGCAGACAGTGTCTGGTGAAGACAGGGTCTGGTGGAGACAGAGTCTGGTGAAGACAGGGTCTGGTGGAGACAGGATCTAGTGGAGACAGGGTCTGGTGAAGACAGAGTCTGGTGAAGACAGTATGGTGAAGACAGAGTCTGGTGAAGACAGTATGTTGAAGACAGAGACTTGTGGAGGCAAAGTCTGTTGAATGCAGAGCTTGATGGAGATAGCATCTGGTGGACACAGGGTCTGGTGGAGACAGGGTCTGGTGGAGACAGGGTCTGGTGAAGACAGGGTCTGGTGGAGACAGGGTCTGGTGGAGACAGAGTCAGGTGAAGACAGTATGGTGATGACAGAGTCTGGTGAAGACAGTATGGTGAAGACAGAGTCTGGTGTAGACAAAATCTGGTGGAGACAGAGTCTGGTGGAGGCAGAGTCTGGTGGAGGCAGAGTCTGGTGGAGACAGAGCCTGGTGGAGACAGAATCTGGTGAAGACATGGTCTGGTGGACACAGAGTCTGGTTGAGACAGCGTCTGGTGGAGACAGGGTCTGGTGAAGACAGAGTCTGGTGAAGACAGAATCTGGTGGAGATAGAGTATGTTGAAGACAGAATCTGGTGGAGACTGGGTCTGGTGGAGACAGAGTCTGGTGGAGACAGGGTCTGGTGAAGACAGGGGCTGGTGAAGACAGTGTCTGGTGAAGACAGAGTTTGGTGAAGACAGTGCTGGGTGGAGACAGAGTCTGATGGATACAGAGCCTGGTGGAGACAGAATCTGGTGAAGGCAGTATGGTGAAGACAGAGTCTCGTGGAGACAAAGTCTGGTGAATACAGAGCTTGATGGAGATAGCATCTGGTGGACACAGGGTCTGGTGGAGACAGGGTCTGGTGGAGACAGGGTCTAGTGAAGACAGGGTCTGGTGGAGGCAGGGTCTGGTGGAGACAGAGTCAGGTGAAGACAATATGGTGATGACAGTGTCTGGTGAAGATAGTATGTTGAAGACAGAGTCTGGTGTAGACAAAGTCTGGTGGAGACAGAGTCTGGTGGAGACAGAGTCTGGTGGAGACAGAGTCTGGTGAAGACATGGTCTGCTGGACACAGAGTTTGGTTGAGACAGCGTCTGGTGGAGACAGAGTCTGGTGGAGACAGAGTCTGGTGGAGACAGTGCTTGGTGGAATCCGAGTCTGGTGAAGACAGAGCTTGGTGGAGACAGAGTCTGGTGGAGACAGAGTCTGGTGAAGACAGCGCTGGGTGGAGACAGACTCTGGTGGAGACAGAGTCTGGTGAAGACAGAGTCTGGTGAAGACAGAATGTGGTGGAGAAAGTGTCTGGTGGAGACAGAACTTGGTGGAGACAGAGCTTGGTGGTGAACGATTCTGGTGAAGACAGAGCTTGGTGGAGCCAGATTCTGGTGGAGATAGAGCCAGGTGGAGGGAGAGTCTGGTGAAGACAGTCTGGTGAAGACAGAGTCTGGTGAAGACAGAATGTGGTGGAGAAAGAGTCTGGTGGAGACAGAGCTTGGTGGAGACAGGGTCTGGTGGAGACAGAGCTTGGTGGAGACCGAGTCTGGTGAAGACAGAGCTTGGTGGAGACAGAGTCTGGTGGAGACAGAGTCTGGTGAAGACAGCGCTGGGTGGAGACAGACTCTGGTGGAGACAGAGTCTGGTGAAGACAGAGTCTGGTGAAGACAGAATGTGGTGGAGAAAGAGTCTGGTGGAGACAGAGCTTGGTGGAGCCAGATTCTGGTGGAGATAGAGCCAGGTGGAGGGAGAGTCTGGTGAAGACAGTCTGGTGAAGACAGTGTCTGGTGGAGAGAGGGTCTGGTGGAGACAGAGTCTGGTGGAGACAGATTCTGGTGGAGACAAATCTGGTGGAGACAGAGTCTGGAGGAGACAGAGTCTGGTGGAGGCAGAGTCTGGTGAAGACAGAGTCTGGAGAAGACATTTTCTGGAGAAGACAGCGTCTGGTGAAGACAGAGTCTGGTGAAGACAGCACTGGGTGGAGACAGATCTGGCGGATACTGATTCTGGTGGTGAAAGTTTCTGGTGGAGACAGAGTCTGAGGGAGACAGAGTTTGGTGGAAACACAGACTGGTGAAGACAGAGTCTGGAGAAGACAGAGTCTGGACAAGACAAAGTCTGGTGAAGACAGAGTCTGTTGAAGACACAGTCTGGTGAAGACAGTGGTGGGTGGAGTCAGATCTGGTAGAGACAGAGTCTGGTGGTGATAGAATCTGGTGGAGACAGAGTCTGGTGGAGATCGAGCCAGGTGGAGACAGAGTCTGGTGGAGACAGTCTGGTGAAGACAGAGTCTGGTGGAGACAGAGTCTGGTGGAGACAGGGTCTGGTGGAGGCAGGGTCTGGTGGAGACAGGGTCTGGTGGAGACAGGGTCTGGTGGAGACAGATTCTGGTGGAGACAGATTCTGATGGAGGCAGAGTCTGGTGGAGACAGAGTCTGGTGGAGACAGAGTCTGGTGGAGACAGAGTCTGGTGGAGACAGAGTCTGGTGCAGACAGAGTCTGGTGAAGACAGAGTCTGGAGAAGACAGAGACTTGTGAAGACAGAGTCTGGTGAAGACAGAGTCTGGTGAAGACAGCACTGGGTGGAGACAGAGTCTGGTGGAGACAGGGTCTGGTGTAGACAGGGTCTGGTGCAGACAGTGTCTGGTGAAGACAGGGTCTGGTGGAGACAGAGTCTGGTGAAGACAGGGTCTGGTGGAGACAGGATCTAGTGGAGACAGGGTCTGGTGAAGACAGAGTCTGGTGAAGACAGTATGGTGAAGACAGAGTCTGGTGAAGACAGTATGTTGAAGACAGAGACTTGTGGAGGCAAAGTCTGTTGAATGCAGAGCTTGATGGAGATAGCATCTGGTGGACACAGGGTCTGGTGGAGACAGGGTCTGGTGGAGACAGGGTCTGGTGAAGACAGGGTCTGGTGGAGACAGGGTCTGGTGGAGACAGAGTCAGGTGAAGACAGTATGGTGATGACAGAGTCTGGTGAAGACAGTATGGTGAAGACAGAGTCTGGTGTAGACAAAATCTGGTGGAGACAGAGTCTGGTGGAGGCAGAGTCTGGTGGAGGCAGAGTCTGGTGGAGACAGAGCCTGGTGGAGACAGAATCTGGTGAAGACATGGTCTGGTGGACACAGAGTCTGGTTGAGACAGCGTCTGGTGGAGACAGGGTCTGGTGAAGACAGAGTCTGGTGAAGACAGAATCTGGTGGAGATAGAGTATGTTGAAGACAGAATCTGGTGGAGACTGGGTCTGGTGGAGACAGAGTCTGGTGGAGACAGGGTCTGGTGAAGACAGGGGCTGGTGAAGACAGTGTCTGGTGAAGACAGAGTTTGGTGAAGACAGTGCTGGGTGGAGACAGAGTCTGATGGATACAGAGCCTGGTGGAGACAGAATCTGGTGAAGGCAGTATGGTGAAGACAGAGTCTCGTGGAGACAAAGTCTGGTGAATACAGAGCTTGATGGAGATAGCATCTGGTGGACACAGGGTCTGGTGGAGACAGGGTCTGGTGGAGACAGGGTCTAGTGAAGACAGGGTCTGGTGGAGGCAGGGTCTGGTGGAGACAGAGTCAGGTGAAGACAATATGGTGATGACAGTGTCTGGTGAAGATAGTATGTTGAAGACAGAGTCTGGTGTAGACAAAGTCTGGTGGAGACAGAGTCTGGTGGAGACAGAGTCTGGTGGAGACAGAGTCTGGTGAAGACATGGTCTGCTGGACACAGAGTTTGGTTGAGACAGCGTCTGGTGGAGACAGAGTCTGGTGGAGACAGAGTCTGGTGGAGACAGTGCTTGGTGGAATCCGAGTCTGGTGAAGACAGAGCTTGGTGGAGACAGAGTCTGGTGGAGACAGAGTCTGGTGAAGACAGCGCTGGGTGGAGACAGACTCTGGTGGAGACAGAGTCTGGTGAAGACAGAGTCTGGTGAAGACAGAATGTGGTGGAGAAAGTGTCTGGTGGAGACAGAACTTGGTGGAGACAGAGCTTGGTGGTGAACGATTCTGGTGAAGACAGAGCTTGGTGGAGCCAGATTCTGGTGGAGATAGAGCCAGGTGGAGGGAGAGTCTGGTGAAGACAGTCTGGTGAAGACAGAGTCTGGTGAAGACAGAATGTGGTGGAGAAAGAGTCTGGTGGAGACAGAGCTTGGTGGAGACAGGGTCTGGTGGAGACAGAGCTTGGTGGAGACCGAGTCTGGTGAAGACAGAGCTTGGTGGAGACAGAGTCTGGTGGAGACAGAGTCTGGTGAAGACAGCGCTGGGTGGAGACAGACTCTGGTGGAGACAGAGTCTGGTGAAGACAGAGTCTGGTGAAGACAGAATGTGGTGGAGAAAGTGTATGGTGGAGACAGAACTTGGTGGAGACAGAGCTTGGTGGTGAACGATTCTGGTGAAGACAGAGCTTGGTGGAGCCAGATTCTGGTGGAGATAGAGCCAGGTGGAGGGAGAGTCTGGTGAAGACAGTCTGGTGAAGACAGAGTCTGGTGAAGACAGAATGTGGTGGAGAAAGAGTCTGGTGGAGACAGAGCTTGGTGGAGACAGGGTCTGGTGGAGACAGAGCTTGGTGGAGACCGAGTCTGGTGAAGACAGAGCTTGGTGGAGACAGAGTCTGGTGGAGACAGAGTCTGGTGAAGACAGCGCTGGGTGGAGACAGACTCTGGTGGAGACAGAGTCTGGTGAAGACAGAGTCTGGTGAAGACAGAATGTGGTGGAGAAAGAGTCTGGTGGAGACAGAGCTTGGTGGAGCCAGATTCTGGTGGAGATAGAGCCAGGTGGAGGGAGAGTCTGGTGAAGACAGTCTGGTGAAGACAGTGTCTGGTGGAGAGAGGGTCTGGTGGAGACAGAGTCTGGTGGAGACAGATTCTGGTGGAGACAAATCTGGTGGAGACAGAGTCTGGAGGAGACAGAGTCTGGTGGAGGCAGAGTCTGGTGAAGACAGAGTCTGGAGAAGACATTTTCTGGAGAAGACAGCGTCTGGTGAAGACAGAGTCTGGTGAAGACAGCACTGGGTGGAGACAGATCTGGCGGATACTGATTCTGGTGGTGAAAGTTTCTGGTGGAGACAGAGTCTGAGGGAGACAGAGTTTGGTGGAAACACAGACTGGTGAAGACAGAGTCTGGAGAAGACAGAGTCTGGACAAGACAAAGTCTGGTGAAGACAGAGTCTGTTGAAGACACAGTCTGGTGAAGACAGTGGTGGGTGGAGACAGATCTGGTAGAGACAGAGTCTGGTGGTGATAGAATCTGGTGGAGACAGAGTCTGGTGGAGATCGAGCCAGGTGGAGACAGAGTCTGGTGGAGACAGTCTGGTGAAGACAGAGTCTGGTGGAGACAGAGTCTGGTGGAGACAGGGTCTGGTGGAGGCAGGGTCTGGTGGAGACAGGGTCTGGTGGAGACAGGGTCTGGTGGAGACAGATTCTGGTGGAGACAGATTCTGATGGAGGCAGAGTCTGGTGGAGACAGAGTCTGGTGGAGACAGAGTCTGGTGGAGACAGAGTCTGGTGGAGACAGAGTCTGGTGCAGACAGAGTCTGGTGAAGACAGAGTCTGGAGAAGACAGAGACTTGTGAAGACAGAGTCTGGTGAAGACAGAGTCTGGTGAAGACAGCACTGGGTGGAGACAGAGTCTGGTGGAGACAGGGTCTGGTGTAGACAGGGTCTGGTGCAGACAGTGTCTGGTGAAGACAGGGTCTGGTGGAGACAGAGTCTGGTGAAGACAGGGTCTGGTGGAGACAGGATCTAGTGGAGACAGGGTCTGGTGAAGACAGAGTCTGGTGAAGACAGTATGGTGAAGACAGAGTCTGGTGAAGACAGTATGTTGAAGACAGAGACTTGTGGAGGCAAAGTCTGTTGAATGCAGAGCTTGATGGAGATAGCATCTGGTGGACACAGGGTCTGGTGGAGACAGGGTCTGGTGGAGACAGGGTCTGGTGAAGACAGGGTCTGGTGGAGACAGGGTCTGGTGGAGACAGAGTCAGGTGAAGACAGTATGGTGATGACAGAGTCTGGTGAAGACAGTATGGTGAAGACAGAGTCTGGTGTAGACAAAATCTGGTGGAGACAGAGTCTGGTGGAGGCAGAGTCTGGTGGAGGCAGAGTCTGGTGGAGACAGAGCCTGGTGGAGACAGCGTCTGGTGAAGACATGGTCTGGTGGACACAGAGTCTGGTTGAGACAGCGTCTGGTGGAGACAGGGTCTGGTGAAGACAGAGTCTGGTGAAGACAGAATCTGGTGGAGATAGAGTATGTTGAAGACAGAATCTGGTGGAGACTGGGTCTGGTGGAGACAGAGTCTGGTGGAGACAGGGTCTGGTGAAGACAGGGGCTGGTGAAGACAGTGTCTGGTGAAGACAGAGTTTGGTGAAGACAGTGCTGGGTGGAGACAGAGTCTGGTGGATACAGAGCCTGGTGGAGACAGAATCTGGTGAAGGCAGTATGGTGAAGACAGAGTCTCGTGGAGACAAAGTCTGGTGAATACAGAGCTTGATGGAGATAGCATCTGGTGGACACAGGGTCTGGTGGAGACAGGGTCTGGTGGAGACAGGGTCTGGTGGAGACAGAGTCAGCTGAAGACAGTATGGTGATGACAGAGTCTGGTGAAGACAGTATGGTGAAGACAGAGTCTGGTGTAGACAAAATCTGGTGGAGACAGAGTCTGGTGGAGGCAGAGTCTGGTGGAGACA
The DNA here is from genome assembly GCF_052327205.1 of Somniosus microcephalus. Lineage (NCBI taxonomy): Eukaryota > Metazoa > Chordata > Chondrichthyes > Squaliformes > Somniosidae > Somniosus > Somniosus microcephalus. The sequence continues at coordinate 727,300 of NW_028225234.1, read as the reverse complement.
GAGTCTGGTGGAGACAGAGTCTGGTGAAGACATGGTCTGGTGGACACAGAGTCTTGTTGAGACAGCGTCTGGTGGAGACAGTGTCTGGTGAAGACAGAGTCTGGTGAAGACAGAATCTGGTGGAGATAGAGTATGTTGAAGACAGAATCTGGTGGAGACTGGGTCTGTTGGAGACAGAGTCAGGTGGAGACAGAGTCTGGTGGCGACAGGTTCTGGTGAAGACAGGGGCTGGTGAAGACAGGGTCTGGTGAAGACAGAGTCTGGTGAAGACAGTGCTGGGTGGAGACAGAGTCTGGTGGATGCAGAGCCTGGTGGAGACAGAATCTGGTGAAGACAGAATCTGGTGGAGATAGAGTATGGTGGAGACAGAGCTTGGAGGAGACAGAGTCTGGTGGAGACAGAGCTTAGTGGAGACAGAGTCTGGTGGCGCTAGATTCTAGTGAAGACAGCGCTGGGTGGAGACAAATCTGGTTGAGACAGAGTCGGTGAAAGAATCTGGTGGAGACAGAGTCTGGTGGAGATAGAGCCAGGTGGAGACAGAGTCTGGGGAAGACAGTCTGCTGAAGTCAGAGTCTAGTGGCAACAGAGTCTGGTGGAGACAGGGACTGGTGGAGACAGATTCTGGTGGAGACAGATTCTGATGGAGACAGAGTCTGATGGAGGCAGAGTCTGGTGGAGACAGAGTCTGGTGGAGACAGAGACTGGTGAACACTGAGTCTGGAGAAGACAGAGTCTGGTGAAGACAGAGTCTGGTGGAGGCAGGGTCTGGTGTAGACAGGGTCTGGTGGAGACATGATGTGGTGAAGACAGTGTCTGGTGGAGACAGGGTCTGGTGAAGAAAGGGTCTGGTGGAGACAGGATCTGGTGGAGACAGGATCTGGTGGAGACAGGGTCTGGTGAAGACAAAGTCTGGTGAAGACAGTATGGTGATGACAGTGTCTGGTGGAGAGCGTCTGGTGAAGACAGAATCTGGTGAAGACAGTATGGTGAAGACAGAGTCTGGTGGAGACAAAGTCTGGTGAATACAGAGCTTGATGGAGATAGAGTCTGGTGGACACAGGGTCTGGTGGAGACAGGCTCCGGTGGAGACAGGGTCTGGTGAAGACAGTATGGTGATGATAGAGACTGGTGAAGACAGTATGGTGAAGACATAGTCTGGTGTAGACAAAATCTGGTGGAGACAGGGTCTGGTGGAGACAGAGTCTGGTGGAGACAGGGTCAGGTGAAGACAGTATGGTGATGACAGAGTCTGGTGAAGACAGTATGGTGAAGACATAGTCTGGTGTAGGCATAATCTGGTGGAGACAGGGTCTGGTGGAGACAGAGTCTGGTGAAAACAGGGTCTGGTGGAGACAGGGTCTGGTGGAGACAGTGTCTGGTGGAGACAGATTCTGGTGGAGACAGATTCTGCTGGAGACAGAGTCTGGTGAAGACAGAGTCTGGTGGAGACAGAGTCTGGTGGAGACAGAGTCTGGTGGAGACAGAGTCTGGTGAAGACAGAGTCTGGAGAAGACAAAGTCTTGTGAAGACAGAGTCTGGTGAAGACAGAGTCTGGTGAAGACAGCGCTGGGTGGAGACAGAGTCTGTTGAAGACAGAGTCTCTTGAAGACAGAGTCTGGTGGAGACAGGGTCTGGTGTAGACAGGGTCTGGTGGAGACACTGTCTTGTGAAGACAGGGTCTGGAGGAGACAACGTCTATTGAAGACAGGGTCTGTTGGAGACAGGATCTAGTGGAGACAGGGTCTGGAGATGACAGAGTCAGGTGAAGACAGTATGGTGATGACAGAGTCTGGTGAAGACAGTATAGTGAAGATATAGCCTGGTGTAGACAAAATCTAGTGGAGACAGGGTCTCTTGGAGACAGAGTCTGGTGGAGACAGGGTCTGGTGAAGACAGGGTCTGGTGGACACAGAGTCTGGTGGAGACAGGGTCTGGTGGAGACAGAGTCTTGTGAAGACACATTCTGGTGAAGACAGTGTCTGGTAAAGACATCGCTGGGTGGAGACAGAATCTGGTGTAGACAGAGTCTGGTGAAGACAGATTCTGGTGGAGACAGAGTCTGGTGGAGACAGAGTCTGGTGGAGACTGAGTGTGGTGAAGACAGACCTTGGTGGAGACAGAGCCTGGTGATTACAGAGCTTGATGGAGACAGAGTCTGGTGGAGACAGAGTCTGGTGGATACACTCTGGTGAAGAGAGAGTCTGGTGATGACAGTATGGTGAAGACAGAGTCTGGTGGGGACAGGGTCTGGTGGAGGCACAGTCTGGTGGAGACAGAGTCTGGTGGAGACAGAGTCTGGTGAAGACAGTGTCTGGTGAAGACAGAGCCTGCTGGAGACAGAGTCTGGTGGAGACAGAGTCTGGTGAAGACAGCGCTGGGTGGAGACAGACTCTGGTGGAGACAGAGTCTGGTGAAGACAGAGTCTGGTGAACACAGAATGTGGTGGAGAAAGAGTCTGGTGGAGACAGAGCTTGGTGGAGACAGAGTCTGGTGGAGACAGAGCTTGGTGGAGACAGAGTCTGGTGGAGGTAGAGTCTGGTGAAGACAGCGCTGGGTGGAGACAGATCTGGTGGAGACAGAGTCTGGTGGTGACAGAGTCTGGTGGAGCCAGATTCTGGTGGAGATAGAGCCAGGTGGAGAGAGAGTCTGGTGAAGACAGTCTGGTGAAGACAGGGTCTGGTGGAGAGAGGGTCTGGTGGAGACAGAGTCTGGTGGAGACAGATTCTGGTGGAGACAGAGTCTGGTGGAGACAGAGTCTGGTGGAGGCAGAGTCTGGTGAAGACAGAGTCTGGAGAAGACATTTTCTGGAGAAGACAGAGTCTGGTGAAGACAGAGTCTGGTGAAGACAGCGCTGGGTGGAGACAGAGTCTCGTTAAGACGGAGCTTGGTGGAGACAGAGTCTGGTGGAGATAGAGTCTGGTGAAGAGAGCGCTGGGTGGAGACAGATCTGGTGGAAACTGATTCTGGTGGTGACAGGTTCTGGTGGAGACAGAGTCTGGTGGAGACAGAGTCTGGTGGAGACAGAGTTTGGTGAAGACAGAGTCAGGAGAAGACAGATTCTGGACAAGACAAAGTCTGGTGAAGACAAAGTCTGGTGAAGACAGAGTCTGGTGTAGACAGCGGTGGGTGGAGACAGACCTGGTTGAGACAGAGTCTGGTGGTGATAGAATCTGGTGGAGACAGAGTCTGGTGGAGATAGAGCCAGGTGGAGACAGAGTCTGGTGGAGACAGTCTGGTGAAGACAGAGTCTGGTGGGGACAGACTCTGGTGGAGACAGGGTCTGGTGGGGACAGTGTCTGGAGGAGACAGGGTCTGGTGGAGACAGATTCTGGTGGAAACAAATTCTGATGGAGACAGAGTCTGGTGGAGACAGAGTCTGGTGGAGACAGAGTCTGGTGGAGACAGAGTCTGGTGAAGACAGAGTCTGGAGAAGACAGAGTCTTGTGAAGACAGAGACTGGTGAAGACAGAGTCTGGTGAAGACAGCGCTGGGTGGAGACAGAGTCTGGTGAAGACAGAGTCTCTTGAATACAGAGTCTGGTGGAGACAGGGTCTGGTGTAGACAGGGTCTGGTGGAGACAGTTTCTGGTGAAGACAGGGTATGGTGGAGACAGAGTCTGGAGAAAACAGGGTCTGGTGGAGAGGGAGTCTGGAGGAGACAGAGTCTGGTGGAGACAGATTCTGGTGGAGAGTGTCTGGTGAAGACAGAATCTGGTGAAGACAGTATGGTGAAGACAGAGTCTGGTGGAGACAAAGTCTGGTGAATACAGAGCTTGATGGAGATAGCATCTGGTGGACACAGGGTCTGGTGGAGACAGGGTCTGGTGGAGACAGGGTCTAGTGAAGACAGGGTCTGGTGGAGGCAGGGTCTGGTGAAGACAGAGTCAGGGGAAGACAATATGGTGATGACAGTGTCTGGTGAAGATAGTATGTTGAAGACAGAGTCTGGTGTAGACAAAGTCTGGTGGAGACAGAGTCTGGTGGAGACAGAGTCTGGTGGAGACAGAGTCTGGTGAAGACATGGTCTGCTGGACACAGAGTTTGGTTGAGACAGCGTCTGGTGGAGACAGGGTCTGGTGAAGACAGAGTCTTGTGAAGACAGCGCTGGGTGGTGACAGATTCTGCTGGAGACAGGGTCTGGTGAAGACGGAGTCTGGTGAAGACAGAATCTGGTGGAGATAGAGTATGGTGAAGACAGAATCTGGTGGAGACTGGGTCTGGTGGAGACAGAGTCTGGTGGAGACAGGGTCTGGTGAAGACAGGGGCTGGTGAAGACAGAGTCTGGAGAAGACAGTGCTGGGTGGAGACAGAGTCTGGTGGAGACAGGGTCTGGTGTAGACAGGGTCTGGTGGAGACAGTTTCTGGTGAAGACAGGGTCTGGTGGAGACAGAGCTTGGTGGAGACAGAGTCTGGTGGAGGTAGAGTCTGGTGAAGACAGCGCTGGGTGGAGACAGATCTGGTGGAGACAGAGTCTGGTGGTGACAGAGTCTGGTGGAGCCAGATTCTGGTGGAGATAGAGCCAGGTGGAGAGAGAGTCTGGTGAAGACAGTCTGGTGAAGACAGGGTCTGGTGGAGAGAGGGTCTGGTGGAGACAGAGTCTGGTGGAGACAGATTCTGGTGGAGACAGAGTCTGGTGGAGACAGAGTCTGGTGGAGGCAGAGTCTGGTGAAGACAGAGTCTGGAGAAGACATTTTCTGGAGAAGACAGAGTCTGGTGAAGACAGAGTCTGGTGAAGACAGCGCTGGGTGGAGACAGAGTCTCGTTAAGACGGAGCTTGGTGGAGACAGAGTCTGGTGGAGATAGAGTCTGGTGAAGAGAGCGCTGGGTGGAGACAGATCTGGTGGAAACTGATTCTGGTGGTGACAGGTTCTGGTGGAGACAGAGTCTGGTGGAGACAGAGTCTGGTGGAGACAGAGTTTGGTGAAGACAGAGTCAGGAGAAGACAGACTCTGGACAAGACAAAGTCTGGTGAAGACAAAGTCTGGTGAAGACAGAGTCTGGTGTAGACAGCGGTGGGTGGAGACAGACCTGGTTGAGACAGAGTCTGGTGGTGATAGAATCTGGTGGAGACAGAGTCTGGTGGAGATAGAGCCAGGTGGAGACAGAGTCTGGTGGAGACAGTCTGGTGAAGACAGAGTCTGGTGGGGACAGACTCTGGTGGAGACAGGGTCTGGTGGGGACAGTGTCTGGAGGAGACAGGGTCTGGTGGAGACAGATTCTGGTGGAAACAAATTCTGATGGAGACAGAGTCTGGTGGAGACAGAGTCTGGTGGAGACAGAGTCTGGTGGAGACAGAGTCTGGTGAAGACAGAGTCTGGAGAAGACAGAGTCTTGTGAAGACAGAGACTGGTGAAGACAGAGTCTGGTGAAGACAGCGCTGGGTGGAGACAGAGTCTGGTGAAGACAGAGTCTCTTGAATACAGAGTCTGGTGGAGACAGGGTCTGGTGTAGACAGGGTCTGGTGGAGACAGTTTCTGGTGAAGACAGGGTATGGTGGAGACAGAGTCTGGAGAAAACAGGGTCTGGTGGAGAGGGAGTCTGGAGGAGACAGAGTCTGGTGGAGACAGATTCTGGTGGAGAGTGTCTGGTGAAGACAGAATCTGGTGAAGACAGTATGGTGAAGACAGAGTCTGGTGGAGACAAAGTCTGGTGAATACAGAGCTTGATGGAGATAGCATCTGGTGGACACAGGGTCTGGTGGAGACAGGGTCTGGTGGAGACAGGGTCTAGTGAAGACAGGGTCTGGTGGAGGCAGGGTCTGGTGAAGACAGAGTCAGGTGAAGACAATATGGTGATGACAGTGTCTGGTGAAGATAGTATGTTGAAGACAGAGTCTGGTGTAGACAAAGTCTGGTGGAGACAGAGTCTGGTGGAGACAGAGTCTGGTGGAGACAGAGTCTGGTGAAGACATGGTCTGCTGGACACAGAGTTAGGTTGAGACAGCGTCTGGTGGAGACAGGGTCTGGTGAAGACAGAGTCTTGTGAAGACAGCGCTGGGTGGTGACAGATTCTGCTGGAGACAGGGTCTGGTGAAGACAGAGTCTGGTGAAGACAGAATCTGGTGGAGATAGAGTATGGTGAAGACAGAATCTGGTGGAGACTGGGTCTGGTGGAGACAGAGTCTGGTGGAGACAGGGTCTGGTGAAGACAGGGGCTGGTGAAGACAGAGTCTGGAGAAGACAGTGCTGGGTGGAGACAGAGTCTGGTGGAGACAGGGTCTGGTGTAGACAGGGTCTGGTGGAGACAGTTTCTGGTGAAGACAGGGTCTGGTGGAGACAGAGTCTGGAGAAAACAGGGTCTGGTGGAGACAGGATCTAGTGGAGACAGGGTCTGGTGAAGAAAGAGGCTGGTGAAGACAGTATGGTGAAGGCAGAGTCTGGTGAAGACAGTATGGTGAAGACAGAGACTTGTGGAGGCAAAGTCTGGTGGAGACAGAGTCTGGTGGAGAGGGAGTCTGGAGGAGACAGAGTCTGGTGGAGACAGATTCTGGTGGAGAGTGTCTGGTGAAGACAGAATCTGGTGAAGACAGTATGGTGAAGACAGAGTCTGGTGGAGACAAAGTCTGATGAATACAGAGCTTGATGGAGATAGCATCTGGTGGACACAGGGTCTGGTGGAGACAGGGTCTGTTGGAGACAGGGTCTAGTGAAGACAGGGTCTGGTGGAGGCAGGGTCTGGTGGAGACAGAGTCAGGTGAAGACAGTATGGTGATGACAGTGTCTGGTGAAGACAGTATGTTGAAGACAGAGTCTGGTGTAGACAAAATCTGGTGGAGACAGAGTCTGGTGGAGACAGAGTCTGGTGGAGACAGAGTCTGGTGGAGACAGAGTCTGGTGAAGACATGGTCTGCTGGACACAGAGTCTGGTTGAGACAGCGTCTGGTGGAGACAGGGTCTGGTGAAGACAGAGTCTTGTGAAGACAGCGCTGGGTGGTGACAGATTCTGCTGGAGACAGAGTCTGGTGAAGACAGAGTCTGGTGAAGACAGAATCTGGTGGAGATAGAGTATGGTGAAGACAGAATCTGGTGGAGACTGGGTCTGGTGAAGACAGGGTCTGGTGAAGACAGAGTCTGGTGAAGACAGTGCTGGGTGGAGACAGAGTCTGGTGGATACAGAGTCTGGTGGAGACAGAATCTGGTAAAGACAGAATCTGGTGGAGATAGAGTATGCTGGAGAGAGAGCTTGGAGGAGACAGAGTCTGGTGGAGACAGAGCTTAGTGGAGACAGAGTCTGGTGAAGACAGCGCTGGGTGGAGACAAATCTGGTTGAGACAGTGTCGGTGAAAGAGTCTGGTGGAGACAGAGTCTGGTGGAGATAGAGCCAGGTGGAGACAGAGTCTGCGGAAGACAGTCTGGTGAAGTCTGAGTCTGGTGGCGACAGAGTCTGGTGGAGACAGGGTCTGGTGGAGACAGATTCTGGTGGAGACAGATTCTGATGGAGACAGAGTCTGGTGGAGACAGAGTCTGGTGGAGACAGGGTCTGGTGGAGACAGAGACTGGTGAACACTGATTCTGGAGAAGACAGAGTCTGGTGAAGACAGAGTCTGGTGGAGACAGAGTCTGGTGTAGACAGGGTCTGGTGGAGACATGATCTGGTGAAGACAGGGTCTGGTGGAGACAGTGTCTGGTGAAGACAGGGTCTGGTGGAGACAGGATCTGGTGGAGACAGGACCTGGTGGAGACAGGGTCTGGTGAAGGCAGAGTCTGGTGAAGGCAGTATGGTGATGACAGAGTCTGGTGGAGAGCGTCTGGTGAAGACAGAATCTGGTGAAGACAGTATGGTGAAGACAGAGTCTGGTGGAGACAAAGTCTGGTGAATACAGAGCTTGATGGAGATAGAGTCTGGTGGACACAGGGTCTGGTGGAGACAGGCTCCGGTGGAGACAGGGTCTGGTGGAGACAGGGTCTGGTGCAGACAGGGTCTGGTGGAGACAGAGTCAGGTGAAGACAGTATGGTGATGACAGAGTCTGGTGAAGACAGTATGGTGAAGACATAGTCTGGTGTAGACAAAATCTGGTGGAGACAGGGACTGGTGGAGTCAGAGTCTGGTGGAGACAGGGTCTGGTGGAGACAGGGTTTGGTGGAGACAGGGTCTGGTGGAGACAGATTCTGGTGGAGACAGATTCTGCAGGAGACAGAGTCTGGTGGAGACAGAGTCTGGTGGAGACAGAGACTGGTGGAGACAGAGTCTGGTGAAGACAGAGTCCGGTGAAGACAGAGTCTGGAGAAGACAGAGTCTTGTGAAGACAGAGTCTGGTGAAGAAAGCGCTGGGTGGAGACAGAGTCTGGTGAAGACAGAGTCTCTTGAAGAAAGAGTCTGGTGGAGACAAGGTCTGGTGTAGACAGGGTCTGGTGGAGACAGTGTCTGGTGAAGCCAGGGTCTGGTGGAGACAGAGTCTGGAGAAGACAGGGTCTGGTGGAGACAGGATCTAGTGGAGACAGGGTCTGGTGAAGACAGAGTCTGGTGAAGACAGTATGGTGAAGACAGAGTCTGGTGAAGACAGTATGGTGAAGACAGAGACTTGTGGAGGCAAAGTTTGGTGGAGACAGAGTCTGGTGGAGAGGGAGTCTGGTGGAGACAGAGCCTGGTGGAGACAGATTCTGGTGGAGAGTGCCTGGTGAAGACAGAATCTGGTGAAGGCTGTACGGTGAAGACAGAGGCTGGTGGAGACAAAGTCTGGTGAATACAGAGCTTGATGGAGATAGCATCTGCTGGACACAGTGTCTGGTGGAGATAGGGTCTGGTGGAGACAGGGTCTGGTGAAGACAGGGTCTGGTGGAGACAGGGTCTGGTGGAGACAGAGTCAGTTGAAGACAGTATGGTGATCACAGAGTCTGGTGAAGTCAGTATGGCGAAGACAGAGTCTGGTGTAGACAAAATCTGGTGGAGACAGAGTCTGGTGGAGACAGGGTCTGGTGAAGACCGAGTCTTGTGAAGACAGCGCTGGGTGGTGACAGATTCTGTTGGAGACAGAGTCTGGTGAAGACAGAGTCTGGTGAAGACAGAATCTGGTGGAGATAGAGTATGGTGAAGACAGAATCTGGTGGAGACTGGGTCTGGTGGAGACAGAGTCTGGTGGAGACAGAGTCTGGTGGAGACAGGGTCTGGTGAAGACAGGGGCTGGTGAAGACAGGGTCTGGTGAAGACAGAGTCTGGTGTAGACAGTGCTGGGTGGAGACAGAGTCTGGTGCATACAGAGCCTGGTGCAGACAGAATCTGGTGAAGCCAGAATCTGGTGGAGATATAATATGGTGGAGACAGAGCTTGGAGGAGACAGAGTCTGGTAGAGAGAGAGCTTAGTGGAGACAGAGTATGGTGGCGCTAGAGTCTGGTGAAGACAGCGCTGGGTGGAGACAAATCAGGTTGAGACAGAGTCGGTGAAAGAATCTGGTGGGGACAGAGTCTGGTGGAGATAGAGCCAGGTGGAGACAGAGCCTGGTGGAGACAGGATCTGGTGGAGACAGGATCTGGTGGAGACAGGGTCTGGTGAAGAGAGAGTCTGGTGCAGACAGTATGGTGATGACAGAGTCTGGTGTATAGCGTCTGGTGAAGACAGAATCTGGTGAAGACAGTATGGTGAAAACAGAGTCTGGTGGAGACAGAGTCTGGTGGAGACAGAGACTGGTGAACACTGAGTCTGGAGAAGACAGAGTCTGGTGAAGACAGAGTCTGGTGGAGGCAGGGTCTGGTGTAGACAGGGTCTGGTGGAGACATGATGTGGTGAAGACAGGGTCTGGTGGAGACAGGGTCTGGTGAAGACAGGGTCTGGTGGAGACAGGATCTGGTGGAGACAGGATCTGGTGGAGACAGGGTCTGGTGAAGACAAAGTCTGGTGAAGACAGTATGGTGATGACAGAGTCTGCTGGAGAGCGCCTGGTGAAGACAGAATCTGGTGAAGACAGTATGGGGAAGACAGAGTCTGGTGGAGACAAAGTCTGGTGAATACAGAGCTTGATGGAGATAGAGTCTGGTGGACACAGGGTCTGGTGGAGACAGGCTCCGGTGAAGACAGGGTCTGGTGAAGACAGTATGGTGATGAAAGAGACTGGTGAAGACAGTATGGTGAAGACAGAGTCTGGTGTAGACAAAATCTGGTGGAGACAGGGTCTGGTGGAGACAGAGTCTGGTGGAGACAGGGTCAGGTGGAGACAGGGTCAGGTGAAGACAGTATGGTGATGACAGAGTCTGGTGAAGACAGTATGGTGAAGACATAGTCTGGTGTAGGCATAATCTGGTGGAGACAGGGTCTGGTGGAGACAGAGTCTGGTGAAAACAGGGTCTGGTGGAGACAGGGTCTGGTGGAGACAGTGTCTGGTGGAGACAGATTCTGGTGGAGACAGATTCTGCTGGAGACAGAGTCTGGTGAAGACAGAGTCTGGTGGAGACAGAGTCTGGTGGAGACAGAGTCTGGTGGAGACAGAGTCTGGTGAAGACAGAGTCTGGAGAAGACAAAGTCTTGTGAAGACAGAGTCTGGCGAAGACAGAGTCTGGTGAAGACAGCGCTGGGTGGAGACAGAGTCTGTTGAAGACAGAGTCTCTTGAAGACAGAGTCTGTTGGAGACAGGGTCTGGTGTAGACAGGGTCTGGTGGAGACACTGTCTTGTGAAGACAGGGTCTGGAGGAGACAACGTCTATTGAAGACAGGGTCTGTTGGAGACAGGATCTAGTGGAGACAGGGTCTGGAGAAGACAGAGTCAGGTGAAGACAGTATGGTGATGACAGAGTCTGGTGAAGACAGTATAGTGAAGATATAGCCTGGTGTAGACAAAATCTAGTGGAGACAGAGTCTCTTGGAGACAGAGTCTGGTGGAGACAGGGTCTGGTGAAGACAGGGTCTGGTGGACACAGAGTCTGGTGGAGACAGGGTCTGGTGGAGACAGGGTCTGGTGGAGACAGAGTCTTGTGAAGACACATTCTGGTGAAGACAGTGTCTGGTAAAGACATCGCTGGGTGGAGACAGAATCTGGTGTCGACAGAGTCTGGTGAAGACAGATTCTGGTGGAGACAGAGTCTGGTGGAGACAGAGTCTGGTGGAGACTGAGTGTGGTGAAGACAGACCTTGGTGGAGACAGAGCCTGGTGATTACAGAGCTTGATGGAGACAGAGTCTGGTGGAGACAGAGTCTGGTGGATACAGTCTGGTGAAGAGAGAGTCTGGTGAAGACAGTATGGTGAAGACAGAGTCTGGTGGAGACAGGGTCTGGTGGAGGCACAGTCTGGTGGAGACAGAGTCTGGTGGAGACAGGGTCTGGTGAAGACAGGGTCTGGTGAAGACAGAGCCTGCTGGAGACAGAGTCTGGTGGAGACAGAGTCTGGTGAAGACAGCGCTGGGTGGAGACAGACTCTGGTGGAGACAGAGTCTGGTGAAGACAGAGTCTGGTGAACACAGAATGTGGTGGAGAAAGAGTCTGGTGGAGACAGAGCTTGGTGGAGACAGAGTCTGGTGGAGACAGAGCTTGGTGGAGACAGAGTCTGGTGGAGGTAGAGTCTGGCGAAGACAGCGCTGGGTGGAGACTGATCTGGTGGAGCCAGATTCTGGTGGAGATAGAGCCAGGTGGAGAGAGAGTCTGGTGGAGACAGAGTCTGGTGGAGGCAGAGTCTGGTGAAGACAGAGTCTGGAGAAGACATTTTCTGGAGAAGACAGATTCTGGTGAAGACAGAGTCTGGTGAAGACAGCGCTGGGTGGAGACAGAGTCTCGTTAAGACGGAGCTTGGTGGAGACAGAGTCTGGTGGAGATAGAGTCTGGTGAAGAGAGCGCTGGGTGGAGACAGATCTGGTGGAAACTGATTCTGGTGGTGACAGGTTCTGGTGGAGACAGAGTCTGGTGGAGACAGAGTCTGGTGGAGACAGAGTTTGGTGAAGACAGAGTCAGGAGAAGACAGATTCTGGACAAGACAAATTCTGGTGAAGACAAAGTCTGGTGAAGACAGAGTCTGGTGTAGACAGCGGTGGGTGGAGACAGACCTGGTTGAGACAGAGTCTGGTGGTGATAGAATCTGGTGGAGACAGAGTCTGGTGGAGATAGAGCCAGGTGGAGACAGAGTCTGGTGGAGACAGTCTGGTGAAGACAGAGTCTGGTGGGGACAGACTCTGGTGGAGACAGGGTCTGGTGGGGACAGTGTCTGGAGGAGACAGGGTCTGGTGGAGACAGATTCTGGTGGAAACAAATTCTGATGGAGACAGAGTCTGGTGGAGACAGAGTCTGGTGGAGACAGAGTCTGGTGGAGACAGAGTCTGGTGAAGACAGAGTCTGGAGAAGACAGAGTCTTGTGAAGACAGAGACTGGTGAAGACAGAGTCTGGTGAAGACAGCGCTGGGTGGAGACAGAGTCTGGTGAAGACAGAGTCTCTTGAATACAGAGTCTGGTGGAGACAGGGTCTGGTGTAGACAGGGTCTGGTGGAGACAGTTTCTGGTGAAGACAGGGTATGGTGGAGACAGAGTCTGGAGAAAACAGGGTCTGGTGGAGAGGGAGTCTGGAGGAGACAGAGTCTGGTGGAGACAGATTCTGGTGGAGAGTGTCTGGTGAAGACAGAATCTGGTGAAGACAGTATGGTGAAGACAGAGTCTGGTGGAGACAAAGTCTGGTGAATACAGAGCTTGATGGAGATAGCATCTGGTGGACACAGGGTCTGGTGGAGACAGGGTCTGGTGGAGACAGGGTCTAGTGAAGACAGGGTCTGGTGGAGGCAGGGTCTGGTGGAGACAGAGTCAGGTGAAGACAATATGGTGATGACAGTGTCTGGTGAAGATAGTATGTTGAAGACAGAGTCTGGTGTAGACAAAGTCTGGTGGAGACAGAGTCTGGTGGAGACAGAGTCTGGTGGAGACAGAGTCTGGTGAAGACATGGTCTGCTGGACACAGAGTTTGGTTGAGACAGCGTCTGGTGGAGACAGGGTCTGGTGAAGACAGAGTCTTGTGAAGACAGCGCTGGGTGGTGAAAGATTCTGCTGGAGACAGGGTCTGGTGAAGACAGAGTCTGGTGAAGACAGAATCTGGTGGAGATAGAGTATGGTGAAGACAGAATCTGGTGGAGACTGGGTCTGGTGGAGACAGAGTCTGGTGGAGACAGGGTCTGGTGAAGACAGGGGCTGGTGAAGACAGAGTCTGGAGAAGACAGTGCTGGGTGGAGACAGAGTCTGGTGGAGACAGGGTCTGGTGTAGACAGGGTCTGGTGGAGACAGTTTCTGGTGAAGACAGGGTCTGGTGGAGACAGAGTCTGGAGAAAACAGGGTCTGGTGGAGACAGGATCTAGTGGAGACAGGGTCTGGTGAAGACAGAGGCTGGTGAAGACAGTATGGTGAAGGCAGAGTCTGGTGAAGACAGTATGGTGAAGACAGAGACTTGTGGAGGCAAAGTCTGGTGGAGACAGAGTCTGGTGGAGAGGGAGTCTGGAGGAGACAGAGTCTGGTGGAGACAGATTCTGGTGGAGAGTGTCTGGTGAAGACAGAATCTGGTGAAGACAGTATGGTGAAGACAGAGTCTGGTGGAGACAAAGTCTGGTGAATACAGAGCTTGATGGAGATAGCATCTGGTGGACACAGGGTCTGGTGGAGACAGGGTCTGGTGGAGACAGGGTCTAGTGAAGACAGGGTCTGGTGGAGGCAGGGTCTGGTGGAGACAGAGTCAGGTGAAGACAATATGGTGATGACAGTGTCTGGTGAAGACAGTATGTTGAAGACAGAGTCTGGTGTAGACAAAATCTGGTGGAGACAGAGTCTGGTGGAGACAGAGTCTGGTGGAGACAGAGTCTGGTGGAGACAGAGTCTGGTGAAGACATGGTCTGCTGGACACAGAGTCTGGTTGAGACAGCGTCTGGTGGAGACAGGGTCTGGTGAAGACAGAGTCTTGTGAAGACAGCGCTGGGTGGTGACAGATTCTGCTGGAGACAGAGTCTGGTGAAGACAGAGTCTGGTGAAGACAGAATCTGGTGGAGATAGAGTATGGTGAAGACAGAATCTGGTGGAGACTGGGTCTGGTGAAGACAGGGTCTGGTGAAGACAGAGTCTGGTGAAGACAGTGCTGGGTGGAGACAGAGTCTGGTGGATACAGAGTCTGGTGGAGACAGAATCTGGTAAAGACAGAATCTGGTGGAGATAGAGTATGCTGGAGAGAGAGCTTGGAGGAGACAGAGTCTGGTGGAGACAGAGCTTAGTGGAGACAGAGTCTGGTGAAGACAGCGCTGGGTGGAGACAAATCTGGTTGAGACAGTGTCGGTGAAAGAGTCTGGTGGAGACAGAGTCTGGTGGAGATAGAGCCAGGTGGAGACAGAGTCTGCGGAAGACAGTCTGGTGAAGTCTGAGTCTGGTGGCGACAGAGTCTGGTGGAGACAGGGTCTGGTGGAGACAGATTCTGGTGGAGACAGATTCTGATGGAGACAGAGTCTGGTGGAGACAGAGTCTGGTGCAGACAGGGTCTGGTGGAGACAGAGACTGGTGAACACTGATTCTGGAGAAGACAGAGTCTGGTGAAGACAGAGTCTGGTGGAGACAGAGTCTGGTGTAGACAGGGTCTGGTGGAGACATGATCTGGTGAAGACAGGGTCTGGTGGAGACAGTGTCTGGTGAAGACAGGGTCTGGTGGAGACAGGATCTGGTGGAGACAGGACCTGGTGGAGACAGGGTCTGGTGAAGGCAGAGTCTGGTGAAGGCAGTATGGTGATGACAGAGTCTGGTGGAGAGCGTCTGGTGAAGACAGAATCTGGTGAAGACAGTATGGTGAAGACAGAGTCTGGTGGAGACAAAGTCTGGTGAATACAGAGCTTGATGGAGATAGAGTCTGGTGGACACAGGGTCTGGTGGAGACAGGCTCCGGTGGAGACAGGGTCTGGTGGAGACAGGGTCTGGTGCAGACAGGGTCTGGTGGAGACAGAGTCAGGTGAAGACAGTATGGTGATGACAGAGTCTGGTGAAGACAGTATGGTGAAGACATAGTCTGGTGTAGACAAAATCTGGTGGAGACAGGGACTGGTGGAGTCAGAGTCTGGTGGAGACAGGGTCTGGTGGAGACAGGGTTTGGTGGAGACAGGGTCTGGTGGAGACAGATTCTGGTGGACACAGATTCTGCAGGAGACAGAGTCTGGTGGAGACAGAGTCTGGTGGAGACAGAGACTGGTGGAGACAGAGTCTGGTGAAGACAGAGTCCGGTGAAGACAGAGTCTGGAGAAGACAGAGTCTTGTGAAGACAGAGTCTGGTGAAGAAAGCGCTGGGTGGAGACAGAGTCTGGTGAAGACAGAGTCTCTTGAAGAAAGAGTCTGGTGGAGACAAGGTCTGGTGTAGACAGGGTCTGGTGGAGACAGTGTCTGGTGAAGCCAGGGTCTGGTGGAGACAGAGTCTGGAGAAGACAGGGTCTGGTGGAGACAGGATCTAGTGGAGACAGGGTCTGGTGAAGACAGAGTCTGGTGAAGACAGTATGGTGAAGACAGAGTCTGGTGAAGACAGTATGGTGAAGACAGAGTCTGGTGAAGACAGTATGGTGAAGACAGAGACTTGTGGAGGCAAAGTCTGGTGAAGACAGAGTCTGGTGAAGACAGTGCTGGGTGGAGACAGAGTCTGGTGGATACAGAGTCTGGTGGAGACAGAATCTGGTAAAGACAGAATCTGGTGGAGATAGAGTATGCTGGAGAGAGAGCTTGGAGGAGACAGAGTCTGGTGGAGACAGAGCTTAGTGGAGACAGAGTCTGGTGAAGACAGCGCTGGGTGGAGACAAATCTGGTTGAGACAGTGTCGGTGAAAGAGTCTGGTGGAGACAGAGTCTGGTGGAGATAGAGCCAGGTGGAGACAGAGTCTGCGGAAGACAGTCTGGTGAAGTCTGAGTCTGGTGGCGACAGAGTCTGGTGGAGACAGGGTCTGGTGGAGACAGATTCTGGTGGAGACAGATTCTGATGGAGACAGAGTCTGGTGGAGACAGAGTCTGGTGCAGACAGGGTCTGGTGGAGACAGAGACTGGTGAAGAAAGCGCTGGGTGGAGACAGAGTCTGGTGAAGACAGAGTCTCTTGAAGAAAGAGTCTGGTGGAGACAAGGTCTGGTGTAGACAGGGTCTGGTGGAGACAGTGTCTGGTGAAGCCAGGGTCTGGTGGAGACAGAGTCTGGAGAAGACAGGGTCTGGTGGAGACAGGATCTAGTGGAGACAGGGTCTGGTGAAGACAGAGTCTGGTGAAGACAGTATGGTGAAGACAGAGTCTGGTGAAGACAGTATGGTGAAGACAGAGACTTGTGGAGGCAAAGTTTGGTGGAGACAGAGTCTGGTGGAGAGGGAGTCTGGTGGAGACAGAGCCTGGTGGAGACAGATTCTGGTGGAGAGTGCCTGGTGAAGACAGAATCTGGTGAAGGCTGTACGGTGAAGACAGAGGCTGGTGGAGACAAAGTCTGGTGAATACAGAGCTTGATGGAGATAGCATCTGCTGGACACAGTGTCTGGTGGAGATAGGGTCTGGTGGAGACAGGGTCTGGTGAAGACAGGGTCTGGTGGAGACAGGGTCTGGTGGAGACAGAGTCAGTTGAAGACAGTATGGTGATCACAGAGTCTGGTGAAGTCAGTATGGCGAAGACAGAGTCTGGTGTAGACAAAATCTGGTGGAGACAGAGTCTGGTGGAGACAGGGTCTGGTGAAGACCGAGTCTTGTGAAGACAGCGCTGGGTGGTGACAGATTCTGTTGGAGACAGAGTCTGGTGAAGACAGAGTCTGGTGAAGACAGAATCTGGTGGAGATAGAGTATGGTGAAGACAGAATCTGGTGGAGACTGGGTCTGGTGGAGACAGAGTCTGGTGGAGACAGAGTCTGGTGGAGACAGGGTCTGGTGAAGACAGGGGCTGGTGAAGACAGGGTCTGGTGAAGACAGAGTCTGGTGTAGACAGTGCTGGGTGGAGACAGAGTCTGGTGCATACAGAGCCTGGTGCAGACAGAATCTGGTGAAGCCAGAATCTGGTGGAGATATAATATGGTGGAGACAGAGCTTGGAGGAGACAGAGTCTGGTAGAGAGAGAGCTTAGTGGAGACAGAGTATGGTGGCGCTAGAGTCTGGTGAAGACAGCGCTGGGTGGAGACAAATCAGGTTGAGACAGAGTCGGTGAAAGAATCTGGTGGGGACAGAGTCTGGTGGAGATAGAGCCAGGTGGAGACAGAGCCTGGTGGAGACAGGATCTGGTGGAGACAGGATCTGGTGGAGACAGGGTCTGGTGAAGAGAGAGTCTGGTGCAGACAGTATGGTGATGACAGAGTCTGGTGTATAGCGTCTGGTGAAGACAGAATCTGGTGAAGACAGTATGGTGAAAACAGAGTCTGGTGGAGACAGAGTCTGGTGGAGACAGAGACTGGTGAACACTGAGTCTGGAGAAGACAGAGTCTGGTGAAGACAGAGTCTGGTGGAGGCAGGGTCTGGTGTAGACAGGGTCTGGTGGAGACATGATGTGGTGAAGACAGGGTCTGGTGGAGACAGGGTCTGGTGAAGACAGGGTCTGGTGGAGACAGGATCTGGTGGAGACAGGATCTGGTGGAGACAGGGTCTGGTGAAGACAAAGTCTGGTGAAGACAGTATGGTGATGACAGAGTCTGCTGGAGAGCGCCTGGTGAAGACAGAATCTGGTGAAGACAGTATGGGGAAGACAGAGTCTGGTGGAGACAAAGTCTGGTGAATACAGAGCTTGATGGAGATAGAGTCTGGTGGACACAGGGTCTGGTGGAGACAGGCTCCGGTGAAGACAGGGTCTGGTGAAGACAGTATGGTGATGAAAGAGACTGGTGAAGACAGTATGGTGAAGACAGAGTCTGGTGTAGACAAAATCTGGTGGAGACAGGGTCTGGTGGAGACAGAGTCTGGTGGAGACAGGGTCAGGTGGAGACAGGGTCAGGTGAAGACAGTATGGTGATGACAGAGTCTGGTGAAGACAGTATGGTGAAGACATAGTCTGGTGTAGGCATAATCTGGTGGAGACAGGGTCTGGTGGAGACAGAGTCTGGTGAAAACAGGGTCTGGTGGAGACAGGGTCTGGTGGAGACAGTGTCTGGTGGAGACAGATTCTGGTGGAGACAGATTCTGCTGGAGACAGAGTCTGGTGAAGACAGAGTCTGGTGGAGACAGAGTCTGGTGGAGACAGAGTCTGGTGGAGACAGAGTCTGGTGAAGACAGAGTCTGGAGAAGACAAAGTCTTGTGAAGACAGAGTCTGGCGAAGACAGAGTCTGGTGAAGACAGCGCTGGGTGGAGACAGAGTCTGTTGAAGACAGAGTCTCTTGAAGACAGAGTCTGTTGGAGACAGGGTCTGGTGTAGACAGGGTCTGGTGGAGACACTGTCTTGTGAAGACAGGGTCTGGAGGAGACAACGTCTATTGAAGACAGGGTCTGTTGGAGACAGGATCTAGTGGAGACAGGGTCTGGAGAAGACAGAGTCAGGTGAAGACAGTATGGTGATGACAGAGTCTGGTGAAGACAGTATAGTGAAGATATAGCCTGGTGTAGACAAAATCTAGTGGAGACAGAGTCTCTTGGAGACAGAGTCTGGTGGAGACAGGGTCTGGTGAAGACAGGGTCTGGTGGACACAGAGTCTGGTGGAGACAGGGTCTGGTGGAGACAGGGTCTGGTGGAGACAGAGTCTTGTGAAGACACATTCTGGTGAAGACAGTGTCTGGTAAAGACATCGCTGGGTGGAGACAGAATCTGGTGTCGACAGAGTCTGGTGAAGACAGATTCTGGTGGAGACAGAGTCTGGTGGAGACAGAGTCTGGTGGAGACTGAGTGTGGTGAAGACAGACCTTGGTGGAGACAGAGCCTGGTGATTACAGAGCTTGATGGAGACAGAGTCTGGTGGAGACAGAGTCTGGTGGATACAGTCTGGTGAAGAGAGAGTCTGGTGAAGACAGTATGGTGAAGACAGAGTCTGGTGGAGACAGGGTCTGGTGGAGGCACAGTCTGGTGGAGACAGAGTCTGGTGGAGACAGGGTCTGGTGAAGACAGGGTCTGGTGAAGACAGAGCCTGCTGGAGACAGAGTCTGGTGGAGACAGAGTCTGGTGAAGACAGCGCTGGGTGGAGACAGACTCTGGTGGAGACAGAGTCTGGTGAAGACAGAGTCTGGTGAACACAGAATGTGGTGGAGAAAGAGTCTGGTGGAGACAGAGCTTGGTGGAGACAGAGTCTGGTGGAGACAGAGCTTGGTGGAGACAGAGTCTGGTGGAGGTAGAGTCTGGCGAAGACAGCGCTGGGTGGAGACTGATCTGGTGGAGCCAGATTCTGGTGGAGATAGAGCCAGGTGGAGAGAGAGTCTGGTGGAGACAGAGTCTGGTGGAGGCAGAGTCTGGTGAAGACAGAGTCTGGAGAAGACATTTTCTGGAGAAGACAGATTCTGGTGAAGACAGAGTCTGGTGAAGACAGCGCTGGGTGGAGACAGAGTCTCGTTAAGACGGAGCTTGGTGGAGACAGAGTCTGGTGGAGATAGAGTCTGGTGAAGAGAGCGCTGGGTGGAGACAGATCTGGTGGAAACTGATTCTGGTGGTGACAGGTTCTGGTGGAGACAGAGTCTGGTGGAGACAGAGTCTGGTGGAGACAGAGTTTGGTGAAGACAGAGTCAGGAGAAGACAGATTCTGGACAAGACAAAGTCTGGTGAAGACAAAGTCTGGTGAAGACAGAGTCTGGTGTAGACAGCGGTGGGTGGAGACAGACCTGGTTGAGACAGAGTCTGGTGGTGATAGAATCTGGTGGAGACAGAGTCTGGTGGAGATAGAGCCAGGTGGAGACAGAGTCTGGTGGAGACAGTCTGGTGAAGACAGAGTCTGGTGGGGACAGACTCTGGTGGAGACAGGGTCTGGTGGGGACAGTGTCTGGAGGAGACAGGGTCTGGTGGAGACAGATTCTGGTGGAAACAAATTCTGATGGAGACAGAGTCTGGTGGAGACAGAGTCTGGTGGAGACAGAGTCTGGTGGAGACAGAGTCTGGTGAAGACAGAGTCTGGAGAAGACAGAGTCTTGTGAAGACAGAGACTGGTGAAGACAGAGTCTGGTGAAGACAGCGCTGGGTGGAGACAGAGTCTGGTGAAGACAGAGTCTCTTGAATACAGAGTCTGGTGGAGACAGGGTCTGGTGTAGACAGGGTCTGGTGGAGACAGTTTCTGGTGAAGACAGGGTATGGTGGAGACAGAGTCTGGAGAAAACAGGGTCTGGTGGAGAGGGAGTCTGGAGGAGACAGAGTCTGGTGGAGACAGATTCTGGTGGAGAGTGTCTGGTGAAGACAGAATCTGGTGAAGACAGTATGGTGAAGACAGAGTCTGGTGGAGACAAAGTCTGGTGAATACAGAGCTTGATGGAGATAGCATCTGGTGGACACAGGGTCTGGTGGAGACAGGGTCTGGTGGAGACAGGGTCTAGTGAAGACAGGGTCTGGTGGAGGCAGGGTCTGGTGGAGACAGAGTCAGGTGAAGACAATATGGTGATGACAGTGTCTGGTGAAGATAGTATGTTGAAGACAGAGTCTGGTGTAGACAAAGTCTGGTGGAGACAGAGTCTGGTGGAGACAGAGTCTGGTGGAGACAGAGTCTGGTGAAGACATGGTCTGCTGGACACAGAGTTTGGTTGAGACAGCGTCTGGTGGAGACAGGGTCTGGTGAAGACAGAGTCTTGTGAAGACAGCGCTGGGTGGTGAAAGATTCTGCTGGAGACAGGGTCTGGTGAAGACAGAGTCTGGTGAAGACAGAATCTGGTGGAGATAGAGTATGGTGAAGACAGAATCTGGTGGAGACTGGGTCTGGTGGAGACAGAGTCTGGTGGAGACAGGGTCTGGTGAAGACAGGGGCTGGTGAAGACAGAGTCTGGAGAAGACAGTGCTGGGTGGAGACAGAGTCTGGTGGAGACAGGGTCTGGTGTAGACAGGGTCTGGTGGAGACAGTTTCTGGTGAAGACAGGGTCTGGTGGAGACAGAGTCTGGAGAAAACAGGGTCTGGTGGAGACAGGATCTAGTGGAGACAGGGTCTGGTGAAGACAGAGGCTGGTGAAGACAGTATGGTGAAGGCAGAGTCTGGTGAAGACAGTATGGTGAAGACAGAGACTTGTGGAGGCAAAGTCTGGTGGAGACAGAGTCTGGTGGAGAGGGAGTCTGGAGGAGACAGAGTCTGGTGGAGACAGATTCTGGTGGAGAGTGTCTGGTGAAGACAGAATCTGGTGAAGACAGTATGGTGAAGACAGAGTCTGGTGGAGACAAAGTCTGGTGAATACAGAGCTTGATGGAGATAGCATCTGGTGGACACAGGGTCTGGTGGAGACAGGGTCTGGTGGAGACAGGGTCTAGTGAAGACAGGGTCTGGTGGAGGCAGGGTCTGGTGGAGACAGAGTCAGGTGAAGACAATATGGTGATGACAGTGTCTGGTGAAGACAGTATGTTGAAGACAGAGTCTGGTGTAGACAAAATCTGGTGGAGACAGAGTCTGGTGGAGACAGAGTCTGGTGGAGACAGAGTCTGGTGGAGACAGAGTCTGGTGAAGACATGGTCTGCTGGACACAGAGTCTGGTTGAGACAGCGTCTGGTGGAGACAGGGTCTGGTGAAGACAGAGTCTTGTGAAGACAGCGCTGGGTGGTGACAGATTCTGCTGGAGACAGAGTCTGGTGAAGACAGAGTCTGGTGAAGACAGAATCTGGTGGAGATAGAGTATGGTGAAGACAGAATCTGGTGGAGACTGGGTCTGGTGAAGACAGGGTCTGGTGAAGACAGAGTCTGGTGAAGACAGTGCTGGGTGGAGACAGAGTCTGGTGGATACAGAGTCTGGTGGAGACAGAATCTGGTAAAGACAGAATCTGGTGGAGATAGAGTATGCTGGAGAGAGAGCTTGGAGGAGACAGAGTCTGGTGGAGACAGAGCTTAGTGGAGACAGAGTCTGGTGAAGACAGCGCTGGGTGGAGACAAATCTGGTTGAGACAGTGTCGGTGAAAGAGTCTGGTGGAGACAGAGTCTGGTGGAGATAGAGCCAGGTGGAGACAGAGTCTGCGGAAGACAGTCTGGTGAAGTCTGAGTCTGGTGGCGACAGAGTCTGGTGGAGACAGGGTCTGGTGGAGACAGATTCTGGTGGAGACAGATTCTGATGGAGACAGAGTCTGGTGGAGACAGAGTCTGGTGCAGACAGGGTCTGGTGGAGACAGAGACTGGTGAACACTGATTCTGGAGAAGACAGAGTCTGGTGAAGACAGAGTCTGGTGGAGACAGAGTCTGGTGTAGACAGGGTCTGGTGGAGACATGATCTGGTGAAGACAGGGTCTGGTGGAGACAGTGTCTGGTGAAGACAGGGTCTGGTGGAGACAGGATCTGGTGGAGACAGGACCTGGTGGAGACAGGGTCTGGTGAAGGCAGAGTCTGGTGAAGGCAGTATGGTGATGACAGAGTCTGGTGGAGAGCGTCTGGTGAAGACAGAATCTGGTGAAGACAGTATGGTGAAGACAGAGTCTGGTGGAGACAAAGTCTGGTGAATACAGAGCTTGATGGAGATAGAGTCTGGTGGACACAGGGTCTGGTGGAGACAGGCTCCGGTGGAGACAGGGTCTGGTGGAGACAGGGTCTGGTGCAGACAGGGTCTGGTGGAGACAGAGTCAGGTGAAGACAGTATGGTGATGACAGAGTCTGGTGAAGACAGTATGGTGAAGACATAGTCTGGTGTAGACAAAATCTGGTGGAGACAGGGACTGGTGGAGTCAGAGTCTGGTGGAGACAGGGTCTGGTGGAGACAGGGTTTGGTGGAGACAGGGTCTGGTGGAGACAGATTCTGGTGGACACAGATTCTGCAGGAGACAGAGTCTGGTGGAGACAGAGTCTGGTGGAGACAGAGACTGGTGGAGACAGAGTCTGGTGAAGACAGAGTCCGGTGAAGACAGAGTCTGGAGAAGACAGAGTCTTGTGAAGACAGAGTCTGGTGAAGAAAGCGCTGGGTGGAGACAGAGTCTGGTGAAGACAGAGTCTCTTGAAGAAAGAGTCTGGTGGAGACAAGGTCTGGTGTAGACAGGGTCTGGTGGAGAGAGTGTCTGGTGAAGCCAGGGTCTGGTGGAGACAGAGTCTGGAGAAGACAGGGTCTGGTGGAGACAGGATCTAGTGGAGACAGGGTCTGGTGAAGACAGAGTCTGGTGAAGACAGTATGGTGAAGACAGAGTCTGGTGAAGACAGTATGGTGAAGACAGAGTCTGGTGAAGACAGTATGGTGAAGACAGAGACTTGTGGAGGCAAAGTCTGGTGAAGACAGAGTCTGGTGAAGACAGTGCTGGGTGGAGACAGAGTCTGGTGGATACAGAGTCTGGTGGAGACAGAATCTGGTAAAGACAGAATCTGGTGGAGATAGAGTATGCTGGAGAGAGAGCTTGGAGGAGACAGAGTCTGGTGGAGACAGAGCTTAGTGGAGACAGAGTCTGGTGAAGACAGCGCTGGGTGGAGACAAATCTGGTTGAGACAGTGTCGGTGAAAGAGTCTGGTGGAGACAGAGTCTGGTGGAGATAGAGCCAGGTGGAGACAGAGTCTGCGGAAGACAGTCTGGTGAAGTCTGAGTCTGGTGGCGACAGAGTCTGGTGGAGACAGGGTCTGGTGGAGACAGATTCTGGTGGAGACAGATTCTGATGGAGACAGAGTCTGGTGGAGACAGAGTCTGGTGCAGACAGGGTCTGGTGGAGACAGAGACTGGTGAACACTGATTCTGGAGAAGACAGAGTCTGGTGAAGACAGAGTCTGGTGGAGACAGAGTCTGGTGTAGACAGGGTCTGGTGGAGACATGATCTGGTGAAGACAGGGTCTGGTGGAGACAGTGTCTGGTGAAGACAGGGTCTGGTGGAGACAGGATCTGGTGGAGACAGGACCTGGTGGAGACAGGGTCTGGTGAAGGCAGAGTCTGGTGAAGGCAGTATGGTGATGACAGAGTCTGGTGGAGAGCGTCTGGTGAAGACAGAATCTGGTGAAGACAGTATGGTGAAGACAGAGTCTGGTGGAGACAAAGTCTGGTGAATACAGAGCTTGATGGAGATAGAGTCTGGTGGACACAGGGTCTGGTGGAGACAGGCTCCGGTGGAGACAGGGTCTGGTGGAGACAGGGTCTGGTGCAGACAGGGTCTGGTGGAGACAGAGTCAGGTGAAGACAGTATGGTGATGACAGAGTCTGGTGAAGACAGTATGGTGAAGACATAGTCTGGTGTAGACAAAATCTGGTGGAGACAGGGACTGGTGGAGTCAGAGTCTGGTGGAGACAGGGTCTGGTGGAGACAGGGTTTGGTGGAGACAGGGTCTGGTGGAGACAGATTCTGGTGGAGACAGATTCTGCAGGAGACAGAGTCTGGTGGAGACAGAGTCTGGTGGAGACAGAGACTGGTGGAGACAGAGTCTGGTGAAGACAGAGTCCGGTGAAGACAGAGTCTGGAGAAGACAGAGTCTTGTGAAGACAGAGTCTGGTGAAGAAAGCGCTGGGTGGAGACAGAGTCTGGTGAAGACAGAGTCTCTTGAAGAAAGAGTCTGGTGGAGACAAGGTCTGGTGTAGACAGGGTCTGGTGGAGACAGTGTCTGGTGAAGCCAGGGTCTGGTGGAGACAGAGTCTGGAGAAGACAGGGTCTGGTGGAGACAGGATCTAGTGGAGACAGGGTCTGGTGAAGACAGAGTCTGGTGAAGACAGTATGGTGAAGACAGAGTCTGGTGAAGACAGTATGGTGAAGACAGAGACTTGTGGAGGCAAAGTTTGGTGGAGACAGAGTCTGGTGGAGAGGGAGTCTGGTGGAGACAGAGCCTGGTGGAGACAGATTCTGGTGGAGAGTGCCTGGTGAAGACAGAATCTGGTGAAGGCTGTACGGTGAAGACAGAGGCTGGTGGAGACAAAGTCTGGTGAATACAGAGCTTGATGGAGATAGCATCTGCTGGACACAGTGTCTGGTGGAGATAGGGTCTGGTGGAGACAGGGTCTGGTGAAGACAGGGTCTGGTGGAGACAGGGTCTGGTGGAGACAGAGTCAGTTGAAGACAGTATGGTGATCACAGAGTCTGGTGAAGTCAGTATGGCGAAGACAGAGTCTGGTGTAGACAAAATCTGGTGGAGACAGAGTCTGGTGGAGACAGGGTCTGGTGAAGACCGAGTCTTGTGAAGACAGCGCTGGGTGGTGACAGATTCTGTTGGAGACAGAGTCTGGTGAAGACAGAGTCTGGTGAAGACAGAATCTGGTGGAGATAGAGTATGGTGAAGACAGAATCTGGTGGAGACTGGGTCTGGTGGAGACAGAGTCTGGTGGAGACAGAGTCTGGTGGAGACAGGGTCTGATGAAGACAGGGGCTGGTGAAGACAGGGTCTGGTGAAGACAGAGTCTGGTGTAGACAGTGCTGGGTGGAGACAGAGTCTGGTGCATACAGAGCCTGGTGCAGACAGAATCTGGTGAAGCCAGAATCTGGTGGAGATATAATATGGTGGAGACAGAGCTTGGAGGAGACAGAGTCTGGTAGAGAGAGAGCTTAGTGGAGACAGAGTATGGTGGCGCTAGAGTCTGGTGAAGACAGCGCTGGGTGGAGACAAATCAGGTTGAGACAGAGTCGGTGAAAGAATCTGGTGGGGACAGAGTCTGGTGGAGATAGAGCCAGGTGGAGACAGAGCCTGGTGGAGACAGGATCTGGTGGAGACAGGATCTGGTGGAGACAGGGTCTGGTGAAGAGAGAGTCTGGTGCAGACAGTATGGTGATGACAGAGTCTGGTGTATAGCGTCTGGTGAAGACAGAATCTGGTGAAGACAGTATGGTGAAAACAGAGTCTGGTGGAGACAGAGTCTGGTGGAGACAGAGACTGGTGAACACTGAGTCTGGAGAAGACAGAGTCTGGTGAAGACAGAGTCTGGTGGAGGCAGGGTCTGGTGTAGACAGGGTCTGGTGGAGACATGATGTGGTGAAGACAGGGTCTGGTGGAGACAGGGTCTGGTGAAGACAGGGTCTGGTGGAGACAGGATCTGGTGGAGACAGGATCTGGTGGAGACAGGGTCTGGTGAAGACAAAGTCTGGTGAAGACAGTATGGTGATGACAGAGTCTGCTGGAGAGCGCCTGGTGAAGACAGAATCTGGTGAAGACAGTATGGGGAAGACAGAGTCTGGTGGAGACAAAGTCTGGTGAATACAGAGCTTGATGGAGATAGAGTCTGGTGGACACAGGGTCTGGTGGAGACAGGCTCCGGTGAAGACAGGGTCTGGTGAAGACAGTATGGTGATGAAAGAGACTGGTGAAGACAGTATGGTGAAGACAGAGTCTGGTGTAGACAAAATCTGGTGGAGACAGGGTCTGGTGGAGACAGAGTCTGGTGGAGACAGGGTCAGGTGGAGACAGGGTCAGGTGAAGACAGTATGGTGATGACAGAGTCTGGTGAAGACAGTATGGTGAAGACATAGTCTGGTGTAGGCATAATCTGGTGGAGACAGGGTCTGGTGGAGACAGAGTCTGGTGAAAACAGGGTCTGGTGGAGACAGGGTCTGGTGGAGACAGTGTCTGGTGGAGACAGATTCTGGTGGAGACAGATTCTGCTGGAGACAGAGTCTGGTGAAGACAGAGTCTGGTGGAGACAGAGTCTGGTGGAGACAGAGTCTGGTGAAGACAGAGTCTGGAGAAGACAAAGTCTTGTGAAGACAGAGTCTGGCGAAGACAGAGTCTGGTGAAGACAGCGCTGGGTGGAGACAGAGTCTGTTGAAGACAGAGTCTCTTGAAGACAGAGTCTGTTGGAGACAGGGTCTGGTGTAGACAGGGTCTGGTGGAGACACTGTCTTGTGAAGACAGGGTCTGGAGGAGACAACGTCTATTGAAGACAGGGTCTGTTGGAGACAGGATCTAGTGGAGACAGGGTCTGGAGAAGACAGAGTCAGGTGAAGACAGTATGGTGATGACAGAGTCTGGTGAAGACAGTATAGTGAAGATATAGCCTGGTGTAGACAAAATCTAGTGGAGACAGAGTCTCTTGGAGACAGAGTCTGGTGGAGACAGGGTCTGGTGAAGACAGGGTCTGGTGGACACAGAGTCTGGTGGAGACAGGGTCTGGTGGAGACAGGGTCTGGTGGAGACAGAGTCTTGTGAAGACACATTCTGGTGAAGACAGTGTCTGGTAAAGACATCGCTGGGTGGAGACAGAATCTGGTGTCGACAGAGTCTGGTGAAGACAGATTCTGGTGGAGACAGAGTCTGGTGGAGACAGAGTCTGGTGGAGACTGAGTGTGGTGAAGACAGACCTTGGTGGAGACAGAGCCTGGTGATTACAGAGCTTGATGGAGACAGAGTCTGGTGGAGACAGAGTCTGGTGGATACAGTCTGGTGAAGAGAGAGTCTGGTGAAGACAGTATGGTGAAGACAGAGTCTGGTGGAGACAGGGTCTGGTGGAGGCACAGTCTGGTGGAGACAGAGTCTGGTGGAGACAGGGTCTGGTGAAGACAGGGTCTGGTGAAGACAGAGCCTGCTGGAGACAGAGTCTGGTGGAGACAGAGTCTGGTGAAGACAGCGCTGGGTGGAGACAGACTCTGGTGGAGACAGAGTCTGGTGAAGACAGAGTCTGGTGAACACAGAATGTGGTGGAGAAAGAGTCTGGTGGAGACAGAGCTTGGTGGAGACAGAGTCTGGTGGAGACAGAGCTTGGTGGAGACAGAGTCTGGTGGAGGTAGAGTCTGGCGAAGACAGCGCTGGGTGGAGACTGATCTGGTGGAGCCAGATTCTGGTGGAGATAGAGCCAGGTGGAGAGAGAGTCTGGTGGAGACAGAGTCTGGTGGAGGCAGAGTCTGGTGAAGACAGAGTCTGGAGAAGACAGTATGGTGAAGATATAGTCTGGTGTAGGCATAATCTGGTGGAGACAGGGTCTGGTGGAGACAGAGTCTGGTGAAAACAGGGTCTGGTGGAGACAGGGTCTGGTGGAGACAGTGTCTGGTGGAGACAGATTCTGGTGGAGACAGATTCTGCTGGAGACAGAGTCTGGTGAAGACAGAGTCTGGTGGAGACAGTGTCTGGTGGAGACAGAGTCTGGTGAAGACAGAGTCTGGAGAAGACAAAGTCTTGTGAAGACAGAGTCTGGCGAAGACAGAGTCTGGTGAAGACAGCGCTGGGTGGAGACAGAGTCTGTTGAAGACAGAGTCTCTTGAAGACAGAGTCTGGTGGAGACAGGGTCTGGTGTAGACAGGGTCTGGTGGAGACACTGTCTTGTGAAGACAGGGTCTGGAGGAGACAACGTCTATTGA
This sequence comes from Somniosus microcephalus, assembly GCF_052327205.1. Lineage (NCBI taxonomy): Eukaryota > Metazoa > Chordata > Chondrichthyes > Squaliformes > Somniosidae > Somniosus > Somniosus microcephalus. The sequence goes on along the minus strand of NW_028225234.1, from coordinate 699,123 downwards.
AGACAGGGTCTGTTGGAGACAGGATCTAGTGGAGACAGGGTCTGGAGAAGACAGAGTCAGGTGAAGACAGTATGGTGATGACAGAGTCTGGTGAAGACAGTATAGTGAAGATATAGCCTGGTGTAGACAAAATCTAGTGGAGACAGAGTCTCTTGGAGACAGAGTCTGGTGGAGACAGGGTCTGGTGAAGACAGGGTCTGGTGGACACAGAGTCTGGTGGAGACAGGGTCTGGTGGAGACAGGGTCTGGTGGAGACAGAGTCTTGTGAAGACACATTCTGGTGAAGACAGTGTCTGGTAAAGACATCGCTGGGTGGAGACAGAATCTGGTGTCGACAGAGTCTGGTGAAGACAGATTCTGGTGGAGACAGAGTCTGGTGGAGACAGAGTCTGGTGGAGACTGAGTGTGGTGAAGACAGACCTTGGTGGAGACAGAGCCTGGTGATTACAGAGCTTGATGGAGACAGAGTCTGGTGGAGACAGAGTCTGGTGGATACAGTCTGGTGAAGAGAGAGTCTGGTGAAGACAGTATGGTGAAGACAGAGTCTGGTGGAGACAGGGTCTGGTGGAGGCACAGTCTGGTGGAGACAGAGTCTGGTGGAGACAGGGTCTGGTGAAGACAGGGTCTGGTGAAGACAGAGCCTGCTGGAGACAGAGTCTGGTGGAGACAGAGTCTGGTGAAGACAGCGCTGGGTGGAGACAGTCTCTGGTGGAGACAGAGTCTGGTGAAGACAGAGTCTGGTGAACACAGAATGTGGTGGAGAAAGAGTCTGGTGGAGACAGAGCTTGGTGGAGACAGAGTCTGGTGGAGACAGAGCTTGGTGGAGACAGAGTCTGGTGGAGGTAGAGTCTGGCGAAGACAGCGCTGGGTGGAGACTGATCTGGTGGAGCCAGATTCTGGTGGAGATAGAGCCAGGTGGAGAGAGAGTCTGGTGAAGACAGTCTGGTGAAGACAGGGTCTGGTGGAGAGAGGGTCTGGTGGAGACAGAGTCTGGTGGAGACAGAGTCTGGTGGAGACAGAGTCTGGTGGAGACAGAGTCTGGTGGAGACAGAGTCTGGTGGAGGCAGAGTCTGGTGAAGACAGAGTCTGGAGAAGACATTTTCTGGAGAAGACAGAGTCTGGTGAAGACAGAGTCTGGGGAAGACAGCGCTGGGTGGAGACAGAGTCTCGTTAAGACGGAGCTTGGTGGAGACAGAGTCTTGTGGAGATAGAGTCTGGTGAAGAGAGCGCTGGGTGGAGACAGATCTGGTGGAAACTGATTCTGGTGGTGACAGGTTCTGGTGGAGACAGAGTCTGCTGGAGACAGAGTCTGGTGGAGACAGAGTTTGGTGAAGACAGAGTCAGGAGAAGACAGATTCTGGACAAGACAAAGTCTGGTGAAGACAAAGTCTGGTGAAGACAGAGTCTGGTGGAGACAGACCTGGTTGAGACAGAGTCTGGTGGTGATAGAATCTGGTGGAGACAGAGTCTGGTGGAGATAGAGCCAGGTGGAGACAGAGTCTGGTGGAGACAGTCTGGTGAAGACAGAGTCTGGTGGGGACAGACTCTGGTGGAGACAGGGTCTGATGGGGACAGTGTCTGGTGGAGACAGGGTCTGGTGGAGACAGATTCTGGTGGAAACATATTCTGATGGAGACAGAGTCTGGTGGAGACAGAGTCTGGTGGAGACAGAGTCTGGTGGAGACAGAGTCTGGTGGAGACAGAGTCTGGTGGAGACAGAGTCTGGTGAAGACAGAGTCTGGAGAAGACAGAGTCTTGTGAAGACAGAGTCTGGTGAAGACAGAGTCTGGTGAAGACAGCGCTGGGTGGAGACAGAGTCTGGTGAAGACAGAGTCTCTTGAATACAGAGTCTGGTGGAGACAGGGTCTGGTGTAGACAGGGTCTGGTGGAGACAGTTTCTGGTGAAGACAGGGTCTGGTGGAGACAGAGTCTGGAGAAAACAGGGTCTGGTGGAGACAGGATCTAGTGGAGACAGGGTCTGGTGAAGACAGAGTCTGGTGAAGACAGTATGGTGAAGGCAGAGTCTGGTGAAGACAGTATGGTGAAGACAGAGACTTGTGGAGGTAAAGTCTGGTGGAGACAGAGTCTGGTGGAGAGGGAGTCTGGAGGAGACAGAGTCTGGTGGAGACAGATTCTGGTGGAGAGTGTCTGGTGAAGACAGAATCTGGTGAAGACAGTATGGTGAAGACAGAGTCTGGTGGAGACAAAGTCTGGTGAATACAGAGCTTGATGGAGATAGCATCTGGTGGACACAGGGTCTGGTGGAGACAGGATCTGGTGGAGACAGGGTCTAGTGAAGACAGGGTCTGGTGGAGGCAGGGTCTGGTGGAGACAGAGTCAGGTGAAGACAACATGGTGATGACAGTGTCTGGTGAAGACAGTATGTTGAAGACAGAGTCTGGTGTAGACAAAATCTGGTGGAGACAGAGTCTGGTGGAGACAGAGTCTGGTGGAGACAGAGTCTGGTGAAGACATGGTCTGCTGGACACAGAGTCTGGTTGAGACAGCGTCTGGTGGAGACAGTGTCTGGTGAAGACAGAGTCTTGTGAAGACAGCGCTGGGTGGTGACAGATTCTGCTGGAGACAGAGTCTGGTGAAGACAGAGTCTGGTGAAGACAGAATCTGGTGGAGATAGAGTATGGTGAAGACAGAATCTGGTGGAGACTGGGTCTGGTGGAGACAGAGTCTGGTGGAGACAGGGTCTGGTGAAGACAGGGGCTGGTGAAGACAGAGTCTGGTGAAGACAGTGCTGGGTGGAGACAGAGTCTGGTGGATACAGAGTCTGGTGGAGACAGAATCTGGTAAAGACAGAATCTGGTGGAGATAGAGTATGGTGGAGAGAGAGCTTAGAGGAGACAGAGTCTGGTGGAGACAGAGCTTAGTGGAGACAGAGTCTGGTGAAGACAGCGCTGGGTGGAGACAAATCTGGTTGAGACAGTGTCGGTGAAAGAATCTGGTGGAGACAGAGTCTGGTGGAGATAGAGCCAGGTGGAGACAGAGTCTGCGGAAGACAGTCTGGTGAAGTCTGAGTCTGGTGGCGACAGAGTCTGGTGGAGACAGGGTCTGGTGGAGACAGATTCTGGTGGAGACAGATTCTGATGGAGACAGAGTCTGGTGGAGACAGAGTCTGGTGGAGACAGGGTCTGGTGGAGACAGAGACTGGTGAACACTGATTCTGGAGAAGACAGAGTCTGGTGAAGACAGAGTCTGGTGGAGACAGAGTCTGGTGTAGACAGGGTCTGGTGGAGACATGATCTGGTGAAGACAGGGTCTGGTGGAGACAGTGTCTGGTGAAGACAGGGTCTGGTGGAGACAGGATCTGGTGGAGACAGGACCTGGTGGAGACTGGGTCTGGTGAAGGCAGAGTCTGGTGAAGGCAGTATGGTGATGACAGAGTCTGGTGGAGAGCGTCTGGTGAAGACAGAATCTGGTGAAGACAGTATGGTGAAGACAGAGTCTGGTGGAGACAAAGTCTGGTGAATACAGAGCTTGATGGAGATAGAGTCTGGTGGACACAGGGTCTGGTGGAGACAGGCTCCGGTGGAGACAGGGTCTGGTGGAGACAGGGTCTGGTGCAGACAGGGTCTGGTGGAGACAGAGTCAGGTGAAGACAGTATGGTGATGACAGAGTCTGGTGAAGACAGTATGGTGAAGACATAGTCTGGTGTAGACAAAATCTGGTGGAGACAGGGACTGGTGGAGACAGAGTCTGGTGGAGACAGGGTCTGGTGGAGACAGGGTTTGGTGGAGACAGGGTCTGGTGGAGACAGATTCTGGTGGAGACAGATTCTGCAGGAGACAGAGTCTGGTGGAGACAGAGTCTGGTGGAGACAGAGACTGGTGGAGACAGAGTCTGGTGAAGACAGAGTCCGGTGAAGACAGAGTCTGGAGAAGACAGAGTCTTGTGAAGACAGAGTCTGGTGAAGAAAGCGCTGGGTGGAGACAGAGTCTGGTGAAGACAGAGTCTCTTGAAGAAAGAGTCTGGTGGAGACAAGGTCTGGTGTAGACAGGGTCTGGTGGAGACAGTGTCTGGTGAAGCCAGGGTCTGGTGGAGACAGAGTCTGGAGAAGACAGGGTCTGGTGGAGACAGGATCTAGTGGAGACAGGGTCTGGTGAAGACAGAGTCTGGTGAAGACAGTATGGTGAAGACAGAGTCTGGTGAAGACAGTATGGTGAAGACAGAGACTTGTGGAGGCAAAGTTTGGTGGAGACAGAGTCTGGTGGAGAGGGAGTCTGGTGGAGACAGAGCCTGTTGGAGACAGATTCTGGTGGAGAGTGCCTGGTGAAGACAGAATCTGGTGAAGACTGTACGGTGAAGACAGAGTCTGGTGGAGACAAAGTCTGGTGAATACAGAGCTTGATGGAGATAGCATCTGCTGGACACAGTGTCTGGTGGAGATAGGGTCTGGTGGAGACAGGGTCTGGTGAAGACAGGGTCTGGTGGAGACAGGGTCTGGTGGAGACAGAGTCAGTTGAAGACAGTATGGTGATCACAGAGTCTGGTGAAGTCAGTATGGCGAAGACAGAGTCTGGTGTAGACAAAATCTGGTGGAGACAGAGTCTGGTGGAGACAGAGTCTGGTGGAGACAGAGTCTGGTGAAGACATGGTCTGGTGGACACAGAGTCTGGTTGAGACAGCGTCTGGTGGAGACAGGGTCTGGTGGAGACAGAGTCTGGTGGAGGCAGAGTCTGGTGAAGACAGAGTCTGGGGAAGACAGCGCTGGGTGGAGACAGAGTCTCGTTAAGACGGAGCTTGGTGGAGACAGAGTCTTGTGGAGATAGAGTCTGGTGAAGAGAGCGCTGGGTGGAGACAGATCTGGTGGAAACTGATTCTGGTGGTGACAGGTTCTGGTGGAGACAGAGTCTGGTGGAGACAGAGTCTGGTGGAGACAGAGTTTGGTGAAGACAGAGTCAGGAGAAGACAGATTCTGGACAAGACAAAGTCTGGTGAAGACAAAGTCTGGTGAAGACAGAGTCTGGTGTAGACAGCGGTGGGTGGAGACAGACCTGGTTGAGACAGAGTCTGGTGGTGATAGAATCTGGTGGAGACAGAGTCTGGTGGAGATAGAATCTGGTGGACACAGGGTCTGGTGGAGACAGGCTCCGGTGGAGACAGGGTCTGGTGAAGACAGTATGGTGATGAAAGAGACTGGTGAAGACAGTATGGTGAAGACAGAGTCTGGTGTAGACAAAATCTGGTGGAGACAGGGTCTGGTGGAGACAGAGTCTGGTGGAGACAGGGTCAGGTGGAGACAGGGTCAGGTGAAGACAGTATGGTGATGACAGAGTCTGGTGAAGACAGTATGGTGAAGATATAGTCTGGTGTAGGCATAATCTGGTGGAGACAGGGTCTGGTGGAGACAGAGACTGGTAAAAACAGGGTCTGGTGGAGACAGGGTCTGGTGGAGACAGGGTCTGGTGGAGACAGTGTCTGGTGGAGACAGATTCTGGTGGAGACAGATTCTGCTGGAGACAGAGTCTGGTGAAGACAGAGTCTGGTGGAGACAGAGTCTGGTGGAGACAGTGTCTGGTGGAGACAGAGTCTGGTGAAGACAGAGTCTGGAGAAGACAAAGTCTTGTGAAGACAGAGTCTGGCGAAGACAGAGTCTGGTGAAGACAGCGCTGGGTGGAGACAGAGTCTGTTGAAGACAGAGTCTCTTGAAGACAGAGTCTGGTGGAGACAGGGTCTGGTGTAGACAGGGTCTGGTGGAGACACTGTCTTGTGAAGACAGGGTCTGGAGGAGACAACGTCTATTGAAGACAGGGTCTGTTGGAGACAGGATCTAGTGGAGACAGGGTCTGGAGAAGACAGAGTCAGGTGAAGACAGTATGGTGATGACAGAGTCTGGTGAAGACAGTATAGTGAAGATATAGCCTGGTGTAGACAAAATCTAGTGGAGACAGAGTCTCTTGGAGACAGAGTCTGGTGGAGACAGGGTCTGGTGAAGACAGGGTCTGGTGGACACAGAGTCTGGTGGAGACAGGGTCTGGTGGAGACAGGGTCTGGTGGAGACAGAGTCTTGTGAAGACACATTCTGGTGAAGACAGTGTCTGGTAAAGACATCGCTGGGTGGAGACAGAATCTGGTGTCGACAGAGTCTGGTGAAGACAGATTCTGGTGGAGACAGAGTCTGGTGGAGACAGAGTCTGGTGGAGACTGAGTGTGGTGAAGACAGACCTTGGTGGAGACAGAGCCTGGTGATTACAGAGCTTGATGGAGACAGAGTCTGGTGGAGACAGAGTCTGGTGGATACAGTCTGGTGAAGAGAGAGTCTGGTGAAGACAGTATGGTGAAGACAGAGTCTGGTGGAGACAGGGTCTGGTGGAGGCACAGTCTGGTGGAGACAGAGTCTGGTGGAGACAGGGTCTGGTGAAGACAGGGTCTGGTGAAGACAGAGCCTGCTGGAGACAGAGTCTGGTGGAGACAGAGTCTGGTGAAGACAGCGCTGGGTGGAGACAGTCTCTGGTGGAGACAGAGTCTGGTGAAGACAGAGTCTGGTGAACACAGAATGTGGTGGAGAAAGAGTCTGGTGGAGACAGAGCTTGGTGGAGACAGAGTCTGGTGGAGACAGAGCTTGGTGGAGACAGAGTCTGGTGGAGGTAGAGTCTGGCGAAGACAGCGCTGGGTGGAGACTGATCTGGTGGAGCCAGATTCTGGTGGAGATAGAGCCAGGTGGAGAGAGAGTCTGGTGAAGACAGTCTGGTGAAGACAGGGTCTGGTGGAGAGAGGGTCTGGTGGAGACAGAGTCTGGTGGAGACAGAGTCTGGTGGAGACAGAGTCTGGTGGAGACAGAGTCTGGTGGAGGCAGAGTCTGGTGAAGACAGAGTCTGGAGAAGACATTTTCTGGAGAAGACAGAGTCTGGTGAAGACAGAGTCTGGGGAAGACAGCGCTGGGTGGAGACAGAGTCTCGTTAAGACGGAGCTTGGTGGAGACAGAGTCTTGTGGAGATAGAGTCTGGTGAAGAGAGCGCTGGGTGGAGACAGATCTGGTGGAAACTGATTCTGGTGGTGACAGGTTCTGGTGGAGACAGAGTCTGGTGGAGACAGAGTCTGGTGGAGACAGAGTTTGGTGAAGACAGAGTCAGGAGAAGACAGATTCTGGACAAGACAAAGTCTGGTGAAGACAAAGTCTGGTGAAGACAGAGTCTGGTGTAGACAGCGGTGGGTGGAGACAGACCTGGTTGAGACAGAGTCTGGTGGTGATAGAATCTGGTGGAGACAGAGTCTGGTGGAGATAGAGCCAGGTGGAGACAGAGTCTGGTGGAGACAGTCTGGTGAAGACAGAGTCTGGTGGGGACAGACTCTGGTGGAGACAGGGTCTGATGGGGACAGTGTCTGGTGGAGACAGGGTCTGGTGGAGACAGATTCTGGTGGAAACATATTCTGATGGAGACAGAGTCTGGTGGAGACAGAGTCTGGTGGAGACAGAGTCTGGTGGAGACAGAGTCTGGTGGAGACAGAGTCTGGTGAAGACAGAGTCTGGTGAAGACAGCGCTGGGTGGAGACAGAGTCTGGTGAAGACAGAGTCTCTTGAATACAGAGTCTGGTGGAGACAGGGTCTGGTGTAGACAGGGTCTGGTGGAGACAGTTTCTGGTGAAGACAGGGTCTGGTGGAGACAGAGTCTGGAGAAAACAGGGTCTGGTGGAGACAGGATCTAGTGGAGACAGGGTCTGGTGAAGACAGAGTCTGGTGAAGACAGTATGGTGAAGGCAGAGTCTGGTGAAGACAGTATGGTGAAGACAGAGACTTGTGGAGGAAAAGTCTGGTGGAGACAGAGTCTGGTGGAGAGGGAGTCTGGAGGAGACAGAGTCTGGTGGAGACAGATTCTGGTGGAGAGTGTCTGGTGAAGACAGAATCTGGTGAAGACAGTATGGTGAAGACAGAGTCTGGTGGAGACAAAGTCTGGTGAATACAGAGCTTGATGGAGATAGCATCTGGTGGACACAGGGTCTGGTGGAGACAGGATCTGGTGGAGACAGGGTCTAGTGAAGACAGGGTCTGGTGGAGGCAGGGTCTGGTGGAGACAGAGTCAGGTGAAGACAACATGGTGATGACAGTGTCTGGTGAAGACAGTATGTTGAAGACAGAGTCTGGTGTAGACAAAATCTGGTGGAGACAGAGTCTGGTGGAGACAGAGTCTGGTGGAGACAGAGTCTGGTGAAGACATGGTCTGCTGGACACAGAGTCTGGTTGAGACAGCGTCTGGTGGAGACAGGGTCTGGTGAAGACAGAGTCTTGTGAAGACAGCGCTGGGTGGTGACAGATTCTGCTGGAGACAGAGTCTGGTGAAGACAGAGTCTGGTGAAGACAGAATCTGGTGGAGATAGAGTATGGTGAAGACAGAATCTGGTGGAGACTGGGTCTGGTGGAGACAGAGTCTGGTGGAGACAGGGTCTGGTGAAGACAGGGGCTGGTGAAGACAGAGTCTGGTGAAGACAGTGCTGGGTGGAGACAGAGTCTGGTGGATACAGAGTCTGGTGGAGACAGAATCTGGTAAAGACAGAATCTGGTGGAGATAGAGTATGGTGGAGAGAGAGCTTAGAGGAGACAGAGTCTGGTGGAGACAGAGCTTAGTGGAGACAGAGTCTGGTGAAGACAGCGCTGGGTGGAGACAAATCTGGTTGAGACAGTGTCGGTGAAAGAATCTGGTGGAGACAGAGTCTGGTGGAGATAGAGCCAGGTGGAGACAGAGTCTGCGGAAGACAGTCTGGTGAAGTCTGAGTCTGGTGGCGACAGAGTCTGGTGGAGACAGGGTCTGGTGGAGACAGATTCTGGTGGAGACAGATTCTGATGGAGACAGAGTCTGGTGGAGACAGAGTCTGGTGGAGACAGGGTCTGGTGGAGACAGAGACTGGTGAACACTGATTCTGGAGAAGACAGAGTCTGGTGAAGACAGAGTCTGGTGGAGACAGAGTCTGGTGTAGACAGGGTCTGGTGGAGACATGATCTGGTGAAGACAGGTTCTGGTGGAGACAGTGTCTGGTGAAGACAGGGTCTGGTGGAGACAGGATCTGGTGGAGACAGGACCTGGTGGAGACTGGGTCTGGTGAAGGCAGAGTCTGGTGAAGGCAGTATGGTGATGACAGAGTCTGGTGGAGAGCGTCTGGTGAAGACAGAATCTGGTGAAGACAGTATGGTGAAGACAGAGTCTGGTGGAGACAAAGTCTGGTGAATACAGAGCTTGATGGAGATAGAGTCTGGTGGACACAGGGTCTGGTGGAGACAGGCTCCGGTGGAGACAGGGTCTGGTGGAGACAGGGTCTGGTGCAGACAGGGTCTGGTGGAGACAGAGTCAGGTGAAGACAGTATGGTGATGACAGAGTCTGGTGAAGACAGTATGATGAAGACATAGTCTGGTGTAGACAAAATCTGGTGGAGACAGGGACTGGTGGAGACAGAGTCTGGTGGAGACAGGGTCTGGTGGAGACAGGGTTTGGTGGAGACAGGGTCTGGTGGAGACAGATTCTGGTGGAGACAGATTCTGCAGGAGACAGAGTCTGGTGGAGACAGAGTCTGGTGGAGACAGAGACTGGTGGAGACAGAGTCTGGTGAAGACAGAGTCCGGTGAAGACAGAGTCTGGAGAAGACAGAGTCTTGTGAAGACAGAGTCTGGTGAAGAAAGCGCTGGGTGGAGACAGAGTCTGGTGAAGACAGAGTCTCTTGAAGAAAGAGTCTGGTGGAGACAAGGTCTGGTGTAGACAGGGTCTGGTGGAGACAGTGTCTGGTGAAGCCAGGGTCTGGTGGAGACAGAGTCTGGAGAAGACAGGGTCTGGTGGAGACAGGATCTAGTGGAGACAGGGTCTGGTGAAGACAGAGTCTGGTGAAGACAGTATGGTGAAGACAGAGTCTGGTGAAGACAGTATGGTGAAGACAGAGACTTGTGGAGGCAAAGTTTGGTGGAGACAGAGTCTGGTGGAGAGGGAGTCTGGTGGAGACAGAGCCTGTTGGAGACAGATTCTGGTGGAGAGTGCCTGGTGAAGACAGAATCTGGTGAAGACTGTACGGTGAAGACAGAGTCTGGTGGAGACAAAGTCTGGTGAATACAGAGCTTGATGGAGATAGCATCTGCTGGACACAGCGTCTGGTGGAGATAGGGTCTGGTGGAGACAGGGTCTGGTGAAGACAGGGTCTGGTGGAGACAGGGTCTGGTGGAGACAGAGTCAGTTGAAGACAGTATGGTGATCACAGAGTCTGGTGAAGTCAGTATGGCGAAGACAGAGTCTGGTGTAGACAAAATCTGGTGGAGACAGAGTCTGGTGGAGACAGAGTCTGGTGGAGACAGAGTCTGGTGAAGACATGGTCTGGTGGACACAGAGTCTGGTTGAGACAGCGTCTGGTGGAGACAGGGTCTGGTGGAGACAGAGTCTGGTGGAGGCAGAGTCTGGTGAAGACAGAGTCTGGGGAAGACAGCGCTGGGTGGAGACAGAGTCTCGTTAAGACGGAGCTTGGTGGAGACAGAGTCTTGTGGAGATAGAGTCTGGTGAAGAGAGCGCTGGGTGGAGACAGATCTGGTGGAAACTGATTCTGGTGGTGACAGGTTCTGGTGGAGACAGAGTCTGGTGGAGACAGAGTCTGGTGGAGACAGAGTTTGGTGAAGACAGAGTCAGGAGAAGACAGATTCTGGACAAGACAAAGTCTGGTGAAGACAAAGTCTGGTGAAGACAGAGTCTGGTGTAGACAGCGGTGGGTGGAGACACACCTGGTTGAGACAGAGTCTGGTGGTGATAGAATCTGGTGGAGACAGAGTCTGGTGGAGATAGAATCTGGTGGACACAGGGTCTGGTGGAGACAGGCTCCGGTGGAGACAGGGTCTGGTGAAGACAGTATGGTGATGAAAGAGACTGGTGAAGACAGTATGGTGAAGACAGAGTCTGGTGTAGACAAAATCTGGTGGAGACAGGGTCTGGTGGAGACAGAGTCTGGTGGAGACAGGGTCAGGTGGAGACAGGGTCAGGTGAAGACAGTATGGTGATGACAGAGTCTGGTGAAGACAGTATGGTGAAGATATAGTCTGGTGTAGGCATAATCTGGTGGAGACAGGGTCTGGTGGAGACAGAGTCTGGTGAAAACAGGGTCTGGTGGAGACAGGGTCTGGTGGAGACAGGGTCTGGTGGAGACAGTGTCTGGTGGAGACAGATTCTGGTGGAGACAGATTCTGCTGGAGACAGAGTCTGGTGAAGACAGAGTCTGGTGGAGACAGAGTCTGGTGGAGACAGTGTCTGGTGGAGACAGAGTCTGGTGAAGACAGAGTCTGGAGAAGACAAAGTCTTGTGAAGACAGAGTCTGGCGAAGACAGAGTCTGGTGAAGACAGCGCTGGGTGGAGACAGAGTCTGTTGAAGACAGAGTCTCTTGAAGACAGAGTCTGGTGGAGACAGGGTCTGGTGTAGACAGGGTCTGGTGGAGACACTGTCTTGTGAAGACAGGGTCTGGAGGAGACAACGTCTATTGAAGACAGGGTCTGTTGGAGACAGGATCTAGTGGAGACAGGGTCTGGAGAAGACAGAGTCAGGTGAAGACAGTATGGTGATGACAGAGTCTGGTGAAGACAGTATAGTGAAGATATAGCCTGGTGTAGACAAAATCTAGTGGAGACAGAGTCTCTTGGAGACAGAGTCTGGTGGAGACAGGGTCTGGTGAAGACAGGGTCTGGTGGACACAGAGTCTGGTGGAGACAGGGTCTGGTGGAGACAGGGTCTGGTGGAGACAGAGTCTTGTGAAGACACATTCTGGTGAAAACAGTGTCTGGTAAAGACATCGCTGGGTGGAGACAGAATCTGGTGTCGACAGAGTCTGGTGAAGACAGATTCTGGTGGAGACAGAGTCTGGTGGAGACAGAGTCTGGTGGAGACTGAGTGTGGTGAAGACAGACCTTGGTGGAGACAGAGCCTGGTGATTACAGAGCTTGATGGAGACAGAGTCTGGTGGAGACAGAGTCTGGTGGATACAGTCTGGTGAAGAGAGAGTCTGGTGAAGACAGTATGGTGAAGACAGAGTCTGGTGGAGACAGGGTCTGGTGGAGGCACAGTCTGGTGGAGACAGAGTCTGGTGGAGACAGGGTCTGGTGAAGACAGGGTCTGGTGAAGACAGAGCCTGCTGGAGACAGAGTCTGGTGGAGACAGAGTCTGGTGAAGACAGCGCTGGGTGGAGACAGTCTCTGGTGGAGACAGAGTCTGGTGAAGACAGAGTCTGGTGAACACAGAATGTGGTGGAGAAAGAGTCTGGTGGAGACAGAGCTTGGTGGAGACAGAGTCTGGTGGAGACAGAGCTTGGTGGAGACAGAGTCTGGTGGAGGTAGAGTCTGGCGAAGACAGCGCTGGGTGGAGACTGATCTGGTGGAGCCAGATTCTGGTGGAGATAGAGCCAGGTGGAGAGAGAGTCTGGTGAAGACAGTCTGGTGAAGACAGGGTCTGGTGGAGAGAGGGTCTGGTGGAGACAGAGTCTGGTGGAGACAGAGTCTGGTGGAGACAGAGTCTGGTGGAGACAGAGTCTGGTGGAGGCAGAGTCTGGTGAAGACAGAGTCTGGAGAAGACATTTTCTGGAGAAGACAGAGTCTGGTGAAGACAGAGTCTGGGGAAGACAGCGCTGGGTGGAGACAGAGTCTCGTTAAGACGGAGCTTGGTGGAGACAGAGTCTTGTGGAGATAGAGTCTGGTGAAGAGAGCGCTGGGTGGAGACAGATCTGGTGGAAACTGATTCTGGTGGTGACAGGTTCTGGTGGAGACAGAGTCTGGTGGAGACAGAGTCTGGTGGAGACAGAGTTTGGTGAAGACAGAGTCAGGAGAAGACAGATTCTGGACAAGACAAAGTCTGGTGAAGACAAAGTCTGGTGAAGACAGAGTCTGGTGTAGACAGCGGTGGGTGGAGACAGACCTGGTTGAGACAGAGTCTGGTGGTGATAGAATCTGGTGGAGACAGAGTCTGGTGGAGATAGAGCCAGGTGGAGACAGAGTCTGGTGGAGACAGTCTGGTGAAGACAGAGTCTGGTGGGGACAGACTCTGGTGGAGACAGGGTCTGATGGGGACAGTGTCTGGTGGAGACAGGGTCTGGTGGAGACAGATTCTGGTGGAAACATATTCTGATGGAGACAGAGTCTGGTGGAGACAGAGTCTGGTGGAGACAGAGTCTGGTGGAGACAGAGTCTGGTGGAGACAGAGTCTGGTGAAGACAGAGTCTGGAGAAGACAGAGTCTTGTGAAGACAGAGTCTGGTGAAGACAGAGTCTGGTGAAGACAGCGCTGGGTGGAGACAGAGTCTGGTGAAGACAGAGTCTCTTGAATACAGAGTCTGGTGGAGACAGGGTCTGGTGTAGACAGGGTCTGGTGGAGACAGTTTCTGGTGAAGACAGGGTCTGGTGGAGACAGAGTCTGGAGAAAACAGGGTCTGGTGGAGACAGGATCTAGTGGAGACAGGGTCTGGTGAAGACAGAGTCTGGTGAAGACAGTATGGTGAAGGCAGAGTCTGGTGAAGACAGTATGGTGAAGACAGAGACTTGTGGAGGTAAAGTCTGGTGGAGACAGAGTCTGGTGGAGAGGGAGTCTGGAGGAGACAGAGTCTGGTGGAGACAGATTCTGGTGGAGAGTGTCTGGTGAAGACAGAATCTGGTGAAGACAGTATGGTGAAGACAGAGTCTGGTGGAGACAAAGTCTGGTGAATACAGAGCTTGATGGAGATAGCATCTGGTGGACACAGGGTCTGGTGGAGACAGGATCTGGTGGAGACAGGGTCTAGTGAAGACAGGGTCTGGTGGAGGCAGGGTCTGGTGGAGACAGAGTCAGGTGAAGACAACATGGTGATGACAGTGTCTGGTGAAGACAGTATGTTGAAGACAGAGTCTGGTGTAGACAAAATCTGGTGGAGACAGAGTCTGGTGGAGACAGAGTCTGGTGGAGACAGAGTCTGGTGAAGACATGGTCTGCTGGACACAGAGTCTGGTTGAGACAGCGTCTGGTGGAGACAGGGTCTGGTGAAGACAGAGTCTTGTGAAGACAGCGCTGGGTGGTGACAGATTCTGCTGGAGACAGAGTCTGGTGAAGACAGAGTCTGGTGAAGACAGAATCTGGTGGAGATAGAGTATGGTGAAGACAGAATCTGGTGGAGACTGGGTCTGGTGGAGACAGAGTCTGGTGGAGACAGGGTCTGGTGAAGACAGGGGCTGGTGAAGACAGAGTCTGGTGAAGACAGTGCTGGGTGGAGACAGAGTCTGGTGGATACAGAGTCTGGTGGAGACAGAATCTGGTAAAGACAGAATCTGGTGGAGATAGAGTATGGTGGAGAGAGAGCTTAGAGGAGACAGAGTCTGGTGGAGACAGAGCTTAGTGGAGACAGAGTCTGGTGAAGACAGCGCTGGGTGGAGACAAATCTGGTTGAGACAGTGTCGGTGAAAGAATCTGGTGGAGACAGAGTCTGGTGGAGATAGAGCCAGGTGGAGACAGAGTCTGCGGAAGACAGTCTGGTGAAGTCTGAGTCTGGTGGCGACAGAGTCTGGTGGAGACAGGGTCTGGTGGAGACAGATTCTGGTGGAGACAGATTCTGATGGAGACAGAGTCTGGTGGAGACAGAGTCTGGTGGAGACAGGGTCTGGTGGAGACAGAGACTGGTGAACACTGATTCTGGAGAAGACAGAGTCTGGTGAAGACAGAGTCTGGTGGAGACAGAGTCTGGTGTAGACAGGGTCTGGTGGAGACATGATCTGGTGAAGACAGGGTCTGGTGGAGACAGTGTCTGGTGAAGACAGGGTCTGGTGGAGACAGGATCTGGTGGAGACAGGACCTGGTGGAGACTGGGTCTGGTGAAGGCAGAGTCTGGTGAAGGCAGTATGGTGATGACAGAGTCTGGTGGAGAGCGTCTGGTGAAGACAGAATCTGGTGAAGACAGTATGGTGAAGACAGAGTCTGGTGGAGACAAAGTCTGGTGAATACAGAGCTTGATGGAGATAGAGTCTGGTGGACACAGGGTCTGGTGGAGACAGGCTCCGGTGGAGACAGGGTCTGGTGGAGACAGGGTCTGGTGCAGACAGGGTCTGGTGGAGACAGAGTCAGGTGAAGACAGTATGGTGATGACAGAGTCTGGTGAAGACAGTATGGTGAAGACATAGTCTGGTGTAGACAAAATCTGGTGGAGACAGGGACTGGTGGAGACAGAGTCTGGTGGAGACAGGGTCTGGTGGAGACAGGGTTTGGTGGAGACAGGGTCTGGTGGAGACAGATTCTGGTGGAGACAGATTCTGCAGGAGACAGAGTCTGGTGGAGACAGAGTCTGGTGGAGACAGAGACTGGTGGAGACAGAGTCTGGTGAAGACAGAGTCCGGTGAAGACAGAGTCTGGAGAAGACAGAGTCTTGTGAAGACAGAGTCTGGTGAAGAAAGCGCTGGGTGGAGACAGAGTCTGGTGAAGACAGAGTCTCTTGAAGAAAGAGTCTGGTGGAGACAAGGTCTGGTGTAGACAGGGTCTGGTGGAGACAGTGTCTGGTGAAGCCAGGGTCTGGTGGAGACAGAGTCTGGAGAAGACAGGGTCTGGTGGAGACAGGATCTAGTGGAGACAGGGTCTGGTGAAGACAGAGTCTGGTGAAGACAGTATGGTGAAGACAGAGTCTGGTGAAGACAGTATGCTGAAGACAGAGACTTGTGGAGGCAAAGTTTGGTGGAGACAGAGTCTGGTGGAGAGGGAGTCTGGTGGAGACAGAGCCTGTTGGAGACAGATTCTGGTGGAGAGTGCCTGGTGAAGACAGAATCTGGTGAAGACTGTACGGTGAAGACAGAGTCTGGTGGAGACAAAGTCTGGTGAATACAGAGCTTGATGGAGATAGCATCTGCTGGACACAGTGTCTGGTGGAGATAGGGTCTGGTGGAGACAGGGTCTGGTGAAGACAGGGTCTGGTGGAGACAGGGTCTGGTGGAGACAGAGTCAGTTGAAGACAGTATGGTGATCACAGAGTCTGGTGAAGTCAGTATGGCGAAGACAGAGTCTGGTGTAGACAAAATCTGGTGGAGACAGAGTCTGGTGGAGACAGAGTCTGGTGGAGACAGAGTCTGGTGAAGACATGGTCTGGTGGACACAGAGTCTGGTTGAGACAGCGTCTGGTGGAGACAGGGTCTGGTGGAGACAGAGTCTGGTGGAGGCAGAGTCTGGTGAAGACAGAGTCTGGAGAAGACATTTTCTGGAGAAGACAGAGTCTGGTGAAGACAGAGTCTGGGGAAGACAGCGCTGGGTGGAGACAGAGTCTCGTTAAGACGGAGCTTGGTGGAGACAGAGTCTTGTGGAGATAGAGTCTGGTGAAGAGAGCGCTGGGTGGAGACAGATCTGGTGGAAACTGATTCTGGTGGTGACAGGTTCTGGTGGAGACAGAGTCTGGTGGAGACAGAGTCTGGTGGAGACAGAGTTTGGTGAAGACAGAGTCAGGAGAAGACAGATTCTGGACAAGACAAAGTCTGGTGAAGACAAAGTCTGGTGAAGACAGAGTCTGGTGTAGACAGCGGTGGGTGGAGACAGACCTGGTTGAGACAGAGTCTGGTGGTGATAGAATCTGGTGGAGACAGAGTCTGGTGGAGATAGAGCCAGGTGGAGACAGAGTCTGGTGGAGACAGTCTGGTGAAGACAGAGTCTGGTGGGGACAGACTCTGGTGGAGACAGGGTCTGATGGGGACAGTGTCTGGTGGAGACAGGGTCTGGTGGAGACAGATTCTGGTGGAAACATATTCTGATGGAGACAGAGTCTGGTGGAGACAGAGTCTGGTGGAGACAGAGTCTGGTGGAGACAGAGTCTGGTGGAGACAGAGTCTGGTGAAGACAGAGTCTGGAGAAGACAGAGTCTTGTGAAGACAGAGTCTGGTGAAGACAGAGTCTGGTGAAGACAGCGCTGGGTGGAGACAGAGTCTGGTGAAGACAGAGTCTCTTGAATACAGAGTCTGGTGGAGACAGGGTCTGGTGTAGACAGGGTCTGGTGGAGACAGTTTCTGGTGAAGACAGGGTCTGGTGGAGACAGAGTCTGGAGAAAACAGGGTCTGGTGGAGACAGGATCTAGTGGAGACAGGGTCTGGTGAAGATAGAGTCTGGTGAAGACAGTATGGTGAAGGCAGAGTCTGGTGAAGACAGTATGGTGAAGACAGAGACTTGTGGAGGTAAAGTCTGGTGGAGACAGAGTCTGGTGGAGAGGGAGTCTGGAGGAGACAGAGTCTGGTGGAGACAGATTCTGGTGGAGAGTGTCTGGTGAAGACAGAATCTGGTGAAGACAGTATGGTGAAGACAGAGTCTGGTGGAGACAAAGTCTGGTGAATACAGAGCTTGATGGAGATAGCATCTGGTGGACACAGGGTCTGGTGGAGACAGGATCTGGTGGAGACAGGGTCTAGTGAAGACAGGGTCTGGTGGAGGCAGGGTCTGGTGGAGACAGAGTCAGGTGAAGACAACATGGTGATGACAGTGTCTGGTGAAGACAGTATGTTGAAGACAGAGTCTGGTGTAGACAAAATCTGGTGGAGACAGAGTCTGGTGGAGACAGAGTCTGGTGGAGACAGAGTCTGGTGAAGACATGGTCTGCTGGACACAGAGTCTGGTTGAGACAGCGTCTGGTGGAGACAGGGTCTGGTGAAGACAGAGTCTTGTGAAGACAGCGCTGGGTGGTGACAGATTCTGCTGGAGACAGAGTCTGGTGAAGACAGAGTCTGGTGAAGACAGAATCTGGTGGAGATAGAGTATGGTGAAGACAGAATCTGGTGGAGACTGGGTCTGGTGGAGACAGAGTCTGGTGGAGACAGGGTCTGGTGAAGACAGGGGCTGGTGAAGACAGAGTCTGGTGAAGACAGTGCTGGGTGGAGACAGAGTCTGGTGGATACAGAGTCTGGTGGAGACAGAATCTGGTAAAGACAGAATCTGGTGGAGATAGAGTATGGTGGAGAGAGAGCTTAGAGGAGACAGAGTCTGGTGGAGACAGAGCTTAGTGGAGACAGAGTCTGGTGAAGACAGCGCTGGGTGGAGACAAATCTGGTTGAGACAGTGTCGGTGAAAGAATCTGGTGGAGACAGAGTCTGGTGGAGATAGAGCCAGGTGGAGACAGAGTCTGCGGAAGACAGTCTGGTGAAGTCTGAGTCTGGTGGCGACAGAGTCTGGTGGAGACAGGGTCTGGTGGAGACAGATTCTGGTGGAGACAGATTCTGATGGAGACAGAGTCTGGTGGAGACAGAGTCTGGTGGAGACAGGGTCTGGTGGAGACAGAGACTGGTGAACACTGATTCTGGAGAAGACAGAGTCTGGTGAAGGCAGTGTCTGGTGAAGGCAGTATGGTGATGACAGAGTCTGGTGGAGAGCGTCTGGTGAAGACAGAATCTGGTGAAGACAGTATGGTGAAGACAGAGTCTGGTGGAGACAAAGTCTGGTGAATACAGAGCTTGATGGAGATAGAGTCTGGTGGACACAGGGTCTGGTGGAGACAGGCTCCGGTGGAGACAGGGTCTGGTGGAGACAGGGTCTGGTGCAGACAGGGTCTGGTGGAGACAGAGTCAGGTGAAGACAGTATGGTGATGACAGAGTCTGGTGAAGACAGTATGGTGAAGACATAGTCTGGTGTAGACAAAATCTGGTGGAGACAGGGACTGGTGGAGACAGAGTCTGGTGGAGACAGGGTCTGGTGGAGACAGAGTTTGGTGGAGACAGGGTCTGGTGGAGACAGATTCTGGTGGAGACAGATTCTGCAGGAGACAGAGTCTGGTGGAGACAGAGTCTGGTGGAGACAGAGACTGGTGGAGACAGAGTCTGGTGAAGACAGAGTCCGGTGAAGACAGAGTCTGGAGAAGACAGAGTCTTGTGAAGACAGAGTCTGGTGAAGAAAGCGCTGGGTGGAGACAGAGTCTGGTGAAGACAGAGTCTCTTGAAGAAAGAGTCTGGTGGAGACAAGGTCTGGTGTAGACAGGGTCTGGTGGAGACAGTGTCTGGTGAAGCCAGGGTCTGGTGGAGACAGAGTCTGGAGAAGACAGGGTCTGGTGGAGACAGGATCTAGTGGAGACAGGGTCTGGTGAAGGCAGAGTCTGGTGAAGACAGTATGGTGAAGACAGAGTCTGGTGAAGACAGTATGGTGAAGACAGAGACTTGTGGAGGCAAAGTTTGGTGGAGACAGAGTCTGGTGGAGAGGGAGTCTGGTGGAGACAGAGCCTGTTGGAGACAGATTCTGGTGGAGAGTGCCTGGTGAAGACAGAATCTGGTGAAGACTGTACGGTGAAGACAGAGTCTGGTGGAGACAAAGTCTGGTGAATACAGAGCTTGATGGAGATAGCATCTGCTGGACACAGTGTCTGGTGGAGATAGGGTCTGGTGGAGACAGGGTCTGGTGAAGACAGGGTCTGGTGGAGACAGGGTCTGGTGGAGACAGAGTCAGTTGAAGACAGTATGGTGATCACAGAGTCTGGTGAAGTCAGTATGGCGAAGACAGAGTCTGGTGTAGACAAAATCTGGTGGAGACAGAGTCTGGTGGAGACAGAGTCTGGTGGAGACAGAGTCTGGTGAAGACATGGTCTGGTGGACACAGAGTCTGGTTGAGACAGCGTCTGGTGGAGACAGGGTCTGGTGAAGACAGAGTCTTGTGAAGACAGCGCTGGGTGGTGACAGATTCTGTTGGAGACAGAGTCTGGTGAAGACAGAGTCTGGTGAAGACAGAATCTGGTGGAGATAGAGTATGGTGAAGACAGAAACTGGTGGAGACTGGGTCTGGTGGAGACAGAGTCTGGTGGAGACAGAGTCTGGTGGAGACAGGGTCTGGTGAAGACAGGGGCTGGTGAAGACAGGGTCTGGTGAAGACAGAGTCTGGTGTAGACAGTGCTGGGTGGAGACAGAGTCTGGTGCATACAGAGCCTGGTGCAGACAGAATCTGGTGAAGCCAGAATCTGGTGGAGATATAATATGGTGGAGACAGAGCTTGGAGGAGACAGAGTCTGGTAGAGAGAGAGCTTAGTGGAGACAGAGTATGGTGGCGCTAGAGTCTGGTGAAGACAGCGCTGGGTGGAGACAAATCTGGTTGAGACAGAGTCGGTGAAAGAATCTGGTGGGGACAGAGTCTGGTGGAGATAGAGCCAGGTGGAGACAGAGCCTGGTGGAGACAGGATCTGGTGGAGACAGGATCTGGTGGAGACAGGGTCTGGTGAAGAGAGAGTCTGGTGAAGACAGTATGGTGATGACAGAGTCTGGTGGATAGCGTCAGGTGAAGACAGAATCTGGTGAAGACAGTATGGTGAAGACAGAGTCTGGTGGAGACAAAGTCTGGTGAATACAGAGCTTGATGGAGATAGAGTCTGGTGGACACAGGGTCTGGTGGAGACAGGCTCCGGTGGAGACAGGGTCTGGTGGAGACAGGGTCTGGTGCAGACAGGGTCTGGTGGAGACAGAGTCAGGTGAAGACAGTATGGTGATGACAGAGTCTGGTGAAGACAGTATGGTGAAGACATAGTCTGGTGTAGACAAAATCTGGTGGAGACAGTGTCCGGTGGAGACAGAGTCTGGTGAATACAGAGCTTGATGGAGATAGAGTCTGGTGGACACAGGGTCTGGTGGAGACAGGCTCCGGTGGAGACAGGGTCTGGTGGAGACAGGGTCTGGTGCAGACAGGGTCTGGTGGAGACAGAGTCAGGTGAAGACAGTATGGTGATGACAGAGTCTGGTGAAGACAGTATGGTGAAGACATAGTCTGGTGTAGACAAAATCTGGTGGAGACAGGGACTGGTGGAGACAGAGTCTGGTGGAGACAGGGTCTGGTGGAGACAGGGTTTGGTGGAGACAGGGTCTGGTGGAGACAGATTCTGGTGGAGACAGATTCTGCAGGAGACAGAGTCTGGTGGAGACAGAGTCTGGTGGAGACAGAGACTGGTGGAGACAGAGTCTGGTGAAGACAGAGTCCGGTGAAGACAGAGTCTGGAGAAGACAGAGTCTTGTGAAGACAGAGTCTGGTGAAGAAAGCGCTGGGTGGAGACAGAGTCTGGTGAAGACAGAGTCTCTTGAAGAAAGAGTCTGGTGGAGACAAGGTCTGGTGTAGACAGGGTCTGGTGGAGACAGTGTCTGGTGACGCCAGGGTCTGGTGGAGACAAAGTCTGGAGAAGACAGGGTCTGGTGGAGACAGGATCTAGTGGAGACAGGGTCTGGTGAAGACAGAGTCTGGTGAAGACAGTATGGTGAAGACAGAGTCTGGTGAAGACAGTATGGTGAAGACAGAGACTTGTGGAGGCAAAGTTTGGTGGAGACAGAGTCTGGTGGAGAGGGAGTCTGGTGGAGACAGAGCCTGGTGGAGACAGATTCTGGTGGAGAGTGCCTGGTGAAGACAGAATCTGGTGAAGACTGTACGGTGAAGACAGAGTCTGGTGGAGACAAAGTCTGGTGAATACAGAGCTTGATGGAGATAGCATCTGCTGGACACAGTGTCTGGTGGAGATAGGGTCTGGTGGAGACAGGGTCTGGTGAAGACAGGGTCTGGTGGAGACAGGGTCTGGTGGAGACAGAGTCAGTTGAAGACAGTATGGTGATCACAGAGTCTGGTGAAGTCAGTATGGCGAAGACAGAGTCTGGTGTAGACAAAATCTGGTGGAGACAGAGTCTGGTGGAGACAGAGTCTGGTGGAGACAGAGTCTGGTGAAGACATGGTCTGGTGGACACAGAGTCTGGTTGAGACAGCGTCTGGTGGAGACAGGGTCTGGTGAAGACAGAGTCTTGTGAAGACAGCGCTGGGTGGTGACAGATTCTGTTGGAGACAGAGTCTGGTGAAGACAGAGTCTGGTGAAGACAGAATCTGGTGGAGATAGAGTATGGTGAAGACATGGTCTGGTGGACACAGAGTCTGGTTGAGACAGCGTCTGGTGGAGAAAGGGTCTGGTGAAGACAGAGTCTGGTGAAGCCAGGGTCTGGTGGAGACAGGGTCTGGTGAAGACAGGGTCTGGTGGAGACAGGGTCTGGTGGAGACAGAGTCAGTTGAAGACAGTATGGTGATCACAGAGTCTGGTGAAGTCAGTATGGCGAAGACAGAGTCTGGTGTAGACAAAATCTGGTGGAGACAGAGTCTGGTGGAGACAGAGTCTGGTGGAGACAGAGTCTGGTGAAGACATGGTCTGGTGGACACAGAGTCTGGTTGAGACAGCGTCTGGTGGAGACAGGGTCTGGTGAAGACAGAGTCTTGTGAAGACAGCGCTGGGTGGTGACAGATTCTGTTGGAGACAGAGTCTGGTGAAGACAGAGTCTGGTGAAGACAGAATCTGGTGGAGATAGAGTATGGTGAAGACATGGTCTGGTGGACACAGAGTCTGGTTGAGACAGCGTCTGGTGGAGAAAGGGTCTGGTGAAGACAGAGTCTGGTGAAGCCAGGGTCTGGTGGAGACAGGGTCTGGTGAAGACAGGGTCTGGTGGAGACAGGGTCTGGTGGAGACAGTGTCAGTTGAAGACAGTATGGTGATCACAGAGTCTGGTGAAGTCAGTATGGCGAAGACAGAGTCTGGTGTAGACAAAATCTGGTGGAGACAGAGTCTGGTGGAGACAGAGTCTGGTGAAGACATGGTCTGGTGGACACAGAGTCTGGTTGAGACAGCGTCTGGTGGAGACAGGGTCTGGTGAAGACAGAGTCTTGTGAAGACAGCGCTGGGTGGTGACAGATTCTGTTGGAGACAGAGTCTGGTGAAGACAGAGTCTGGTGAAGACAGAATCTGGTGGAGATAGAGTATGGTGAAGACAGAATCTGGTGGAGACTGGGTCTGGTGGAGACAGAATCTGGTGGAGACAGAGTCTAATGGAGACAGGGTCTGGTGAAGACAGGGGCTGGTGAAGACAGGGTCTGGTGAAGACAGAGTCTGGTGTAGACAGTGCTGGGTGGAGACAGAGTCTGGTGCATACAGAGCCTGGTGGAGACAGAATCTGGTGAAGCCAGAATCTGGTGGAGATATAATATGGTGGAGACAGAGCTTGGAGGAGACAGAGTCTGGTAGAGAGAGAGCTTAGTGGAGACAGAGTATGGTGGCGCTAGAGTCTGGTGAAGACAGAGCTGGGTGGAGACAAATCTGGTTGAGACAGAGTCGGTGAAAGAATCTGGTGGGGACAGAGTCTGGTGGAGATAGAGCCAGGTGGAGACAGAGCCTGGTGGAGACAGGATCTGGTGGAGACAGGATCTGGTGGAGACAGGGTCTGGTGAAGAGAGAGTCTGGTGAAGACAGTATGGTGATGACAGAGTCTGGTGGATAGCGTCTGGTGAAGACAGAATCTGGTGAAGACAGTATGGTGAAGACAGAGTCTGGTGGAGACAAAGTCTGGTGAATACAGAGCTTGATGGAGATAGAGTCTGGTGGACACAGGGTCTGGTGGAGACAGGCTCCGGTGGAGACAGGGTCTGGTGGAGACAGGGTCTGGTGCAGACAGGGTCTGGTGGAGACAGAGTCAGGTGAAGACAGTATGGTGATGACAGAGTCTGGTGAAGACAGTATGGTGAAGACATAGTCTGGTGTAGACAAAATCTGGTGGAGACAGTGTCTGGTGGAGACAGAGTCTGGTGGAGACAGGGTCTGGTGGAGACAGGGTTTGGTGGAGACAGGGTCTGGTGGAGACAGATTCTGGTGGAGACAGATTCTGCTGGAGACAGAGTCTGGTGGAGACAGAGTCTGGTGGAGACAGAGACTGGTGGAGACAGAGTCTGGTGAAGACAGAGCCTGGTGAAGACAGAGTCTGGAGAAGACAGAGTCTTGTGAAGACAGAGTCTGGTGAAGACAGCGCTGGGTGGAGACAGAGTCTGGTGAAGACAGGGTCTGGTGTAGACAGTGTCTGGTTGAGACAGTGTCTGGTGATGCAAGGGTCTGGTGGAGACAGAGTCTAGAGAAGACAGGGTCTGGTGGAGACAGGATCTAGTGGAGACAGTGTCTGGTGAAGACAGAGTCTGGTGAAGACAGTATGGTGATGACATAGTCTGGTGAAGACAGTATGGTGAAGACAGAGACTTGTGGAGGCAAAGTCTGGTGGAGACAGAGTCTGGTGGAGAGGGAGTCTGGTGGAGACAGAGTCTGGTGGAGACAGATTCTGGTGGAGAGTGCCTGGTGGAGACAGGATCTGGTGGAGACAGGGTCTGGTGAAGACAGAGTCTGGTGAAGACAGTATGGTGATGACAGAGTTTGGTGGATAGCGTCTGGTGAAGACAGAATCTGGTGAAGACAGTATGGTGAAGACAGAGTCTGGTGGAGACAAAGTCTGGTGAATACAGAGCTTGATGGAGATAGAGTCTGGTGGACACAGGGTCTGGTGGAGACAGGCTCCGGTGGAGACAGGCTCTGGTGGAGACAGAGTCTGGTGGCGCTAGAGTCTGGTGAAGACAGCGCTGGGTGGAGACAAATCTGGTTGAGTCAGAGTCGGTGAAAGAATCTGGTGGGGACAGAGTCTGGTGGAGATAGAGTCAGGTGGAGACAGAGTCTGGGGAAGACAGTCTGGTGAAGTCAGAATCTGGTGGCGACAGAGTCTGGTGGAGACAGGGTCTGGTGGAGACAGATTCTGGTGGAGACAGATTCTGATAGAGACAGATTCTGGTGGAGACAGAGTCTGGTGGAGACAGAAACTGGTGAACACTGAGTCTGGAGAAGACAGAGTCTGGTGAAGACAGAGTCTGGTGGAGAAAGGGTCTGGTGGAGGCATGATCTGTTGAAGACAGGGTCTGGTGGAGACAGGATCTGGTGGAGACAGAATCTGGTGGAGACAGGGTCTGGTGAAGACAGAGTCTGGTGAAGACAGTATGGTGATGACAGAGTCTGGTGGATAGCGTCTGGTGAAGACAGAATCTGGTGAAGACAGTATGGTGAAGACAGAGTCTGGTGGAGACAAAGTCTGGTGAATACAGAGCTTGATGGAGATAGAGTCTGCTGGACACAGGGTCTGGTGGAGACAGGCTCCGGTGGAGACAGGGTCTGGTGGAGACAGGATCTGGTGCAGACAGGGTCTGGTGGAGACAGAATCAGGTGAAGACAGTATGGTGATGACAGAGTCTGCTGAAGACAGTATGGTGAAGACATAGTCTGGTGTAGACAAAATCTGGTGGAGACAGGGTCTGGTGGAGACAGAGTCTGGTGGAGACAGGGTCTGGTGGAGACAGGGTTTGGTGGAGACAGGGTCTGTTGGAGACAGATTCTGGTGGAGACAGATTCTGCTGGAGACAGAGTCTGGTGAAGACAGCGCTGGGTGGAGACAGAGTCTGGTGAAGACAGGGTCTGGTGTAGACAGGGTCTGGTGGAGACAGTGTCTGGTGAAGCCAGGGTCTGGTGGAGACAGAGTCTGGAGAAGACAGGGTCTGGTGGAGACAGGATCTAGTGGAGACAGGGTCTGGTGAAGACAGAGTCTGGTGAAGACAGTATGGTGAAGACAGAGTCTGGTGAAGACAGTATGGTGAAGACATAGTCTGGTGTAGACAAAATCTGGTGGAGACAGGGTCTGGTGGAGACAGAGTCTGGTGGAGACACGGTCTGGTGGAGACAGGGTCTGGTGGAGACAGTGTCTGGTGGAGACAGAGTCTGGTGGAGAGGGAGTCTGGTGGAGACAGAGTCTGGTGGAGACAGATTCTGGTGGATAGTGCCTGTTGAAGACAGAATCTGGTGAAGACAGTATGGTGAAGACAGAGTCTGGTGGAGACAAAGTCTGGTGAATACAGAGCTTGGTGGAGATAGCATCTGGTGGACACAGGGTCTGGTGGAGACTGGGTCTGGTGGAGACAGGGTCTGGTGAAGACAGGGTCCGGTGGAGACAGTATGGTGATGACAGAGTCTGGTGAAGTCAGTATGGTGAAGACAGAGTCTGGTGTAGACAATACCTGTTGGAGACAGAGTCTGGTGGAGACAGAGTCTGGTGGAGATGGAGTCTGGTGAAGACATGGTCTGGTGGACACAGAGTCTGGTTGAGATAGCGTCTGGTGGAGACAGGGTCTGCTGAAGACAGAGCCTTGTGAAGACAGCGTTGGGTGGTGACAGATTCTGTTGGAGACAGAGTCTGGTGAAGACAGAGTCTGGTGAAGACAGAATCTGGTGGAGATAGACTATGGTGAAGACAGAATCCGGTGGAGACTGGGTCTGGTGGAGACAGAGTCTGGTGGAGACAGAGTTTGGTGAAGACAGGGTCTGGTGAAGACAGGGTCTGGTGAAGATAGAGTCTGGTGTAGACAGTGCTGGGTGGAGACAGAGTCTGTTGGATACAGAGCCTGGTGGAGACAGAGTCTGGTGAAGACAGAATCTGGTGGAAATAGAGTATGGTGAAGACAGAATCTGGTGGAGACTGGGTCTGGTGGAGACAGAGTCTGGTGGAGAGGGAGTCTGGTGGAGACAGAGTCTGGTGGAGACAGATTCTGGTGGAGAGTGCCTGGTGGAGACAGGATCTGGTGGAGACAGGGTCTGGTGAAGACAGAGTCTGGTGAAGACAGTATGGTGATGACAGAGTTTGGTGGATAGCGTCTGGTGAAGACAGAATCTGGTGAAGACAGTATGGTGAAGACAGAGTCTGGTGGAGACAAAGTCTGGTGAATACAGAGCTTGATGGAGATAGAGTCTGGTGGACACAGGGTCTGGTGGAGACAGGCTCCGGTGGAGACAGGCTCTGGTGGAGACAGAGTCTGGTGGCGCTAGAGTCTGGTGAAGACAGCGCTGGGTGGAGACAAATCTGGTTGAGTCAGAGTCGGTGAAAGAATCTGGTGGGGACAGAGTCTGGTGGAGATAGAGTCAGGTGGAGACAGAGTCTGGGGAAGACAGTCTGGTGAAGTCAGAATCTGGTGGCGACAGAGTCTGGTGGAGACAGGGTCTGGTGGAGACAGATTCTGGTGGAGACAGATTCTGATAGAGACAGATTCTGGTGGAGACAGAGTCTGGTGGAGACAGAAACTGGTGAACACTGAGTCTGGAGAAGACAGAGTCTGGTGAAGACAGAGTCTGGTGGAGAAAGGGTCTGGTGGAGGCATGATCTGTTGAAGACAGGGTCTGGTGGAGACAGGATCTGGTGGAGACAGAATCTGGTGGAGACAGGGTCTGGTGAAGACAGAGTCTGGTGAAGACAGTATGGTGATGACAGAGTCTGGTGGATAGCGTCTGGTGAAGACAGAATCTGGTGAAGACAGTATGGTGAAGACAGAGTCTGGTGGAGACAAAGTCTGGTGAATACAGAGCTTGATGGAGATAGAGTCTGCTGGACACAGGGTCTGGTGGAGACAGGCTCCGGTGGAGACAGGGTCTGGTGGAGACAGGATCTGGTGCAGACAGGGTCTGGTGGAGACAGAATCAGGTGAAGACAGTATGGTGATGACAGAGTCTGCTGAAGACAGTATGGTGAAGACATAGTCTGGTGTAGACAAAATCTGGTGGAGACAGGGTCTGGTGGAGACAGAGTCTGGTGGAGACAGGGTCTGGTGGAGACAGGGTTTGGTGGAGACAGGGTCTGTTGGAGACAGATTCTGGTGGAGACAGATTCTGCTGGAGACAGAGTCTGGTGAAGACAGCGCTGGGTGGAGACAGAGTCTGGTGAAGACAGGGTCTGGTGTAGACAGGGTCTGGTGGAGACAGTGTCTGGTGAAGCCAGGGTCTGGTGGAGACAGAGTCTGGAGAAGACAGGGTCTGGTGGAGACAGGATCTAGTGGAGACAGGGTCTGGTGAAGACAGAGTCTGGTGAAGACAGTATGGTGAAGACAGAGTCTGGTGAAGACAGTATGGTGAAGACATAGTCTGGTGTAGACAAAATCTGGTGGAGACAGGGTCTGGTGGAGACAGAGTCTGGTGGAGACACGGTCTGGTGGAGACAGGGTCTGGTGGAGACAGTGTCTGGTGGAGACAGAGTCTGGTGGAGAGGGAGTCTGGTGGAGACAGAGTCTGGTGGAGACAGATTCTGGTGGATAGTGCCTGTTGAAGACAGAATCTGGTGAAGACAGTATGGTGAAGACAGAGTCTGGTGGAGACAAAGTCTGGTGAATACAGAGCTTGGTGGAGATAGCATCTGGTGGACACAGGGTCTGGTGGAGACTGGGTCTGGTGGAGACAGGGTCTGGTGAAGACAGGGTCCGGTGGAGACAGTATGGTGATGACAGAGTCTGGTGAAGTCAGTATGGTGAAGACAGAGTCTGGTGTAGACAATACCTGTTGGAGACAGAGTCTGGTGGAGACAGAGTCTGGTGGAGATGGAGTCTGGTGAAGACATGGTCTGGTGGACACAGAGTCTGGTTGAGATAGCGTCTGGTGGAGACAGGGTCTGCTGAAGACAGAGCCTTGTGAAGACAGCGTTGGGTGGTGACAGATTCTGTTGGAGACAGAGTCTGGTGAAGACAGAGTCTGGTGAAGACAGAATCTGGTGGAGATAGACTATGGTGAAGACAGAATCCGGTGGAGACTGGGTCTGGTGGAGACAGAGTCTGGTGGAGACAGAGTTTGGTGAAGACAGGGTCTGGTGAAGACAGGGTCTGGTGAAGATAGAGTCTGGTGTAGACAGTGCTGGGTGGAGACAGAGTCTGTTGGATACAGAGCCTGGTGGAGACAGAGTCTGGTGAAGACAGAATCTGGTGGAAATAGAGTATGGTGAAGACAGAATCTGGTGGAGACTGGGTCTGGTGGAGACAGAGTCTGGTGGAGACAGAGTCTGGTGGAGACAGGGTCTGGTGAAGACAGGGGCTGGTGAAGACAGGGTCTGGTGAAGACAGAGTCTGGTGTAGACAGTGCTGGGTGGAGACAGAGTCTGGTGCATACAGAGCCTGGTGGAGACAGAATCTGGTGAAGCCAGAATCTGGTGGAGATATAATATGGTGGAGACAGAGCTTGGAGGAGACAGAGTCTGGTAGAGAGAGAGCTTAGTGGAGACAGAGTCTGGTGGTGCTAGAGTCTGGTGAAGACAGCGCTGGGTGGAGACAAATCTGGTTGAGACAGAGTCGGTGAAAGAATCTGGTGGGGACAGAGTCTGGTGGAGATAGAGTCAGGTGGAGACAGAGTCTGGGGAAGACAGTCTGGTGAAGTCAGAATCTGGTGGCGACAGAGTCTGGTGGAGACAGGGTCTGGTGGAGACAGATTCTGGTGGAGACAGATTCTGATAGAGACAGATTCTGGTGGAGACAGAGTCTGGTGGAGATAGAGACTGGTGAACACTGAGTCTGGAGAAGACAGTGTCTGGTGAAGACAGAGTCTGGTGGAGAAAGGGTCTGGTGGAGGCATGATCTGTTGAAGACAGAGTCTGGTGAAGACAGAGTCTTGTGAAGACAGCGCTGGGTGGTGACAGATTCTGCTGGAGACAGAGTCTGGTGAAGACAGAGTCTGGTGAAGACAGAATCTGGTGGAGATAGAGTATGGTGAAGACAGAATCTGGTGGAGACTGGGTCTGGTGGAGACAGAGTCTGGTGGAGACAGGGTCTGGTGAAGACAGGGGCTGGTGAAGACAGAGTCTGGTGAAGACAGTGCTGGGTGGAGACAGAGTCTGGTGGATACAGAGTCTGGTGGAGACAGAATCTGGTAAAGACAGAATCTGGTGGAGATAGAGTATGGTGGAGAGAGAGCTTGGAGGAGACAGAGTCTGGTGGAGACAGAGCTTAGTGGAGACAGAGTCTGGTGAAGACAGCGCTGGGTGGAGACAAATCTGGTTGAGACATTGTCGGTGAAAGAATCTGGTGGAGACAGAGTCTGGTGGAGATAGAGCCAGGTGGAGACAGAGTCTGCGGAAGACAGTCTGGTGAAGTCTGAGTCTGGTGGCGACAGAGTCTGGTGGAGACAGGGTCTGGTGGAGACAGATTCTGGTGGAGACAGATTCTGATGGAGACAGAGTCTGGTGGAGACAGAGTCTGGTGGAGACAGGGTCTGGTGGAGACAGAGACTGGTGAACACTGATTCTGGAGAAGACAGAGTCTGGTGAAGACAGAGTCTGGTGGAGACAGAGTCTGGTGTAGACAGGGTCTGGTGGAGACATGATCTGGTGAAGACAGGGTCTGGTGGAGACAGTGTCTGGTGAAGACAGGGTCTGGTGGAGACAGGATCTGGTGGAGACAGGACCTGGTGGAGACAGGGTCTGGTGAAGGCAGAGTCTGGTGAAGGCAGTATGGTGATGACAGAGTCTGGTGGAGAGCGTCTGGTGAAGACAGAATCTGGTGAAGACAGTATGGTGAAGACAGAGTCTGGTGGAGACAAAGTCTGGTGAATACAGAGCTTGATGGAGATAGAGTCTGGTGGACACAGGGTCTGGTGGAGACAGGCTCCGGTGGAGACAGGGTCTGGTGGAGACAGGGTCTGGTGCAGACAGGGTCTGGTGGAGACAGAGTCAGGTGAAGACAGTATGGTGATGACAGAGTCTGGTGAAGACAGTATGGTGAAGACATAGTCTGGTGTAGACAAAATCTGGTGGAGACAGGGACTGGTGGAGACAGAGTCTGGTGGAGACAGGGTCTGGTGGAGACAGGGTTTGGTGGAGACAGGGTCTGGTGGAGACAGATTCTGGTGGAGACAGATTCTGCAGGAGACAGAGTCTGGTGGAGACAGAGTCTGGTGGAGACAGAGACTGGTGGAGACAGAGTCTGGTGAAGACAGAGTCCGGTGAAGACAGAGTCTGGAGAAGACAGAGTCTTGTGAAGACAGAGTCTGGTGAAGAAAGCGCTGGGTGGAGACAGAGTCTGGTGAAGACAGAGTCTCTTGAAGAAAGAGTCTGGTGGAGACAAGGTCTGGTGTAGACAGGGTCTGGTGGAGACAGTGTCTGGTGACGCCAGGGTCTGGTGGAGACAAAGTCTGGAGAAGACAGGGTCTGGTGGAGACAGGATCTAGTGGAGACAGGGTCTGGTGAAGACAGAGTCTGGTGAAGACAGTATGGTGAAGACAGAGTCTGGTGAAGACAGTATGGTGAAGACAGAGACTTGTGGAGGCAAAGTTTGGTGGAGACAGAGTCTGGTGGAGAGGGAGTCTGGTGGAGACAGAGCCTGGTGGAGACAGATTCTGGTGGAGAGTGCCTGGTGAAGACAGAATCTGGTGAAGACTGTACGGTGAAGACAGAGTCTGGTGGAGACAAAGTCTGGTGAATACAGAGCTTGATGGAGATAGCATCTGCTGGACACAGTGTCTGGTGGAGATAGGGTCTGGTGGAGACAGGGTCTGGTGAAGACAGGGTCTGGTGGAGACAGGGTCTGGTGGAGACAGAGTCAGTTGAAGACAGTATGGTGATCACAGAGTCTGGTGAAGTCAGTATGGCGAAGACAGAGTCTGGTGTAGACAAAATCTGGTGGAGACAGAGTCTGGTGGAGACAGAGTCTGGTGGAGACAGAGTCTGGTGAAGACATGGTCTGGTGGACACAGAGTCTGGTTGAGACAGCGTCTGGTGGAGACAGGGTCTGGTGAAGACAGAGTCTTGTGAAGACAGCGCTGGGTGGTGACAGATTCTGTTGGAGACAGAGTCTGGTGAAGACAGAGTCTGGTGAAGACAGAATCTGGTGGAGATAGAGTATGGTGAAGACATGGTCTGGTGGACACAGAGTCTGGTTGAGACAGCGTCTGGTGGAGAAAGGGTCTGGTGAAGACAGAGTCTGGTGAAGCCAGGGTCTGGTGGAGACAGGGTCTGGTGAAGACAGGGTCTGGTGGAGACAGGGTCTGGTGGAGACAGAGTCAGTTGAAGACAGTATGGTGATCACAGAGTCTGGTGAAGTCAGTATGGCGAAGACAGAGTCTGGTGTAGACAAAATCTGGTGGAGACAGAGTCTGGTGGAGACAGAGTCTGGTGGAGACAGAGTCTGGTGAAGACATGGTCTGGTGGACACAGAGTCTGGTTGAGACAGCGTCTGGTGGAGACAGGGTCTGGTGAAGACAGAGTCTTGTGAAGACAGCGCTGGGTGGTGACAGATTCTGTTGGAGACAGAGTCTGGTGAAGACAGAGTCTGGTGAAGACAGAATCTGGTGGAGATAGAGTATGGTGAAGACAGAATCTGGTGGAGACTGGGTCTGGTGGAGACAGAATCTGGTGGAGACAGAGTCTGGTGGAGACAGGGTCTGGTGAAGACAGGGGCTGGTGAAGACAGGGTCTGGTGAAGACAGAGTCTGGTGTAGACAGTGCTGGGTGGAGACAGAGTCTGGTGCATACAGAGCCTGGTGCAGACAGAATCTGGTGAAGCCAGAATCTGGTGGAGATATAATATGGTGGAGACAGAGCTTGGAGGAGACAGAGTCTGGTAGAGAGAGAGCTTAGTGGAGACAGAGTATGGTGGCGCTAGAGTCTGGTGAAGACAGAGCTGGGTGGAGACAAATCTGGTTGAGACAGAGTCGGTGAAAGAATCTGGTGGGGACAGAGTCTGGTGGAGATAGAGCCAGGTGGAGACAGAGCCTGGTGGAGACAGGATCTGGTGGAGACAGGATCTGGTGGAGACAGGGTCTGGTGAAGAGAGAGTCTGGTGAAGACAGTATGGTGATGACAGAGTCTGGTGGATAGCGTCTGGTGAAGACAGAATCTGGTGAAGACAGTATGGTGAAGACAGAGTCTGGTGGAGACAAAGTCTGGTGAATACAGAGCTTGATGGAGATAGAGTCTGGTGGACACAGGGTCTGGTGGAGACAGGCTCCGGTGGAGACAGGGTCTGGTGGAGACAGGGTCTGGTGCAGACAGGGTCTGGTGGAGACAGAGTCAGGTGAAGACAGTATGGTGATGACAGAGTCTGGTGAAGACAGTATGGTGAAGACATAGTCTGGTGTAGACAAAATCTGGTGGAGACAGTGTCTGGTGGAGACAGAGTCTGGTGGAGACAGGGTCTGGTGGAGACAGGGTTTGGTGGAGACAGGGTCTGGTGGAGACAGATTCTGGTGGAGACAGATTCTGCTGGAGACAGAGTCTGGTGGAGACAGAGTCTGGTGGAGACAGAGACTGGTGGAGACAGAGTCTGGTGAAGACAGAGCCTGGTGAAGACAGAGTCTGGAGAAGACAGAGTCTTGTGAAGACAGAGTCTGGTGAAGACAGCGCTGGGTGGAGACAGAGTCTGGTGAAGACAGGGTCTGGTGTAGACAGTGTCTGGTTGAGACAGTGTCTGGTGACGCAAGGGTCTGGTGGAGACAGAGTCTAGAGAAGACAGGGTCTGGTGGAGACAGGATCTAGTGGAGACAGTGTCTGGTGAAGACAGAGTCTGGTGAAGACAGTATGGTGATGACATAGTCTGGTGAAGACAGTATGGTGAAGACAGAGACTTGTGGAGGCAAAGTCTGGTGGAGACAGAGTCTGGTGGAGAGGGAGTCTGGTGGAGACAGAGTCTGGTGGAGACAGATTCTGGTGGAGAGTGCCTGGTGAAGACAGAATCTTGTGAAGACAGTGTGGTGAAGACAGAGTCTGGTGGAGACAAAGTCTGGTGAATACAGAGCTTGATGGAGATAGCATCTGGTGGACACAGGGTCTGGTGGAGACAGGGTCTGGTGGAGACAGCGTCTGGTGAAGACAGGGTCTGGTGGAGACAGGGTCTGGTGGAGACAGAGTCAGGTGAAGACAGTATGGTGATGACAGAGTCTGGTGAAGTCAGTATGGTGAAGACAGAGTCTGGTGTAGACAAAACCTGGTGGAGACAGAGTCTGGTGGAGACAGAGTCTGGTGGAGATAGAGTCTGGTGGAGACAGGGTCTGGTGAAGACAGGGGCTGGTGAAGACAGGGTCTGGTGAAGACAGAGTCTGGTGTAGACAGTGCTGGGTGGAGACGGAGCCTCGTGGATACAGAGCCTGGTGGAGACAGAATCTGGTGAAGCCAGAATCTGGTGGAGATATAATATGGTGGAGACAGAGCTTGGAGGAGACAGGGTCTGGTAGAGAAAGAGCTTAGTGGAGACAGAGTCTGGTGGTGCTAGAGTGTGGTGAAGACAGCGCTGGGTGGAGACAAATCTGGTTGAGACAGAGTCGGTGAAAGAATCTGGTGGGGACAGAGTCTGGTGGAGATAGAGCCAGGTGGAGACAGAGTCTGGTGGAGACAGGATCTGGTGGAGACAGGATCTGGTGGAGACAGGGTCTGGTGAAGACAGAGTCTGGTGAAGACAGTATGGTGATGACAGAGTTTGGTGGATAGCGTCTGGTGAAGACAGAATCTGGTGAAGACAGTATGGTGAAGACAGAGTCTGGTGGAGACAAAGTCTGGTGAATACAGAGCTTGATGGAGATAGAGTCTGGTGGACACAGGGTCTGGTGGAGACAGGCTCTGGTGGAGACAGGCTCTGGTGGAGACAGAGTCTGGTGGCGCTAGAGTCTGGTGAAGACAGCGCTGGGTGGAGACAAATCTGGTTGAGTCAGAGTCGGTGAAAGAATCTGGTGGGGACAGAGTCTGGTGGAGATAGAGTCAGGTGGAGACAGAGTCTGGGGAAGACAGTCTGGTGAAGTCAGAATCTGGTGGCGACAGAGTCTGGTGGAGACAGGGTCTGGTGGAGACAGATTCTGGTGGAGACAGATTCTGATAGAGACAGATTCTGGTGGAGACAGAGTCTGGTGGAGACAGAGACTGGTGAACACTGAGTCTGGAGAAGACAGAGTCTGGTGAAGACAGAGTCTGGTGGAGAAAGGGTCTGGTGGAGGCATGATCTGTTGAAGACAGGGTCTGGTGGAGACAGGATCTGGTGGAGACAGAATCTGGTGGAGACAGGGTCTGGTGAAGACAGAGTCTGGTGAAGACAGTATGGTGATGACAGAGTCTGGTGGATAGCGTCTGGTGAAGACAGAATCTGGTGAAAACAGTATGGTGAAGACAGAGTCTGGTGGAGACAAAGTCTGGTGAATACAGAGCTTGATGGAGATAGAGTCTGCTGGACACAGGGTCTGGTGGAGACAGGCTCCGGTGGAGACAGGGTCTGGTGGAGACAGGATCTGGTGCAGACAGGGTCTGGTGGAGACAGAATCAGGTGAAGACAGTATGGTGATGACAGAGTCTGGTGAAGACAGTATGGTGAAGACATAGTCTGGTGTAGACAAAATCTGGTGGAGACAGGGTCTGGTGGAGACAGAGTCTGGTGGAGACAGGGTCTCGTGGAGACAGGGTTTGGTGGAGACAGGGTCTGTTGGAGACAGATTCTGGTGGAGACAGATTCTGCTGGAGACAGAGTCTGGTGAAGACAGCGCTGGGTGGAGACAGAGTCTGGTGAAGACAGGGTCTGGTGTAGACAGGGTCTGGTGGAGACAGTGTCTGGTGAAGCCAGGGTCTGGTGGAGACAGAGTCTGGAGAAGACAGGGTCTGGTGGAGACAGGATCTAGTGGAGACAGGGTCTGGTGAAGACAGAGTCTGGTGAAGACAGTATGGTGAAGACAGAGTCTGGTGAAGACAGTATGGTGAAGACATAGTCTGGTGTAGCCAAAATCTGGTGGAGACAGGGTCTGGTGGAGACAGAGTCTGGTGGAGACAGGGTCTGGTGGAGACAGGGTCTGGTGGAGACAGTGTCTGGTGGAGACAGAGTCTGGTGGAGAGGGAGTCTGGTGGAGACAGAGTCTGGTGGAGACAGATTCTGGTGGATAGTGCCTGGTGAAGACAGAATCTGGTGAAGACAGTATGGTGAAGACAGAGTCTGGTGGAGACAAAGTCTGGCGAATACAGAGCTTGATGGAGATAGCATCTGGTGGACACAGGGTCTGGTGGAGACTGGGTCTGGTGGAGACAGGGTCTGGTGAAGACAGGGTCTGGTGGAGACAGTATGGTGATGACAGAGTCTGGTGAAGTCAGTATGGTGAAGACAGAGTCTGGTGTAGACAATACCTGTTGGAGACAGAGTCTGGTGGAGACAGAGTCTGGTGGAGATGGAGTCTGGTGAAGACATGGTCTGGTGGACACAGAGTCTGGTTGAGATAGCGTCTGGTGGAGACAGGGTCTGCTGAAGACAGAGCCTTGTGAAGACAGCGTTGGGTGGTGACAGATTTTGTTGGAGACAGAGTCTGGTGAAGACAGAGTCTGGTGAAGACAGAATCTGGTGGAGATAGACTATGGTGAAGACAGAATCCGGTGGAGACTGGGTCTGGTGGAGACAGAGTCTGGTGGAGACAGAGTTTGGTGAAGACAGGGTCTGGTGAAGATAGAGTCTGGTGTAGACAGTGCTGGGTGGAGACAGAGTCTGGTGGATACAGAGCCTGGTGGAGACAGAGTCTGCTGAAGACAGAATCTGGTGGAGATAGAGTATGGTGAAGACAGAATCTGGTGGAGACTGGGTCTGGTGGAGACAGAGTCTGGTGGAGACAGAGTCTGGTGGAGACAGGGTCTGGTGAAGACAGGGGCTGGTGAAGACAGCGTCTGGTGAAGACAGAGTCTGGTGTAGACAGTGCTGGGTGGAGACAGAGTCTGGTGCATACAGAGCCTGGTGGAGACAGAATCTGGTGAAGCCAGAATCTGGTGGAGATATAATATGGTGGAGACAGAGCTTGGAGGAGACAGAGTCTGGTAGAGAGAGAGCTTAGTGGAGACAGAGTCTGGTGGTGCTAGAGTCTGGTGAAGACAGCGCTGGGTGGAGACAAATCTGGTTGAGACAGAGTCGGTGAAAGAATCTGGTGGGGACAGAGTCTGGTGGAGATAGAGCCAGGTGGAGACAGAGCCTGGTGGAGACAGGATCTGGTGGAGACAGGATCTGGTGGAGACAGGGTCTGGTGAAGAGAGAGTCTGGTGAAGACAGTATGGTGATGACAGAGTCTGGTGGATAGCGTCTGGTGAAGACAGAATCTGGTGAAGACAGTATTGTGAAGACAGAGTCTGGTGGAGACAAAGTCTGGTGAATACAGAGCTTGATGGAGATAGAGTCTGGTGGACACAGGGTCTGGTGGAGACAGGCTCCGGTGGAGACAGGGTCTGGTGGAGACAGTATGGTGATGACATAGTCTGGTGAAGACAGTATGGTGAAGACAGAGACTTGTGGAGGCAAAGTCTGGTGGAGACAGAGTCTGGTGGAGAGGGAGTCTGGTGGAGACAGAGTCTGGTGGAGACAGATTCTGGTGGAGAGTGCCTGGTGAAGACAGAATCTGGTGAAGACAGTATGGTGAAGACAGAGTCTGGTGGAGACAAATTCTGGTGAATACAGATCTTGATGGAGATAGCATCTGGTGGACACAGGGTCTGGTGGAGACAGGGTCTGGTGGAGACAGGGTCTGGTGAAGACAGGGTCTGGTGGAGACAGGGTCTGGTGGAGACAGAGTCAGGTGAAGACAGTATGGTGATGACAGAGTCTGGTGAAGTCAGTATGGTGAAGACAGTGTCTGGTGTAGACAAAACCTGGTGGAGACAGAGTCTGGTGGAGACAGAGTCTGGTGGAGATAGAGTCTGGTGGAGACAGGGTCTGGTGAAGACAGGGGCTGGTGAAGACAGGGTCTGGTGAAGACAGAGTCTGGTGAAGACAGTATGGTGATGACAGAGTCTGGTGGATAGCGTCTGGTGAAGACAGAATCTGGTGAAGACAGTATGGTGAAGACAGAGTCTGGTGGAGACAAAGTCTGGTGAATACAGAGCTTGATGGAGATAGAGTCTGCTGGACACAGGGTCTGGTGGAGACAGGCTCCGGTGGAGACAGGGTCTGGTGGAGACAGGATCTGGTGCAGACAGTGTCTGGTGGAGACAGAATCAGGTGAAGACAGTATGGTGATGACAGAGTCTGCTGAAGACAGTATGGTGAAGACATAGTCTGGTGTAGACAAAATCTGGTGGAGACAGGGTCTGGTGGAGACAGAGTCTGGTGGAGACAGGGTCTGGTGGAGACAGGGTTTGGTGGAGACAGGGTCTGTTGGAGACAGATTCTGGTGGAGACAGATTCTGCTGGAGACAGAGTCTGGTGGAGACAGAGTCTGGTGGAGACAGAGACTGGTGGTGACAATCTGGTGAAGACAGAGTCTGGTGAAGACAGAGTCTGGAGAAGACAGAGTCTTGTGAAGACAGAGTCTGGTGAAGACAGCGCTGGGTGGAGACAGAGTCTGGTGAAGACAGGGTCTGGTGTAGACAGGGTCTGGTGGAGACAGTGTCTGGTGAAGCCAGGGTCTGGTGGAGACAGAGTCTGGAGAAGACAGGGTCTGGTGGAGACAGGATCTAGTGGAGACAGGGTCTGGTGAAGACAGAGTCTGGTGAAGACAGTATGGTGAAGACAGAGTCTGGTGAAGACAGTATGGTGAAGACAGAGACTTGTGGAGGCAAAGTCTGGTGGAGACAGAGTCTGGTGGAGAGGGAGTCTGGTGGAGACAGAGTCTGGTGGAGACAGATTCTGGTGGATAGTGCCTGGTGAAGACAGAATCTGGTGAAGACAGTATGGTGAAGACAGAGTCTGGTGGAGACAAAGTCTGGTGAATACAGAGCTTGATGGAGATAGCATCTGGTGGACACAGGATCTGGTGGAGACTGGGTCTGGTGGAGACAGGGTCTGGTGAAGACAGGGTCTGGTGGAGACAGTATGGTGATGACAGAGTCTGGTGAAGTCAGTATGGTGAAGACAGAGTCTGGTGTAGACAATACCTGTTGGAGACAGAGTCTGGTGGAGACAGAGTCTGGTGGAGATGGAGTCTGGTGAAGACATGGTCTGGTGGACACAGAGTCTGGTTGAGACAGCGTCTGGTGGAGACAGGGTCTGCTGAAGACAGAGTCTTGTGAAGACAGCGTTGGGTGGTGACAGATTCTGTTGGAGACAGAGTCTGGTGAAGACAGAGTCTGGTGAAGACAGAATCTGGTGGAGATAGAGTATGGTGAAGACAGAATCCGGTGGAGACTGGGTCTGGTGGAGACAGAGTTTGGTGGAGACAGGGTCTGGTGAAGACAGGGTCTGGTGAAGATAGAGTCTGGTGTAGACAGTGCTGGGTGGAGACAGAGTCTGGTGGATACAGAGCCTGGTGGAGACAGAGTCTGGTGAAGACAGAATCTGGTGGAGATAGAGTATGGTGAAGACAGAATCTGGTGGAGACTGGGTCTGGTGGAGACAGAGTCTGGTGGAGACAGAGTCTGGTGGAGACAGGGTCTGGTGAAGACAGGGGCTGGTGAAGACAGTATGGTGAAGACAGAGTCTGGTGGAGACAAAGTCTGGTGAATACAGAGCTTGATGGAGATAGAGTCTGCTGGACACAGGGTCTGGTGGAGACAGGCTCCGGTGGAGACAGGGTCTGGTGGAGACAGGATCTGGTGCAGACAGGGTCTGGTGGAGACAGAATCAGGTGAAGACAGTATGGTGATGACAGAGTCTGCTGAAGACAGTATGGTGAAGACATAGTCTGGTGTAGACAAAATCTGGTGGAGACAGGGTCTGGTGGAGACAGAGTCTGGTGGAGACAGGGTCTGGTGGAGACAGGGTCTGGTGGAGACAGGGTCTGTTGGAGACAGATTCTGGTGGAGACAGATTCTGCTGGAGACAGAGTCTGGTGGAGACAGAGTCTGGTGGAGACAGAGTCTGGTGGAGACAGAGACTGGTGGAGACAGTCTGGTGAAGACAGAGTCTGGTGAAGACAGAGTCTGGAGAAGACAGAGTCTTGTGAAGACAGAGTCTGGTGAAGACAGCGCTGGGTGGAGACAGAGTCTGGTGAAGACAGGGTCTGGTGTAGACAGAGTCTGGTGGAGACAGGGTCTGGTGAAGACAGGGGCTGGTGAAGACAGTATGGTGAAGACAGAGTCTGGTGGAGACAAATTCTGGTGAATACAGAGCTTGATGGAGATAGAGTCTGCTGGACACAGGGTCTGGTGGAGACAGGCTCCGGTGGAGACAGGGTCTGGTGGAGACAGGATCTGGTGCAGACAGGGTCTGGTGGAGACAGAATCAGGTGAAGACAGTATGGTGATGACAGAGTCTGCTGAAGACAGTATGGTGAAGACATAGTCTGGTGTAGACAAAATCTGGTGGAGACAGGGTCTGGTGGAGACAGAGTCTGGTGGAGACAGGGTCTGGTGGAGACAGGGTCTGGTGGAGACAGGGTCTGTTGGAGACAGATTCTGGTGGAGACAGATTCTGCTGGAGACAGAGTCTGGTGGAGACAGAGTCTGGTGGAGACAGAGTCTGGTGGAGACAGAGACTGGTGGAGACAGTCTGGTGAAGACAGAGTCTGGTGAAGACAGAGTCTGGAGAAGACAGAGTCTTGTGAAGACAGAGTCTGGTGAAGACAGCGCTGGGTGGAGACAGAGTCTGGTGAAGACAGGGTCTGGTGTAGACAGGGTCTGGTGGAGACAGTGTCTGGTGAAGCCAGGGTCTGGTGGAGACAGAGTCTGGAGAAGACAGGGTCTGGTGGAGACAGGATCTAGTGGAGACAGGGTCTGGTGAAGACAGAGTCTGGTGAAGACAGTATGGTGAAGACAGAGTCTGGTGAAGACAGTATGGTGAAGACAGAGACTTGTGGAGGCAAAGTCTGGTGGAGACAGAGTCTGGTGGAGAGGGAGTCTGGTGGAGACAGAGTCTGGTGGAGACAGATTCTGGTGGATAGTGCCTGGTGAAGACAGAATCTGGTGAAGACAGTATGGTGAAGACAGAGTCTGGTGGAGACAAAGTCTGGTGAACACAGAGCTTGATGGAGATAGCATCTGGTGGACACGGGGTCTGGTGGAGACTGGGTCTGGTGGAGACAGGGTCTGGTGAAGACAGGGTCTGGTGGAGACAGTATGGTGATGACAGAGTCTGGTGAAGTCAGTATGGTGAAGACAGAGTCTGGTGTAGACAATACCTGTTGGAGACAGAGTCTGGTGGAGACAGAGTCTGGTGGAGATGGAGTCTGGTGAAGACATGGTCTGGTGGACACAGAGTCTGGTTGAGACAGCGTCTGGTGGAGACAGGGTCTGCTGAAGACAGAGTCTTGTGAAGACAGCGTTGGGTGGTGACAGATTTTGTTGGAGACAGAGTCTGGTGAAGACAGAGTCTGGTGAAGACAGAATCTGGTGGAGATAGAGTATGGTGAAGACAGAATCCGGTGGAGACTGGGTCTGGTGGAGACAGAGTTTGGTGGAGACAGGGTCTGGTGAAGACAGGGTCTGGTGAAGATAGAGTCTGGTGTAGACAGTGCTGGGTGGAGACAGAGTCTGGTGGATACAGAGCCTGGTGGAGACAGAGTCTGGTGAAGACAGAATCTGGTGGAGATAGAGTATGGTGAAGACAGAATCTGGTGGAGACTGGGTCTGGTGGAGACAGAGTCTGGTGGAGACAGAGTCTGGTGGAGACAGGGTCTGGTGAAGACAGGGGCTGGTGAAGACAGTATGGTGAAGACAGAGTCTGGTGGAGACAAAGTCTGGTGAATACAGAGCTTGATGGAGATAGAGTCTGCTGGACACAGGGTCTGGTGGAGACAGGCTCCGGTGGAGACAGGGTCTGGTGGAGACAGGATCTGGTGCAGACAGGGTCTGGTGGAGACAGAATCAGGTGAAGACAGTATGGTGATGACAGAGTCTGCTGAAGACAGTATGGTGAAGACATAGTCTGGTGTAGACAAAATCTGGTGGAGACAGGGTCTGGTGGAGACAGAGTCTGGTGGAGACAGGGTCTGGTGGAGACAGGGTTTGGTGGAGACAGGGTCTGTTGGAGACAGATTCTGGTGGAGACAGATTCTGCTGGAGACAGAGTCTGGTGGAGACAGAGTCTGGTGGAGACAGAGACTGGTGGAGACAGTCTGGTGAAGACAGAGTCTGGTGAAGACAGAGTCTGGAGAAGACAGAGTCTTGTGAAGACAGAGTCTGGTGAAGACAGCGCTGGGTGGAGACAGAGTCTGGTGAAGACAGGGTCTGGTGTAGACAGGGTCTGGTGGAGACAGTGTCTGGTGAAGCCAGGGTCTGGTGGAGACAGAGTCTGGAGAAGACAGGGTCTGGTGGAGACAGGATCTAGTGGAGACAGGGTCTGGTGAAGACAGAGTCTGGTGAAGACAGTGTGGTAAAGACAGAGTCTGGTGAAGACAGTATGGTGAAGACAGAGACTTGTGGAGGCAAAGTCTGGTGGAGACAGAGTCTGGTGGAGAGGGAGTCTGGTGGAGACAGAGTCTGGTGGAGACAGATTCTGGTGGATAGTGCCTGGTGAAGACAGAATCTGGTGAAGACAGTATGGTGAAGACAGAGTCTGGTGGAGACAAAGTCTGGTGAATACAGAGCTTGATGGAGATAGCATCTGGTGGACACAGGGTCTGGTGGAGACTGGGTCTGGTGGAGACAGGGTCTGGTGAAGACAGGGTCTGGTGGAGACAGTATGGTGATGACAGAGTCTGGTGAAGTCAGTATGGTGAAGACAGAGTCTGGTGTAGACAATACCTGTTGGAGACAGAGTCTGGTGGAGACAGAGTCTGGTGGAGATGGAGTCTGGTGAAGACATGGTCTGGTGGACACAGAGTCTGGTTGAGACAGCGTCTGGTGGAGACAGGGTCTGCTGAAGACAGAGTCTTGTGAAGACAGATTCTGGTGAAGACAGAATCTGGTGGAGATAGAGTATGGTGAAGACAGAATCCGGTGGAGACTGGGTCTGGTGGAGACAGAGTTTGGTGGAGACAGGGTCTGGTGAAGACAGGGTCTGGTGAAGATAGTGTCTGGTGTAGACAGTGCTGGGTGGAGACAGAGTCTGGTGGATACAGAGCCTGGTGGAGACAGAGTCTGGTGAAGACAGAATCTGGTGGAGATAGAGTATGGTGAAGACAGAATCTGGTGGAGACTGGGTCTGGTGGAGACAGAGTCTGGTGGAGACAGAGTCTGGTGGA
The DNA here is from genome assembly GCF_052327205.1 of Somniosus microcephalus. NCBI lineage: Eukaryota > Metazoa > Chordata > Chondrichthyes > Squaliformes > Somniosidae > Somniosus > Somniosus microcephalus. Next base: position 656,553 of record NW_028225234.1, on the reverse strand, counting down.
GACAGGGTCTGGTGAAGACAGGGGCTGGTGAAGACAGGGTCTGGTGAAGACAGAGTCTGGTGTAGACAGTGCTGGGTGGAGACAGAGTCTGGTGCATACAGAGCCTGGTGGAGACAGAATCTGGTGAAGCCAGAATCTGGTGGAGATATAATATGGTGGAGACAGAGCTTGGAGGAGACAGAGTCTGGTAGAGAGAGAGCTTAGTGGAGACAGAGTCTGGTGGTGCTAGAGTCTGGTGAAGACAGCGCTGGGTGGAGACAAATCTGGTTGAGACAGAGTCGGTGAAAGAATCTGGTGGGGACAGAGTCTGGTGGAGATAGAGCCAGGTGGAGACAGAGCCTGGTGGAGACAGGATCTGGTGGAGACAGGATCTGGTGGAGACAGGGTCTGGTGAAGAGAGAGTCTGGTGAAGACAGTATGGTGATGACAGAGTCTGGTGGATAGCGTCTGGTGAAGACAGAATCTGGTGAAGACAGTATGGTGAAGACAGAGTCTGGTGGAGACAAGGTCTGGTGAATACAGAGCTTGATGGAGATAGAGTCTGGTGGACACAGGGTCTGGTGGAGACAAGCTCCGGTGGAGACAGGGTCTGGTGGAGACAGGGTCTGGTGCAGAGAGTGTCTGGTGGAGACAGAGTCAGGTGAAGACAGTATGGTGATGACAGAGTCTGGTGAAGACAGTATGGTGAAGACATAGTCTGGTGTAGACAAAATCTGGTGGAGACAGTGTCTGGTGGAGACAGAGTCTGGTGGAGACAGGGTCTGGTGGAGACAGGGTTTGGTGGAGACAGGGTCTGGTGGAGACAGATTCTGGTGGAGACAGATTCTGCCGGAGACAGAGTCTGGTGGAGACAGAGTCTGGTGGAGACAGAGACTGGTGGAGACAGAGTCTGGTGAAGACAGAGTCTGGTGAAGACAGAGTCTGGAGAAGACAGAGTCTTGTGAAGACAGAGTCTGGTGAAGACAGCGCTGGGTGGAGACAGAGTCTGGTGAAGACAGGGTCTGGTGTAGACAGTGTCTGGTGGAGACAGTGTCTGGTGATGCCAGGGTCTGGTGGAGACAGAGTCTGGAGAAGACAGGGTCTGGTGGAGACAGGATCTAGTGGAGACAGTGTCTGGTGAAGACAGAGTCTGGTGAAGACAGTATGGTGATGACATAGTCTGGTGAAGACAGTATGGTGAAGACAGAGACTTGTGGAGGCAAAGTCTGGTGGAGACAGAGTCTGGTGGAGAGGGAGTCTGGTGGAGACAGAGTCTGGTGGAGACAGAGTCTGGTGGAGACAGATTCTGGTGGAGAGTGCCTGGTGAAGACAGAATCTGGTGAAGACAGTATGGTGAAGACAGAGTCTGGTGGAGACATATTCTGGTGAATACAGAGCTTGATGGAGATAGCATCTGGTGGACACAGGGTCTGGTGGAGACAGGGTCTGGTGGAGACAGGGTCTGGTGAAGACAGGGTCTGGTGGAGACAGGGTCTGGTGGAGACAGAGTCAGGTGAAGACAGTATGGTGATGACAGAGTCTGGTGAAGTCAGTATGGTGAAGACAGAGTCTGGTGTCGACAAACCTGGTGGAGACAGAGTCTGGTGGAGACAGAGTCTGGTGGAGATAGAGTCTGGTGGAGACAGGGTCTGGTGAAGACAGGGGCTGGTGAAGACAGGGTCTGGTGAAGACAGAGTCTGGTGAAGACAGTATGGTGATGACAGAGTCTGGTGGATAGCGTCTGGTGAAGACAGAATCTGGTGAAGACAGTATGGTGAAGACAGAGTCTGGTGGAGACAAAGTCTGGTGAATACAGAGCTTGATGGAGATAGAGTCTGCTGGACACAGGGTCTGGTGGAGACAGGCTCCGGTGGAGACAGGGTCTGGTGGAGACAGGATCTGGTGCAGACAGGGTCTGGTGGAGACAGAATCAGGGGAAGACAGTATGGTGATGACAGAGTCTGCTGAAGACAGTATGGTGAAGACATAGTCTGATGTAGACAAAATCTGGTGGAGACAGGGTCTGGTGGAGACAGAGTCTGGTGGAGACAGGTTCTGGTGGAGACAGGGTTTGGTGGAGACAGGGTCTGGTGGAGACAGATTCTGCTGGAGACAGATTCTGCTGGAGACAGAGTCTGGTGGAGACAGAGTCTGGTGGAGACAGAGACTGGTGGAGATGGAGTCTGGTGAAGACATGGTCTGGTGGACACAGAGTCTGGTTGAGACAGCGTCTGGTGGAGACAGGGTCTGCTGAAGACAGAGTCTTGTGAAGACAGCGTTGGGTGGTGACAGATTTTGTTGGAGACAGAGTCTGGTGAAGACAGAGTCTGGTGAAGACAGAATCTGGTGGAGATAGAGTATGGTGAAGACAGAATCCGGTGGAGACTGGGTCTGGTGGAGACAGAGTTTGGTGGAGACAGGGTCTGGTGAAGACAGGGTCTGGTGAAGATAGAGTCTGGTGTAGACAGTGCTGGGTGGAGACAGAGTCTGGTGGATACAGAGCCTGGTGGAGACAGAGTCTGGTGAAGACAGAATCTGGTGGAGATAGAGTATGGTGAAGACAGAATCTGGTGGAGACTGGGTCTGGTGGAGACAGAGTCTGGTGGAGACAGAGTCTGGTGGAGACAGGGTCTGGTGAAGACAGGGGCTGGTGAAGACAGTATGGTGAAGACAGAGTCTGGTGGAGACAAAGTCTGGTGAATACAGAGCTTGATGGAGATAGAGTCTGCTGGACACAGGGTCTGGTGGAGACAGGCTCCGGTGGAGACAGGGTCTGGTGGAGACAGGATCTGGTGCAGACAGGGTCTGGTGGAGACAGAATCAGGTGAAGACAGTATGGTGATGACAGAGTCTGCTGAAGACAGTATGGTGAAGACATAGTCTGGTGTAGACAAAATCTGGTGGAGACAGGGTCTGGTGGAGACAGAGTCTGGTGGAGACAGGGTCTGGTGGAGACAGGGTTTGGTGGAGACAGGGTCTGTTGGAGACAGATTCTGGTGGAGACAGATTCTGCTGGAGACAGAGTCTGGTGGAGACAGAGTCTGGTGGAGACAGAGACTGGTGGAGACAGTCTGGTGAAGACAGAGTCTGGTGAAGACAGAGTCTGGAGAAGACAGAGTCTTGTGAAGACAGAGTCTGGTGAAGACAGCGCTGGGTGGAGACAGAGTCTGGTGAAGACAGGGTCTGGTGTAGACAGGGTCTGGTGGAGACAGTGTCTGGTGAAGCCAGGGTCTGGTGGAGACAGAGTCTGGAGAAGACAGGGTCTGGTGGAGACAGGATCTAGTGGAGACAGGGTCTGGTGAAGACAGAGTCTGGTGAAGACAGTGTGGTAAAGACAGAGTCTGGTGAAGACAGTATGGTGAAGACAGAGACTTGTGGAGGCAAAGTCTGGTGGAGACAGAGTCTGGTGGAGAGGGAGTCTGGTGGAGACAGAGTCTGGTGGAGACAGATTCTGGTGGATAGTGCCTGGTGAAGACAGAATCTGGTGAAGACAGTATGGTGAAGACAGAGTCTGGTGGAGACAAAGTCTGGTGAATACAGAGCTTGATGGAGATAGCATCTGGTGGACACAGGGTCTGGTGGAGACTGGGTCTGGTGGAGACAGGGTCTGGTGAAGACAGGGTCTGGTGGAGACAGTATGGTGATGACAGAGTCTGGTGAAGTCAGTATGGTGAAGACAGAGTCTGGTGTAGACAATACCTGTTGGAGACAGAGTCTGGTGGAGACAGAGTCTGGTGGAGATGGAGTCTGGTGAAGACATGGTCTGGTGGACACAGAGTCTGGTTGAGACAGCGTCTGGTGGAGACAGGGTCTGCTGAAGACAGAGTCTTGTGAAGACAGATTCTGGTGAAGACAGAATCTGGTGGAGATAGAGTATGGTGAAGACAGAATCCGGTGGAGACTGGGTCTGGTGGAGACAGAGTTTGGTGGAGACAGGGTCTGGTGAAGACAGGGTCTGGTGAAGATAGTGTCTGGTGTAGACAGTGCTGGGTGGAGACAGAGTCTGGTGGATACAGAGCCTGGTGGAGACAGAGTCTGGTGAAGACAGAATCTGGTGGAGATAGAGTATGGTGAAGACAGAATCTGGTGGAGACTGGGTCTGGTGGAGACAGAGTCTGGTGGAGACAGAGTCTGGTGGAGACAGGGTCTGGTGAAGACAGGGGCTGGTGAAGACAGGGTCTGGTGAAGACAGAGTCTGGTGTAGACAGTGCTGGGTGGAGACAGAGTCTGGTGCATACAGAGCCTGGTGGAGACAGAATCTGGTGAAGCCAGAATCTGGTGGAGATATAATATGGTGGAGACAGAGCTTGGAGGAGACAGAGTCTGGTAGAGAGAGAGCTTAGTGGAGACAGAGTCTGGTGGTGCTAGAGTCTGGTGAAGACAGCGCTGGGTGGAGACAAATCTGGTTGAGACAGAGTCGGTGAAAGAATCTGGTGGGGACAGAGTCTGGTGGAGATAGAGCCAGGTGGAGACAGAGCCTGGTGGAGACAGGATCTGGTGGAGACAGGATCTGGTGGAGACAGGGTCTGGTGAAGAGAGAGTCTGGTGAAGACAGTATGGTGATGACAGAGTCTGGTGGATAGCGTCTGGTGAAGACAGAATCTGGTGAAGACAGTATGGTGAAGACAGAGTCTGGTGGAGACAAGGTCTGGTGAATACAGAGCTTGATGGAGATAGAGTCTGGTGGACACAGGGTCTGGTGGAGACAAGCTCCGGTGGAGACAGGGTCTGGTGGAGACAGGGTCTGGTGCAGAGAGTGTCTGGTGGAGACAGAGTCAGGTGAAGACAGTATGGTGATGACAGAGTCTGGTGAAGACAGTATGGTGAAGACATAGTCTGGTGTAGACAAAATCTGGTGGAGACAGTGTCTGGTGGAGACAGAGTCTGGTGGAGACAGGGTCTGGTGGAGACAGGGTTTGGTGGAGACAGGGTCTGGTGGAGACAGATTCTGGTGGAGACAGATTCTGCCGGAGACAGAGTCTGGTGGAGACAGAGTCTGGTGGAGACAGAGACTGGTGGAGACAGAGTCTGGTGAAGACAGAGTCTGGTGAAGACAGAGTCTGGAGAAGACAGAGTCTTGTGAAGACAGAGTCTGGTGAAGACAGCGCTGGGTGGAGACAGAGTCTGGTGAAGACAGGGTCTGGTGTAGACAGTGTCTGGTGGAGACAGTGTCTGGTGATGCCAGGGTCTGGTGGAGACAGAGTCTGGAGAAGACAGGGTCTGGTGGAGACAGGATCTAGTGGAGACAGTGTCTGGTGAAGACAGAGTCTGGTGAAGACAGTATGGTGATGACATAGTCTGGTGAAGACAGTATGGTGAAGACAGAGACTTGTGGAGGCAAAGTCTGGTGGAGACAGAGTCTGGTGGAGAGGGAGTCTGGTGGAGACAGAGTCTGGTGGAGACAGAGTCTGGTGGAGACAGATTCTGGTGGAGAGTGCCTGGTGAAGACAGAATCTGGTGAAGACAGTATGGTGAAGACAGAGTCTGGTGGAGACATATTCTGGTGAATACAGAGCTTGATGGAGATAGCATCTGGTGGACACAGGGTCTGGTGGAGACAGGGTCTGGTGGAGACAGGGTCTGGTGAAGACAGGGTCTGGTGGAGACAGGGTCTGGTGGAGACAGAGTCAGGTGAAGACAGTATGGTGATGACAGAGTCTGGTGAAGTCAGTATGGTGAAGACAGAGTCTGGTGTCGACAAACCTGGTGGAGACAGAGTCTGGTGGAGACAGAGTCTGGTGGAGATAGAGTCTGGTGGAGACAGGGTCTGGTGAAGACAGGGGCTGGTGAAGACAGGGTCTGGTGAAGACAGAGTCTGGTGAAGACAGTATGGTGATGACAGAGTCTGGTGGATAGCGTCTGGTGAAGACAGAATCTGGTGAAGACAGTATGGTGAAGACAGAGTCTGGTGGAGACAAAGTCTGGTGAATACAGAGCTTGATGGAGATAGAGTCTGCTGGACACAGGGTCTGGTGGAGACAGGCTCCGGTGGAGACAGGGTCTGGTGGAGACAGGATCTGGTGCAGACAGGGTCTGGTGGAGACAGAATCAGGGGAAGACAGTATGGTGATGACAGAGTCTGCTGAAGACAGTATGGTGAAGACATAGTCTGATGTAGACAAAATCTGGTGGAGACAGGGTCTGGTGGAGACAGAGTCTGGTGGAGACAGGTTCTGGTGGAGACAGGGTTTGGTGGAGACAGGGTCTGGTGGAGACAGATTCTGCTGGTGACAGATTCTGCTGGAGACAGAGTCTGGTGGAGACAGAGTCTGGTGGAGACAGAGACTGGTGGAGACAGTCTGGTGAAGACAGAGTATGGTGAAGACAGAGTCTGGAGAAGACAGAGTCTTGTGAAGACAGAGTCTGGTGAAGACAGCGCTGGGTGGAGACAGAGTCTGGTGAAGACAGGGTCTGGTGTAGACAGGGTCTGGTGTAGACAGGGTCTGGCGGAGACAGTGTCTGGTGAAGCCAGGGTCTGGTGGAGACAGAGTCTGGAGAAGACTGGGTCTGGTGGAGACAGGATCTAGTGGAGACATAGTCTGGTGAAGACAGAGTCTGGTGAAGACAGTATGGTGAAGACAGAGTCTGGTGAAGACAGTATGGTGAAGACAGAGACTTGTGGAGGCAAAGTGTGGTGGAGACAGAGTCTGGTGGAGAGGGAGTCTGGTGGAGACAGAGTCTGGTGGAGACAGATTCTGGTGGATAGTGCCTGGTGAAGACAGAATCTGGTGAAGACAGTATGGTGAAGACAGAGTCTGGTGGAGACAAAGTCTGGTGAATACAGAGCTTGATGGAGATAGCATCTGGTGGACACAGGGTCTGGTGGAGACTGGGTCTGGTGGAGACAGGGTCTGGTGAAGACAGGGTCTGGTGGAGAGAGTATGGTGATGACAGAGTCTGGTGAAGTCAGTATGGTGAAGACAGAGTCTGGTGTCGACAAAACCTGTTGGAGACAGAGTCTGGTGGAGAGAGAGTCTGGTGGAGATGGAGTCTGGTGAAGACATGGTCTGGTGGACACAGAGTCTGGTTGAGACAGCGTCTGGTGGAGACAGGGTCTGGTGAAGACAGAGTCTTGTGAAGACAGCGCTGGGTGGTGACAGATTCTGTTGGAGACAGAGTCTGGAGAAGACAGAGTCTGGTGAAGACAGAATCTGGTGGAGATAGAGTATGGTGAAGACAGAATCCGGTGGAGACTGGGTCTGGTGGAGACAGAGTCTGGTGGAGACAGAGTTTGGTGGAGACAGGGTCTGGTGAAGACAGGGTCTGGTGAAGATAGAGTCTGGTGTAGACAGTGCTGGGTGGAGACAGAGTCTGGTGGATACAGAGCCTGGTGGAGACAGAATCTGGTGAAGACAGAAACTGGTGGAGATATAATATGGTGGAGACAGAGCTTGGAGGAGACAGAGGCTGGTGGAGACAGAGCTTAGTGGAGACAGAGTCTGGTGGAGCTAGAGTCTGGTGAAGACAGCGCTGGGTGGAGACAAATCTGGTTGAGACAGAGTCGGTGAAAGAAACTGGTGGGGACAGAGTCTGGTGGAGATAGAGCCAGGTGGAGACAGAGTCTGGGGAAGGCAGTCTGGTGAATTAAGAGTCTGGTGGCGACAAAGTCTGGTGGAGACAGGATCTGGTGGAGACAGATTCTGGTGGAGACAGGTTCTGATGGAGACAGATTCTGGTGGAGACAGAGTCTGGTGGAGACAGGGTCTGGTGAAGACAGCGTCTGGTGAAGACAGGATCTGGTGGAGACAGGATCTGGTGGAGACAGGGTCTGGTGAAGACAGGGTCTGGTGAAGGCAGGGTCTGGTGGAGACAGGATCTGGTGGAGACAGGATCTGGTGGAGACAGGGTCTGGTGAAGACAGAGTCTGGTGAAGAAAGTATGGTGATGACAGAGTCTGGTGGATAGCGTCTGGTGAAGACAGAATCTGGTGAAGACAGTATGGTGAAGACAGAGTCTGGTGGAGACAAAGTCTGGTGAATACAGAGCTTGATGGAGATCGAGTCTGGTGGACACAGGGTCTGTTGGAGACAGGCTCCAGTGGAGACAGGGTCTGGTGGAGACAGGGTCTGGTGGAGACAGGGTCTGGTGGGGACAGAGTCAGGTGAAGACAGTATGGTGAAGACAGCGTCTGGTGGAGACAGGGTCTGGTGGAGGCACAGTCTGGTGGAGACAGAGTCTGGTGGAGACCGGGTCTGGTGAAGACAGGGTCTGGTGAAGACAGAGCCTGCTGGAGACAGAGTCTGGTGGAGACAGAGTCTGGTGAAGACAGCGCTGGGTGCAGACAGACTCTGGTGGAGACAGAGTCTGGTGAAGACAGAGTCTGGTGAGGACAGAATGTGGTGGAGAAAGAGTCTGGTGGAGACAGAGCTTGGTGGAGACAGTGTCTGGTGGAGACAGAGTCAGGTGAAGACATCGCTGGGTGGAGACAGATCTGGTGGAGACAGAGTCTGGTGGCGACAGAGTCTGGTGGAGCCAGATTTTGGTGGAGATTGAGCCAGGTGGAGAGAGAGTCCGGTGAAGACAGTCTGGTGAAGACAGAGTCTGGTGGAGAGAGAGTCTGGTGGAGGCATAGTCTGGTGAAGACAGAGTCTGGAGAAGACAGATTCTGGAGAAGACAGAGTCTGATGAAGACAGAGTCTGGTGAAGACAGCGCTGGGCGGAGACAGAGTCGGGTGGAGACAGAGTCTCATGAAGACGGAGCTTGGTGGAGACAGAGTCTGGTGGCGATAGAGTCTGGTGAAGAGAGCGCTGGGTGGAGGCAGATCTGGTGGAAACTGATTCTGGTTGTGACAGGATCTGGTGGAGACAGAGTCTGGTGGAGACAGAGTCTGGTGGAGACAGAGACTGGTGGAGACAGAGTCTGGTGAAGACAGAGTCTGGAGAAGACAGTGTCTTGTGAAGACAGAGTCTGGTGGAGACAGCGCTGGGTGGAGACAGAGTCGGGTGAAGACAGAGTCTCTTGAAGACAGAGTCTGGTGGAGACAGGGTCTGGTGTAGACAGGGTCTGGTGGAGACAGAGTCTGGTGAAGCCAGAGTCTGGTGGAGACAGAGTCTGGAGAAGACAGGGTCTGGTGGAGACAGGATCTAGTGGAGACAGGGTCTGGTGAAGGCAGAGTCTGGTGAAGACAGTATGGTGAAGACAGAGTCTGCTGAAGACAGTATGGTGAAGACAGAATCTGGTGAAGACAGTATGGTGAAGACAGAGTCTGGTGGAGACAAAGTCTGGTGAATACAGAGCTTGATGGAGATAGAGTCTGCTGGACACAGGGTCTGGTGGAGACAGGCTCCGGTGGAGACAGGGTCTGGTGGAGACAGGATCTGGTGCAGACAGGGTCTGGTGGAGACAGAATCAGGGGAAGACAGTATGGTGATGACAGAGTCTGCTGAAGACAGTATGGTGAAGACATAGTCTGATGTAGACAAAATCTGGTGGAGACAGGGTCTGGTGGAGACAGAGTCTGGTGGAGACAGGTTCTGGTGGAGACAGGGTTTGGTGGAGACAGGGTCTGGTGGAGACAGATTCTGCTGGAGACAGATTCTGCTGGAGACAGAGTCTGGTGGAGACAGAGTCTGGTGGAGACAGAGACTGGTGGAGACAGTCTGGTGAAGACAGAGTATGGTGAAGACAGAGTCTGGAGAAGACAGAGTCTTGTGAAGACTGAGTCTGGTGAAGACAGCGCTGGGTGGAGACAGAGTCTGGTGAAGACAGGGTCTGGTGTAGACAGGGTCTGGTGTAGACAGGGTCTGGCGGAGACAGTGTCTGGTGAAGCCAGGGTCTGGTGGAGACAGAGTCTGGAGAAGACTGGGTCTGGTGGAGACAGGATCTAGTGGAGACAGGGTCTGGTGAAGACAGAGTCTGGTGAAGACAGTATGGTGAAGACAGAGTCTGGTGAAGACAGTATGGTGAAGACAGAGACTTGTGGAGGCAAAGTGTGGTGGAGACAGAGTCTGGTGGAGAGGGAGTCTGGTGGAGACAGAGTCTGGTGGAGACAGATTCTGGTGGATAGTGCCTGGTGAAGACAGAATCTGGTGAAGACAGTATGGTGAAGACAGAGTCTGGTGGAGACAAAGTCTGGTGAATACAGAGCTTGATGGAGATAGCATCTGGTGGACACAGGGTCTGGTGGAGACTGGGTCTGGTGGAGACAGGGTCTGGTGAAGACAGGGTCTGGTGGAGAGAGTATGGTGATGACAGAGTCTGGTGAAGTCAGTATGGTGAAGACAGAGTCTGGTGTCGACAAAACCTGTTGGAGACAGAGTCTGGTGGAGAGAGAGTCTGGTGGAGATGGAGTCTGGTGAAGACATGGTCTGGTGGACACAGAGTCTGGTTGAGACAGCGTCTGGTGGAGACAGGGTCTGGTGAAGACAGAGTCTTGTGAAGACAGCGCTGGGTGGTGACAGATTCTGTTGGAGACAGAGTCTGGAGAAGACAGAGTCTGGTGAAGACAGAATCTGGTGGAGATAGAGTATGGTGAAGACAGAATCCGGTGGAGACTGGGTCTGGTGGAGACAGAGTCTGGTGGAGACAGAGTTTGGTGGAGACAGGGTCTGGTGAAGACAGGGTCTGGTGAAGATAGAGTCTGGTGTAGACAGTGCTGGGTGGAGACAGAGTCTGGTGGATACAGAGCCTGGTGGAGACAGAATCTGGTGAAGACAGAAACTGGTGGAGATATAATATGGTGGAGACAGAGCTTGGAGGAGACAGAGGCTGGTGGAGACAGAGCTTAGTGGAGACAGAGTCTGGTGGAGCTAGAGTCTGGTGAAGACAGCGCTGGGTGGAGACAAATCTGGTTGAGACAGAGTCGGTGAAAGAAACTGGTGGGGACAGAGTCTGGTGGAGATAGAGCCAGGTGGAGACAGAGTCTGGGGAAGGCAGTCTGGTGAATTAAGAGTCTGGTGGCGACAAAGTCTGGTGGAGACAGGATCTGGTGGAGACAGATTCTGGTGGAGACAGGTTCTGATGGAGACAGATTCTGGTGGAGACAGAGTCTGGTGGAGACAGGGTCTGGTGAAGACAGCGTCTGGTGAAGACAGGATCTGGTGGAGACAGGATCTGGTGGAGACAGGGTCTGGTGAAGACAGGGTCTGGTGAAGGCAGGGTCTGGTGGAGACAGGATCTGGTGGAGACAGGATCTGGTGGAGACAGGGTCTGGTGAAGACAGAGTCTGGTGAAGAAAGTATGGTGATGACAGAGTCTGGTGGATAGCGTCTGGTGAAGACAGAATCTGGTGAAGACAGTATGGTGAAGACAGAGTCTGGTGGAGACAAAGTCTGGTGAATACAGAGCTTGATGGAGATCGAGTCTGGTGGACACAGGGTCTGTTGGAGACAGGCTCCAGTGGAGACAGGGTCTGGTGGAGACAGGGTCTGGTGGAGACAGGGTCTGGTGGGGACAGAGTCAGGTGAAGACAGTATGGTGAAGACAGCGTCTGGTGGAGACAGGGTCTGGTGGAGGCACAGTCTGGTGGAGACAGAGTCTGGTGGAGACCGGGTCTGGTGAAGACAGGGTCTGGTGAAGACAGAGCCTGCTGGAGACAGAGTCTGGTGGAGACAGAGTCTGGTGAAGACAGCGCTGGGTGCAGACAGACTCTGGTGGAGACAGAGTCTGGTGAAGACAGAGTCTGGTGAGGACAGAATGTGGTGGAGAAAGAGTCTGGTGGAGACAGAGCTTGGTGGAGACAGTGTCTGGTGGAGACAGAGTCAGGTGAAGACATCGCTGGGTGGAGACAGATCTGGTGGAGACAGAGTCTGGTGGCGACAGAGTCTGGTGGAGCCAGATTTTGGTGGAGATTGAGCCAGGTGGAGAGAGAGTCCGGTGAAGACAGTCTGGTGAAGACAGAGTCTGGTGGAGAGAGAGTCTGGTGGAGGCATAGTCTGGTGAAGACAGAGTCTGGAGAAGACAGATTCTGGAGAAGACAGAGTCTGATGAAGACAGAGTCTGGTGAAGACAGCGCTGGGCGGAGACAGAGTCGGGTGGAGACAGAGTCTCATGAAGACGGAGCTTGGTGGAGACAGAGTCTGGTGGCGATAGAGTCTGGTGAAGAGAGCGCTGGGTGGAGGCAGATCTGGTGGAAACTGATTCTGGTTGTGACAGGATCTGGTGGAGACAGAGTCTGGTGGAGACAGAGTCTGGTGGAGACAGAGACTGGTGGAGACAGAGTCTGGTGAAGACAGAGTCTGGAGAAGACAGTGTCTTGTGAAGACAGAGTCTGGTGGAGACAGCGCTGGGTGGAGACAGAGTCGGGTGAAGACAGAGTCTCTTGAAGACAGAGTCTGGTGGAGACAGGGTCTGGTGTAGACAGGGTCTGGTGGAGACAGAGTCTGGTGAAGCCAGAGTCTGGTGGAGACAGAGTCTGGAGAAGACAGGGTCTGGTGGAGACAGGATCTAGTGGAGACAGGGTCTGGTGAAGGCAGAGTCTGGTGAAGACAGTATGGTGAAGACAGAGTCTGCTGAAGACAGTATGGTGAAGACAGAGGCTTGTGGTGGCAAAGTCTGGTGGAGGCAGAGTCTGGTGGAGAGGGAGTCTGGTGGAGACAGAGTCTGGTGGAGCAGATTCTGGTGGAGAGTGCCTGCTGAAGACAGAATCTGGAGAAGACAGTCTGGTGAAGACAGAGCCTGGTGGAGACAAAGTCTGGTGAATACAGAGCTTGATGGAGATAGCATCTGGTGGACACAGCGTCTGGTGGAGACAGGGTCTGGTGGAGACAGGGTCTGGTGAAGACAGGGTCTGGTGGAGACAGGGTCTGGTGGAGACAGAGTCAGGTGAAGACATCGCTGGGTGGAGACAGATCTGGTGGAGACAGAGTCTGGTGGCGACAGAGTCTGGTGGAGCCAGATTTTGGTGGAGATTGAGCCAGGTGGAGAGAGAGTCCGGTGAAGACAGTCTGGTGAAGACAGAGTCTGGTGGAGAGAGAGTCTGGTGGAGGCATAGTCTGGTGAAGACAGAGTCTGGAGAAGACAGATTCTGGAGAAGACAGAGTCTGATGAAGACAGAGTCTGGTGAAGACAGCGCTGGGCGGAGACAGAGTCGGGTGGAGACAGAGTCTCATGAAGACGGAGCTTGGTGGAGACAGAGTCTGGTGGCGATAGAGTCTGGTGAAGAGAGCGCTGGGTGGAGGCAGATCTGGTGGAAACTGATTCTGGTTGTGACAGGATCTGGTGGAGACAGAGTCTGGTGGAGACAGAGTCTGGTGGAGACAGAGACTGGTGGAGACAGAGTCTGGTGAAGACAGAGTCTGGAGAAGACAGTGTCTTGTGAAGACAGAGTCTGGTGGAGACAGCGCTGGGTGGAGACAGAGTCGGGTGAAGACAGAGTCTCTTGAAGACAGAGTCTGGTGGAGACAGGGTCTGGTGTAGACAGGGTCTGGTGGAGACAGAGTCTGGTGAAGCCAGAGTCTGGTGGAGACAGAGTCTGGAGAAGACAGGGTCTGGTGGAGACAGGATCTAGTGGAGACAGGGTCTGGTGAAGGCAGAGTCTGGTGAAGACAGTATGGTGAAGACAGAGTCTGCTGAAGACAGTATGGTGAAGACAGAGGCTTGTGGTGGCAAAGTCTGGTGGAGGCAGAGTCTGGTGAAGACAGGGGCTGGTGAAGACAGGGTCTGGTGAAGACAGAGTCTGGTGAAGACAGTATGGTGATGACAGAGTCTGGTGGATAGCGTCTGGTGAAGACAGAATCTGGTGAAGACAGTATGGTGAAGACAGAGTCTGGTGGAGACAAAGTCTGGTGAATACAGAGCTTGATGGAGATAGAGTCTGCTGGACACAGGGTCTGGTGGAGACAGGCTCCGGTGGAGACAGGGTCTGGTGGAGACAGGATCTGGTGCAGACAGGGTCTGGTGGAGACAGAATCAGGGGAAGACAGTATGGTGATGACAGAGTCTGCTGAAGACAGTATGGTGAAGACATAGTCTGATGTAGACAAAATCTGGTGGAGACAGGGTCTGGTGGAGACAGAGTCTGGTGGAGACAGGTTCTGGTGGAGACAGGGTTTGGTGGAGACAGGGTCTGGTGGAGACAGATTCTGCTGGAGACAGATTCTGCTGGAGACAGAGTCTGGTGGAGACAGAGTCTGGTGGAGACAGAGACTGGTGGAGACAGTCTGGTGAAGACAGAGTATGGTGAAGACAGAGTCTGGAGAAGACAGAGTCTTGTGAAGACAGAGTCTGGTGAAGACAGCGCTGGGTGGAGACAGAGTCTGGTGAAGACAGGGTCTGGTGTAGACAGGGTCTGGTGTAGACAGGGTCTGGCGGAGACAGTGTCTGGTGAAGCCAGGGTCTGGTGGAGACAGAGTCTGGAGAAGACTGGGTCTGGTGGAGACAGGATCTAGTGGAGACAGGGTCTGGTGAAGACAGAGTCTGGTGAAGACAGTATGGTGAAGACAGAGTCTGGTGAAGACAGTATGGTGAAGACAGAGACTTGTGGAGGCAAAGTGTGGTGGAGACAGAGTCTGGTGGAGAGGGAGTCTGGTGGAGACAGAGTCTGGTGGAGACAGATTCTGGTGGATAGTGCCTGGTGAAGACAGAATCTGGTGAAGACAGTATGGTGAAGACAGAGTCTGGTGGAGACAAAGTCTGGTGAATACAGAGCTTGATGGAGATAGCATCTGGTGGACACAGGGTCTGGTGGAGACTGGGTCTGGTGGAGACAGGGTCTGGTGAAGACAGGGTCTGGTGGAGAGAGTATGGTGATGACAGAGTCTGGTGAAGTCAGTATGGTGAAGACAGAGTCTGGTGTCGACAAAACCTGTTGGAGACAGAGTCTGGTGGAGAGAGAGTCTGGTGGAGATGGAGTCTGGTGAAGACATGGTCTGGTGGACACAGAGTCTGGTTGAGACAGCGTCTGGTGGAGACAGGGTCTGGTGAAGACAGAGTCTTGTGAAGACAGCGCTGGGTGGTGACAGATTCTGTTGGAGACAGAGTCTGGAGAAGACAGAGTCTGGTGAAGACAGAATCTGGTGGAGATAGAGTATGGTGAAGACAGAATCCGGTGGAGACTGGGTCTGGTGGAGACAGAGTCTGGTGGAGACAGAGTTTGGTGGAGACAGGGTCTGGTGAAGACAGGGTCTGGTGAAGATAGAGTCTGGTGTAGACAGTGCTGGGTGGAGACAGAGTCTGGTGGATACAGAGCCTGGTGGAGACAGAATCTGGTGAAGAAAGAAACTGGTGGAGATATAATATGGTGGAGACAGAGCTTGGAGGAGACAGAGGCTGGTGGAGACAGAGCTTAGTGGAGACAGAGTCTGGTGGAGCTAGAGTCTGGTGAAGACAGCGCTGGGTGGAGACAAATCTGGTTGAGACAGAGTCGGTGAAAGAAACTGGTGGGGACAGAGTCTGGTGGAGATAGAGCCAGGTGGAGACAGAGTCTGGGGAAGGCAGTCTGGTGAATTAAGAGTCTGGTGGCGACAAAGTCTGGTGGAGACAGGATCTGGTGGAGACAGATTCTGGTGGAGACAGGTTCTGATGGAGACAGATTCTGGTGGAGACAGAGTCTGGTGGAGACAGGGTCTGGTGAAGACAGCGTCTGGTGAAGACAGGATCTGGTGGAGACAGGATCTGGTGGAGACAGGGTCTGGTGAAGACAGGGTCTGGTGAAGGCAGGGTCTGGTGGAGACAGGATCTGGTGGAGACAGGATCTGGTGGAGACAGGGTCTGGTGAAGACAGAGTCTGGTGAAGAAAGTATGGTGATGACAGAGTCTGGTGGATAGCGTCTGGTGAAGACAGAATCTGGTGAAGACAGTATGGTGAAGACAGAGTCTGGTGGAGACAAAGTCTGGTGAATACAGAGCTTGATGGAGATCGAGTCTGGTGGACACAGGGTCTGTTGGAGACAGGCTCCAGTGGAGACAGGGTCTGGTGGAGACAGGGTCTGGTGGAGACAGGGTCTGGTGGGGACAGAGTCAGGTGAAGACAGTATGGTGAAGACAGCGTCTGGTGGAGACAGGGTCTGGTGGAGGCACAGTCTGGTGGAGACAGAGTCTGGTGGAGACCGGGTCTGGTGAAGACAGGGTCTGGTGAAGACAGAGCCTGCTGGAGACAGAGTCTGGTGGAGACAGAGTCTGGTGAAGACAGCGCTGGGTGCAGACAGACTCTGGTGGAGACAGAGTCTGGTGAAGACAGAGTCTGGTGAGGACAGAATGTGGTGGAGAAAGAGTCTGGTGGAGACAGAGCTTGGTGGAGACAGTGTCTGGTGGAGACAGAGTCAGGTGAAGACATCGCTGGGTGGAGACAGATCTGGTGGAGACAGAGTCTGGTGGCGACAGAGTCTGGTGGAGCCAGATTTTGGTGGAGATTGAGCCAGGTGGAGAGAGAGTCCGGTGAAGACAGTCTGGTGAAGACAGAGTCTGGTGGAGAGAGAGTCTGGTGGAGGCATAGTCTGGTGAAGACAGAGTCTGGAGAAGACAGATTCTGGAGAAGACAGAGTCTGATGAAGACAGAGTCTGGTGAAGACAGCGCTGGGCGGAGACAGAGTCGGGTGGAGACAGAGTCTCATGAAGACGGAGCTTGGTGGAGACAGAGTCTGGTGGCGATAGAGTCTGGTGAAGAGAGCGCTGGGTGGAGGCAGATCTGGTGGAAACTGATTCTGGTTGTGACAGGATCTGGTGGAGACAGAGTCTGGTGGAGACAGAGTCTGGTGGAGACAGAGACTGGTGGAGACAGAGTCTGGTGAAGACAGAGTCTGGAGAAGACAGTGTCTTGTGAAGACAGAGTCTGGTGGAGACAGCGCTGGGTGGAGACAGAGTCGGGTGAAGACAGAGTCTCTTGAAGACAGAGTCTGGTGGAGACAGGGTCTGGTGTAGACAGGGTCTGGTGGAGACAGAGTCTGGTGAAGCCAGAGTCTGGTGGAGACAGAGTCTGGAGAAGACAGGGTCTGGTGGAGACAGGATCTAGTGGAGACAGGGTCTGGTGAAGGCAGAGTCTGGTGAAGACAGTATGGTGAAGACAGAGTCTGCTGAAGACAGTATGGTGAAGACAGAGGCTTGTGGTGGCAAAGTCTGGTGGAGGCAGAGTCTGGTGAAGACAGGGGCTGGTGAAGACAGGGTCTGGTGAAGACAGAGTCTGGTGAAGACAGTATGGTGATGACAGAGTCTGGTGGATAGCGTCTGGTGAAGACAGAATCTGGTGAAGACAGTATGGTGAAGACAGAGTCTGGTGGAGACAAAGTCTGGTGAATACAGAGCTTGATGGAGATAGAGTCTGCTGGACACAGGGTCTGGTGGAGACAGGCTCCGGTGGAGACAGGGTCTGGTGGAGACAGGATCTGGTGCAGACAGGGTCTGGTGGAGACAGAATCAGGGGAAGACAGTATGGTGATGACAGAGTCTGCTGAAGACAGTATGGTGAAGACATAGTCTGATGTAGACAAAATCTGGTGGAGACAGGGTCTGGTGGAGACAGAGTCTGGTGGAGACAGGTTCTGGTGGAGACAGGGTTTGGTGGAGACAGGGTCTGGTGGAGACAGATTCTGCTGGAGACAGATTCTGCTGGAGACAGAGTCTGGTGGAGACAGAGTCTGGTGGAGACAGAGACTGGTGGAGACAGTCTGGTGAAGACAGAGTATGGTGAAGACAGAGTCTGGAGAAGACAGAGTCTTGTGAAGACAGAGTCTGGTGAAGACAGCGCTGGGTGGAGACAGAGTCTGGTGAAGACAGGGTCTGGTGTAGACAGGGTCTGGTGTAGACAGGGTCTGGCGGAGACAGTGTCTGGTGAAGCCAGGGTCTGGTGGAGACAGAGTCTGGAGAAGACTGGGTCTGGTGGAGACAGGATCTAGTGGAGACAGGGTCTGGTGAAGACAGAGTCTGGTGAAGACAGTATGGTGAAGACAGAGTCTGGTGAAGACAGTATGGTGAAGACAGAGACTTGTGGAGGCAAAGTGTGGTGGAGACAGAGTCTGGTGGAGAGGGAGTCTGGTGGAGACAGAGTCTGGTGGAGACAGATTCTGGTGGATAGTGCCTGGTGAAGACAGAATCTGGTGAAGACAGTATGGTGAAGACAGAGTCTGGTGGAGACAAAGTCTGGTGAATACAGAGCTTGATGGAGATAGCATCTGGTGGACACAGGGTCTGGTGGAGACTGGGTCTGGTGGAGACAGGGTCTGGTGAAGACAGGGTCTGGTGGAGAGAGTATGGTGATGACAGAGTCTGGTGAAGTCAGTATGGTGAAGACAGAGTCTGGTGTCGACAAAACCTGTTGGAGACAGAGTCTGGTGGAGAGAGAGTCTGGTGGAGATGGAGTCTGGTGAAGACATGGTCTGGTGGACACAGAGTCTGGTTGAGACAGCGTCTGGTGGAGACAGGGTCTGGTGAAGACAGAGTCTTGTGAAGACAGCGCTGGGTGGTGACAGATTCTGTTGGAGACAGAGTCTGGAGAAGACAGAGTCTGGTGAAGACAGAATCTGGTGGAGATAGAGTATGGTGAAGACAGAATCCGGTGGAGACTGGGTCTGGTGGAGACAGAGTCTGGTGGAGACAGAGTTTGGTGGAGACAGGGTCTGGTGAAGACAGGGTCTGGTGAAGATAGAGTCTGGTGTAGACAGTGCTGGGTGGAGACAGAGTCTGGTGGATACAGAGCCTGGTGGAGACAGAATCTGGTGAAGACAGAAACTGGTGGAGATATAATATGGTGGAGACAGAGCTTGGAGGAGACAGAGGCTGGTGGAGACAGAGCTTAGTGGAGACAGAGTCTGGTGGAGCTAGAGTCTGGTGAAGACAGCGCTGGGTGGAGACAAATCTGGTTGAGACAGAGTCGGTGAAAGAAACTGGTGGGGACAGAGTCTGGTGGAGATAGAGCCAGGTGGAGACAGAGTCTGGGGAAGGCAGTCTGGTGAATTAAGAGTCTGGTGGCGACAAAGTCTGGTGGAGACAGGATCTGGTGGAGACAGATTCTGGTGGAGACAGGTTCTGATGGAGACAGATTCTGGTGGAGACAGAGTCTGGTGGAGACAGGGTCTGGTGAAGACAGCGTCTGGTGAAGACAGGATCTGGTGGAGACAGGATCTGGTGGAGACAGGGTCTGGTGAAGACAGGGTCTGGTGAAGGCAGGGTCTGGTGGAGACAGGATCTGGTGGAGACAGGATCTGGTGGAGACAGGGTCTGGTGAAGACAGAGTCTGGTGAAGAAAGTATGGTGATGACAGAGTCTGGTGGATAGCGTCTGGTGAAGACAGAATCTGGTGAAGACAGTATGGTGAAGACAGAGTCTGGTGGAGACAAAGTCTGGTGAATACAGAGCTTGATGGAGATCGAGTCTGGTGGACACAGGGTCTGTTGGAGACAGGCTCCAGTGGAGACAGGGTCTGGTGGAGACAGGGTCTGGTGGAGACAGGGTCTGGTGGGGACAGAGTCAGGTGAAGACAGTATGGTGAAGACAGCGTCTGGTGGAGACAGGGTCTGGTGGAGGCACAGTCTGGTGGAGACAGAGTCTGGTGGAGACCGGGTCTGGTGAAGACAGGGTCTGGTGAAGACAGAGCCTGCTGGAGACAGAGTCTGGTGGAGACAGAGTCTGGTGAAGACAGCGCTGGGTGCAGACAGACTCTGGTGGAGACAGAGTCTGGTGAAGACAGAGTCTGGTGAGGACAGAATGTGGTGGAGAAAGAGTCTGGTGGAGACAGAGCTTGGTGGAGACAGTGTCTGGTGGAGACAGAGTCAGGTGAAGACATCGCTGGGTGGAGACAGATCTGGTGGAGACAGAGTCTGGTGGCGACAGAGTCTGGTGGAGCCAGATTTTGGTGGAGATTGAGCCAGGTGGAGAGAGAGTCCGGTGAAGACAGTCTGGTGAAGACAGAGTCTGGTGGAGAGAGAGTCTGGTGGAGGCATAGTCTGGTGAAGACAGAGTCTGGAGAAGACAGATTCTGGAGAAGACAGAGTCTGATGAAGACAGAGTCTGGTGAAGACAGCGCTGGGCGGAGACAGAGTCGGGTGGAGACAGAGTCTCATGAAGACGGAGCTTGGTGGAGACAGAGTCTGGTGGCGATAGAGTCTGGTGAAGAGAGCGCTGGGTGGAGGCAGATCTGGTGGAAACTGATTCTGGTTGTGACAGGATCTGGTGGAGACAGAGTCTGGTGGAGACAGAGTCTGGTGGAGACAGAGACTGGTGGAGACAGAGTCTGGTGAAGACAGAGTCTGGAGAAGACAGTGTCTTGTGAAGACAGAGTCTGGTGGAGACAGCGCTGGGTGGAGACAGAGTCGGGTGAAGACAGAGTCTCTTGAAGACAGAGTCTGGTGGAGACAGGGTCTGGTGTAGACAGGGTCTGGTGGAGACAGAGTCTGGTGAAGCCAGAGTCTGGTGGAGACAGAGTCTGGAGAAGACAGGGTCTGGTGGAGACAGGATCTAGTGGAGACAGGGTCTGGTGAAGGCAGAGTCTGGTGAAGACAGTATGGTGAAGACAGAGTCTGCTGAAGACAGTATGGTGAAGACAGAGGCTTGTGGTGGCAAAGTCTGGTGGAGGCAGAGTCTGGTGAAGACAGGGGCTGGTGAAGACAGGGTCTGGTGAAGACAGAGTCTGGTGAAGACAGTATGGTGATGACAGAGTCTGGTGGATAGCGTCTGGTGAAGACAGAATCTGGTGAAGACAGTATGGTGAAGACAGAGTCTGGTGGAGACAAAGTCTGGTGAATACAGAGCTTGATGGAGATAGAGTCTGCTGGACACAGGGTCTGGTGGAGACAGGCTCCGGTGGAGACAGGGTCTGGTGGAGACAGGATCTGGTGCAGACAGGGTCTGGTGGAGACAGAATCAGGGGAAGACAGTATGGTGATGACAGAGTCTGCTGAAGACAGTATGGTGAAGACATAGTCTGATGTAGACAAAATCTGGTGGAGACAGGGTCTGGTGGAGACAGAGTCTGGTGGAGACAGGTTCTGGTGGAGACAGGGTTTGGTGGAGACAGGGTCTGGTGGAGACAGATTCTGCTGGAGACAGATTCTGCTGGAGACAGAGTCTGGTGGAGACAGAGTCTGGTGGAGACAGAGACTGGTGGAGACAGTCTGGTGAAGACAGAGTATGGTGAAGACAGAGTCTGGAGAAGACAGAGTCTTGTGAAGACAGAGTCTGGTGAAGACAGCGCTGGGTGGAGACAGAGTCTGGTGAAGACAGGGTCTGGTGTAGACAGGGTCTGGTGTAGACAGGGTCTGGCGGAGACAGTGTCTGGTGAAGCCAGGGTCTGGTGGAGACAGAGTCTGGAGAAGACTGGGTCTGGTGGAGACAGGATCTAGTGGAGACAGGGTCTGGTGAAGACAGAGTCTGGTGAAGACAGTATGGTGAAGACAGAGTCTGGTGAAGACAGTATGGTGAAGACAGAGACTTGTGGAGGCAAAGTGTGGTGGAGACAGAGTCTGGTGGAGAGGGAGTCTGGTGGAGACAGAGTCTGGTGGAGACAGATTCTGGTGGATAGTGCCTGGTGAAGACAGAATCTGGTGAAGACAGTATGGTGAAGACAGAGTCTGGTGGAGACAAAGTCTGGTGAATACAGAGCTTGATGGAGATAGCATCTGGTGGACACAGGGTCTGGTGGAGACTGGGTCTGGTGGAGACAGGGTCTGGTGAAGACAGGGTCTGGTGGAGAGAGTATGGTGATGACAGAGTCTGGTGAAGTCAGTATGGTGAAGACAGAGTCTGGTGTCGACAAAACCTGTTGGAGACAGAGTCTGGTGGAGAGAGAGTCTGGTGGAGATGGAGTCTGGTGAAGACATGGTCTGGTGGACACAGAGTCTGGTTGAGACAGCGTCTGGTGGAGACAGGGTCTGGTGAAGACAGAGTCTTGTGAAGACAGCGCTGGGTGGTGACAGATTCTGTTGGAGACAGAGTCTGGAGAAGACAGAGTCTGGTGAAGACAGAATCTGGTGGAGATAGAGTATGGTGAAGACAGAATCCGGTGGAGACTGGGTCTGGTGGAGACAGAGTCTGGTGGAGACAGAGTTTGGTGGAGACAGGGTCTGGTGAAGACAGGGTCTGGTGAAGATAGAGTCTGGTGTAGACAGTGCTGGGTGGAGACAGAGTCTGGTGGATACAGAGCCTGGTGGAGACAGAATCTGGTGAAGACAGAAACTGGTGGAGATATAATATGGTGGAGACAGAGCTTGGAGGAGACAGAGGCTGGTGGAGACAGAGCTTAGTGGAGACAGAGTCTGGTGGAGCTAGAGTCTGGTGAAGACAGCGCTGGGTGGAGACAAATCTGGTTGAGACAGAGTCGGTGAAAGAAACTGGTGGGGACAGAGTCTGGTGGAGATAGAGCCAGGTGGAGACAGAGTCTGGGGAAGGCAGTCTGGTGAATTAAGAGTCTGGTGGCGACAAAGTCTGGTGGAGACAGGATCTGGTGGAGACAGATTCTGGTGGAGACAGGTTCTGATGGAGACAGATTCTGGTGGAGACAGAGTCTGGTGGAGACAGGGTCTGGTGAAGACAGCGTCTGGTGAAGACAGGATCTGGTGGAGACAGGATCTGGTGGAGACAGGGTCTGGTGAAGACAGGGTCTTGTGAAGGCAGGGTCTGGTGGAGACAGGATCTGGTGGAGACAGGATCTGGTGGAGACAGGGTCTGGTGAAGACAGAGTCTGGTGAAGAAAGTATGGTGATGACAGAGTCTGGTGGATAGCGTCTGGTGAAGACAGAATCTGGTGAAGACAGTATGGTGAAGACAGAGTCTGGTGGAGACAAAGTCTGGTGAATACAGAGCTTGATGGAGATCGAGTCTGGTGGACACAGGGTCTGTTGGAGACAGGCTCCAGTGGAGACAGGGTCTGGTGGAGACAGGGTCTGGTGGAGACAGGGTCTGGTGGGGACAGAGTCAGGTGAAGACAGTATGGTGAAGACAGCGTCTGGTGGAGACAGGGTCTGGTGGAGGCACAGTCTGGTGGAGACAGAGTCTGGTGGAGACCGGGTCTGGTGAAGACAGGGTCTGGTGAAGACAGAGCCTGCTGGAGACAGAGTCTGGTGGAGACAGAGTCTGGTGAAGACAGCGCTGGGTGCAGACAGACTCTGGTGGAGACAGAGTCTGGTGAAGACAGAGTCTGGTGAGGACAGAATGTGGTGGAGAAAGAGTCTGGTGGAGACAGAGCTTGGTGGAGACAGTGTCTGGTGGAGACAGAGTCAGGTGAAGACATCGCTGGGTGGAGACAGATCTGGTGGAGACAGAGTCTGGTGGCGACAGAGTCTGGTGGAGCCAGATTTTGGTGGAGATTGAGCCAGGTGGAGAGAGAGTCCGGTGAAGACAGTCTGGTGAAGACAGAGTCTGGTGGAGAGAGAGTCTGGTGGAGGCATAGTCTGATGAAGACAGAGTCTGGTGAAGACAGCGCTGGGCGGAGACAGAGTCGGGTGGAGACAGAGTCTCATGAAGACGGAGCTTGGTGGAGACAGAGTCTGGTGGCGATAGAGTCTGGTGAAGAGAGCGCTGGGTGGAGGCAGATCTGGTGGAAACTGATTCTGGTTGTGACAGGATCTGGTGGAGACAGAGTCTGGTGGAGACAGAGTCTGGTGGAGACAGAGACTGGTGGAGACAGAGTCTGGTGAAGACAGAGTCTGGAGAAGACAGTGTCTTGTGAAGACAGAGTCTGGTGGAGACAGCGCTGGGTGGAGACAGAGTCGGGTGAAGACAGAGTCTCTTGAAGACAGAGTCTGGTGGAGACAGGGTCTGGTGTAGACAGGGTCTGGTGGAGACAGAGTCTGGTGAAGCCAGAGTCTGGTGGAGACAGAGTCTGGAGAAGACAGGGTCTGGTGGAGACAGGATCTAGTGGAGACAGGGTCTGGTGAAGGCAGAGTCTGGTGAAGACAGTATGGTGAAGACAGAGTCTGCTGAAGACAGTATGGTGAAGACAGAGGCTTGTGGTGGCAAAGTCTGGTGGAGGCAGAGTCTGGTGGAGAGGGAGTCTGGTGGAGACAGAGTCTGGTGGAGCAGATTCTGGTGGAGAGTGCCTGCTGAAGACAGAATCTGGAGAAGACAGTCTGGTGAAGACAGAGCCTGGTGGAGACAAAGTCTGGTGAATACAGAGCTTGATGGAGATAGCATCTGGTGGACACAGCGTCTGGTGGAGACAGGGTCTGGTGGAGACAGGGTCTGGTGAAGACAGGGTCTGGTGGAGACAGGGTCTGGTGGAGACAGAGTCAGGTGGAGGCAGGGTCTGGTGGAGACAATCTGGTGAAGACAGAGTCTGGTGTAGACAGAGTCTGATGAAGACAGACCTTGGTTGAGACAGAGTCTGGTGATTACGGAGCTTTTTGGAGAGAGAGTCTGGTGGAGACAGAATCTGGTGGAGACAGTCTGGTGAAGTCAGTGTCTGGTGAAGACAGTATCGTGAAGACAGAGTCTGGTGGAGACAGAGTCTGGTGGAGACAGAGTCTGGTGGAGACAGGGTCTGGCGAAGACAGGGTCTGGTGGAGGCAGGGTCTGGTGAAGACAGAGTCTGATGGAGACAGAATCTGGTGGAGACAGAGTCTGGTGGAGGCAGGGTCTGGTGGAGACAGAGCTTGGTGGAGACAGAATCTGGTGGAGAGTGCTTGGTGGAGACAGAGTCTGGTGAAGACAGAGCTTGATGGAGATAGAGTCTGGTGGAGACAGGGTCTGGAGGAGACAGTGTGGTGAAGACAGATTGTGGTGAAGACAGTATGGTGACGACAGAGTCTGGTGGAGACAAAGTCTGGTGGAGACAGTGTCTGCTGGAGACAAAGTCTGCTAGAGACAGAGTCTGGTGGAGACAGGGTCTGAGGAATATAGGGTCTGGTGGAGACAGGGTCTGGTGGAGACAGGGTCTGTTGAAGAGAGAGTCTGGTGAAGACAGCGCTGGGTGGAGACAGAGTCTGGCGAAGACAGGATCTGGTGGAGACAGGGTCTACTGGAGACAGTGTCTGGTGGAGACAGGGTCTGGTGAAGACACAGTTTGGTGAAGACAGAGTCTTGTGGAGACAGTGTCTGGTGGAGATAGGGCCTGTTGAAGACAGAGTCTGGTGAAGACAGAGTCTGGTGGAGACAGAGCTTGATGGAGACAGAGTCTGGTGAAGACAGAATCTGGTGGAGACAGAGTCTGGTGGAGACAGTCTGGTGAAGACAGTGTCTGGTGGAGACAGAGTCTGGTGGAGACAGAGTCCGAAGAAGACAGAGTCTGGTGAGGACAGAGTCTGGTGGAGACAGATTCTGGTGCAGATAGAGACTGGTGAAGACAGAGCTTGATGGAGACAGAGTCTGGTGAAGACAGAGTCTGGTGAAGACAGCGCTGGGTGGAGACAGAGTCTGGTGGAGACAGGGTCTGTTGAAGGCAAGGTCTGGTGGAGACAGTGTCTGGTGGAGACAGAGTCTGGTGGAGACAGGGTCTTGTGAAGACAGAGTCTGGTGAAGACAGAGTCTGGTGGAGACAGAGACTGTTGGAGACAGAGCTTGGTGGAGACAGATTCTGGTGGAGACAGAGTCTGGTGGAGACAGAGTCTGGTGAAGACAGTACCTGGTGGAGTTGGAGCCTGGTGGAGACAGAGACTGATGGAGACAGTCTGGTGAAGACAAAGTCTTGTGGAGACAGTCTGGTGAAGACAGAGTCTTGTGAGGATAGAATCTGGTGAGGACAGAGTTTGGTGAAGACAGCGCTGGGTTGAGACAGAGTCTGGTGGAGACAGGGTCTGGTGACGACAGGGTCTGGTGGGGACAGAGTCTGTTGGATACAGAGCTTGATGGAGACAGAGTCTGGTGAAGACAGAGTCTGGTGTAGACAGAGTCTGGTGGAGAAGGTCTTGTGAAGACAGTGTCTGGTGTAGACAGACTCTGGAGAAGTCAGAGTCTGGAGAAGACAGAGTCTGGTGAGGACAGAGTCTGGTGAAGACAGGTTCTGGTGAAGACAGCGTCTGTTGAAGACAGCACTGGGTGGAGACAGAGTCTGGTGGAGACAGAGTCTGGTGAAGACAGAGTCTGGTGGAGAAAAAGTCTGGTTGAGACAGAGTCTGGTGGAGACAAAATCTGGTGGAGACAGAGTCTGGTGGAGACATGGTCTGGTGGAGACAGGGTCTGGTGAAGACAGGGTCTGGTGGAGACAGGGTCTGGTGAAGAGAGAGTCTTGTGAAGGCAGCGCTGGGTGGTGACAGATTATGTTGGAGACAGAGTCTGGTGAAGACAGGGTCTGGTGAAGACAGAATGTGGTGGAGATAGAGTATGGTGAAGACAGAATCTGGTGGAGACTGGGTCTGGTGGAGACAGGATCTGGTGGAGACAGAGTCTGGTGGAGACAGGGTCTGGTGAAGACAGGGGCTGGTGAAAACAGGGTCTGGTGAAGACAGAGTCTGGTGTAGACAGTGCTGGGTGGAGACAGAGTCTGGTGGATACAAAGCCTGGTGGAGACAGAATCTGTTGAAGACAGAATCTGGTGGAGATATAATATGGTGGAGACAGAGCTTGGAGGAGACAGAGTCTGGTGGCGCTAGAGTCTGGTGAAGACAGCGCTGGGTGGAGACAAATCTGGTTGAGACAGAGTCGGTGAAAGAATCTGGTGGGGACAGAGTCTGGTGGAGATAGAGCCAGGTGGAGACAGAGTCTGGGGAAGACAGTCTGGTGAAGTCAGAGTCTGGTGGCGACAGAGTCTGGTGGAGACAGGGTCTGGTGGAGACAGGTACTGGTGGAGACAGATTCTGATGGAGAAAGATTCTGGTGGAGACAGAGTCTGGTGGAGACAGAGTCTGGTGGAGACAGAGTCTGGTGGAGACAGGGTCTGGTGGAGTCATGATCTGGTGAAGACAGGGTCTGGTGGAGACAGGGTCTGGTGAAGACAGGGTCTGGTGGAGACAGGATCTGGTGGAGACAGGATCTGGTGGAGACAGGGTCTGGTGAAGACAGAGCCTGGTGAAGACAGTATGGTGATGACAGAGTCTGGTGCAGAGCGTCTGGTGAAGACAGAATCTGGTGAAGACAGTATGGTGAAGACAGAGTCTGGTGGAGACAAAGTCTGGTGAATACAGAGCTTGATGGTGATAGAGTCTGGTGGTCACAGGGTCTGGTGGAGACAGGCTCCGGTGGAGACAGGGTCTGGTGAAGACAGGGTCTGGTGGACACAGAGACTGGTGGAGACAGGGTCTGGTGGAGACAGGGTCTGGTGGAGACAGAGTCTTGTGAAGACATATTCTGTTGAAGACAGAGTCTGGTAAAGACATCGCTGGGTGGAGACAGAGTCTGGTGTAGACAGAGTCTGGTGAAGACAGAGTCTGGTGGAGACAGAGTCTGGTGGAGACTGAGTCTGGTGAAGCAGACCTTGGTGGAGACAGAGCCTGGTGATTACAGAGCTTGATGGAGACAGAATCTGGTGGAGACAGAGTCTGGTGGATACAGTCTGGTGAAGACAGAGTCTGGTGAAGACAGTATGGTGAAGACAGCGTCTGGTGCAGACAGGGTCTGGTGGAGGCACAGTCTGGTGGAGACAGAGTCTGGTGGAGACCGGGTCTGGTGAAGACATGGACTGGTGAAGACAGAGCCTGCTGGAGACAGAGTCTGGTGGAGACAGAGTCTGGTGGAGACAGAGCTTAGTGGAGACAGAGTCTGGTGGCGCTAGAGTCTGGTGAAGACAGCGCTGGGTGGAGACAAATCTGGTTGAGACAGAGTCGGTGAAAGAATCTGGTGGGGACAGAGTCTGGTGGAGATAGAGCCAGGTGGAGACAGAGTCTGGGGAAGACAGTCTGGTGAAGTCAGAGTCTGGTGGCGACAGAGTCTGGTGGAGACAGTGTCTGGTGGAGACAGATACTGGTGGAGACAGATTCTGATGGAGATAGATTCTGGTGGAGACAGAGTCTGGTGGAGACAGAGTCTGGTGGAGACAGAGACTGGTGAACACTGAGTCTGGAGAAGACAGAGTCTGGTGAAGACAGAGTCTGGTGGAGACAGGGTCTGGTGGAGACATGATCTGGTGAAGACAGGGTCTGGTGGAGACAGGGTCTGGAGAAGACAGGGTCTGGTGGAGACAGGATCTGGTGGAGACAGGATCTGGTGGAGACAGGGTCGGTGAAGACAGAGTCTGGTGAAGACAGTATGGTGATGACAGAGTCTGGTGGAGAGCATCTGGTGAAGACAGAATCTGGTGAAGACAGTATGGTGAAGAGAGAGTCTGGTGGAGACAAAGTCTGGTGAATACAGAGCTTGATGGTGATAGAATCTGGTGGACACAGGGTCTGTTGGAGACAGGCTCCGGTGGAGACAGGGTCTGGTGGAGACAGGGTCTGGTGGAGACAGTGTCTGGTGGAGACAGAGTCAGGTGAAAACAGTATGGTGATGACAGAGTCTGGTGGAGAGCATCTGGTGAAGACAGAATCTGGTGTAGACAAAAGGTGGTGGAGGCAGGGTCTGGTGCAGACAGAATCTGGTGGGGACAGGGTCTGGTGAAGACAGGGTCTGGTGGACACAGAGTCTGGTGGAGACAGGGTCTGGTGGAGACAGGGTCTGGTGGAGACAGAATCTTGGAAAGACACATTCTGGTGAAGACAGAGTCTGGTAAAGACATCGCTGGGTGGAGACAGAGTCTGGTGTAGACAGAGTCTGGTGAAGACAGAGTCTGGTGGAGACAGAGTCTGGTGGAGATTGAGTCTGGTGGAGACTGAGTCTGGTGAAGCAGACCTTGGTGGAGACAGAGCCTGGTGATTACAGAGCTTGATGGAGACAGAGTCTGGTGGAGACAGAGTCTGGTGGATACAGTCTGGTGAAGACAGAGTCTGGTGAAGACAGTATGGTGAAGACAGCGTCTGGTGCAGACAGGGTCTGGTGGAGGCACAGTCTGGTGCAGACAGAGTCTGGTGTAGACCGGGTCTGGTGAAGACAGGGACTGGTGAAGACAGAGCCTGCTGGAGACAGAGTCTGGTGGAGACAGAGTCTGGTGAAGACAGCGCTGGGTGGAGACAGACTCTGGTGGAGACATAGACTGGTGAAGACAGAGTCTGGTGAGGACAGAATGTGGTGGAGAAAGAGTCTGGTGGAGACAGAGCTTGGTGGAGCCAGAGTCTGGTGGAGACAGAGTCTGGTGAAGACAGCGCTGGGTGGAGTCAGATCTGGTAGAGACAGTGTCTGGTGGTGACAGAGTCTGGTGGAGCCAGATTTTGGTGGAGATAGGGCCAGGTGGAGAGAGAGTCTGGTGAAGACAGTCTTTTGAAGACAGAGTCTGGTGGAGAGAGAGTCTGGTGGAGGCAGAGACTGGTGAAGACAGAGTCTGGAGAAGACAGATTCTGGAAAAGACAGAGTCTGGTGAAGACAGAGTCTGGTGAAGACAGCGCTGGGTGGAGACAGAGTCTCGTGAAGATGGAGCTTGGTGGAGACAGAGTCTGGTGGAGATAGATTCTGGTGAAGAGAGCGTTGGGTGGAGACAGATCTGGTGGAAACTGATTCTGGTTGTGACAGGTTCTGGTGGAGACAGAGTCTGGTGGAGACAGAGTCTGGTGGAGACAGAGTCTGGTGAAGACAGAGTCTGGAGAAGACAAAGTCTGGTGAAGACAGAGCCTGGTGAAGACAGAGTCTGGTGAAGACAGCGCTGGGTGGAGACAGAGTCTGGTGAAGACAGGGTCTCCAGAAGACAGAGTCTGGTGGAGACAGGGTATGGTGGAGACAGGGTCTGGTGGAGACAGGGTCTGGTGAAGACAGGGTCTGGTGGAGACAGGGTCTGGTGGAGACAGGGTCTGGCGAAGACAGAGTCTGATGAAGACAGTATGGTGAAGAAAGAATCTGGTGTAGACAGGAAGGTGACGACAGAGTCTGGTGGAGTCATATTCTGGTGGAGACAGAGTCTGGTGGAGAGAGTCTGGTGGAGACAGAGTCTGGTGAAGACCGTATGGTGAAGACAGAGTCTGGTGGAGAAAAGTCTGGTGAATACAGAGCTTGATGGAGATAGTGTCTGGTGGAGACAGAGTCACGTGAAGACGGTATGGTGGAGACAGAGTCTGGTGGAGACAGTCTGGTAAAGACAGAGTCTGCTGAAGACTGTATGGTGAAGACATAGTCTGGTGGATATAGGGTCTGGTTGAGACAGATTCTGGTGGAGACAGCGTCTGGTGGAGACAAGGTCTGGTGAAGACAGGGTCTGGTGAAGACAGGGTCTGGTGAAGAGAGATTCTGGTGGAGAAAGAGTCTGGTGGAGACAGAGCTTAGTGGATACAGAGGCTGGTGGAGCCAGATCTTGGTGGAGACAGAGTCTGGTGAAGACGGAGCTTGTTGGAGACAGAGTCTGGTGGAGATAGAGTCTGGTGAAGACAGCGCTGGGTGGAGACAGATATGGTGGAGACAGAGTCTGGTGGTGACAGAGTCTGGTGGAGACAGATTCTGGTGGAGACAGAGTCTGCTGAAGACTGTATGGTGAAGACATAGTCTGGTGGATACAGGGTCTGGTGGAGACAGATTCTGGTGGAGACAGAGTCTGGTGGAGACAAGGTCTGGTGGAGACAGAGTCTGGTGAAGACAGAGTCTGGAGAAGACAGAGTCTGGAGAAGACAAATTCTGGTGAAGACAGAGTCTGGTGAATACAGAGTCTGGTGAAGACAGCACTGGGGGAAACAGATACTGGTGAAACATAGTCTGTTGGAGACAGGGTATGAGGAGACAGGGTCTGGTGGAGACAGGGTCTGGTGAAGACAGGTTCTGGTGGAGACAGGGTCTGGTGGAGACAGAGTCTGGTGAAGACAGAATGTGGTGGAGAAAGAGTCTGGTGGAGACAGAGCTTGGTGGAGACAGAGTCTGGTGGAGACAGAGCTTGGTGGAAACCGAGTCTGGTGAAGACAGAGCTTGGTGAAGACAGAGTCTGGAGAATACAGATTCTGGAGAAGACAGAGTCTGGTGAAGACAGAGTCTGGTGTAGACAGCGCTGGGTGGAGACAGAGTCTCGTGAAGACGGAGCTTGGTGGAGACAGAGTCTGCTGGAGATAGACTCTGGTGAAGAGAGCGCTGGGTGGAGACAGATCTGGTGGAATCTGATTCTGGTCGTGACAGGTTCTGGTGGAGACAGAGTCTGGTGGAGACAGAGTCTGGTGGAAACAGAGTCTGGTGAAGACAGAGTCTGGAGAAGACAGAGTGTGGAAAAGACAAAGTCTGATGAAAAGAGAGTCTGGTGAAGACAGCGCTGGGTGGAGACAGAGTCTGGTGGAGACAGGGTCCATTGAAGGCAAGGTCTGGTGGAGACAGTGTCTGGTGGAGACAGAGTCTGGTGGAGACAGGGTCTTGTGAAGACAGAGTCTGGTGAAGACAGAGTCTGGTGGAGACAGAGTCTGTTGGAGACAGAGCTTGGTGGAGACAGATTCTGGTGGAGACAGAGTCTGGTGGAGACAGAGCTTGATGGAGACAGAGTCTGGTGCTGATAGTGTCTGATGAAGGAGGCGCTTGATGGAGACAGAGTCTGGTGAAGACAGAGTCTGGTGAAGACACTACCTGGTGGAGTTGGAGCCTGGTGGAGACAGAGACTGATGGAGACAGTCTGGTGAAGACAAAGTCTTGTGGAGACAGTCTGGTGAAGACAGAGTCTTGTGGAGACAAATTCTGGTGGAGACAGAGTCTGGTGGAGACAGAGTCTGGTGGAGACAGAGTCTGGTGGAGACAGGGTCTGGCGAAGACAGGGTCTGGTGGAGGCAGGGTCTGGTGGAGACAATCTGGTGAAGACAGAGTCTGGTGTAGACAGAGTCTGATGAAGACAGACCTTGGTTGAGACAGAGTCTGGTGATTACGGAGCTTTTTGGAGAGAGAGTCTGGTGGAGACAGAATCTGGTGGAGACAGTCTGGTGAAGTCAGTGTCTGGTGAAGACAGTATCGTGAAGACAGAGTCTGGTGGAGACAGAGTCTGGTGGAGACAGAGTCTGGTGGAGACAGGGTCTGGCGAAGACAGGGTCTGGTGGAGGCAGGGTCTGGTGAAGACAGAGTCTGATGGAGACAGAATCTGGTGGAGACAGAGTCTGGTGGAGGCAGGGTCTGGTGGAGACAGAGCTTGGTGGAGACAGAATCTGGTGGAGAGTGCTTGGTGGAGACAGAGTCTGGTGAAGACAGAGCTTGATGGAGATAGAGTCTGGTGGAGACAGGGTCTGGAGGAGACAGTGTGGTGAAGACAGATTGTGGTGAAGACAGTATGGTGACGACAGAGTCTGGTGGAGACAAAGTCTGGTGGAGACAGTGTCTGCTGGAGACAAAGTCTGCTAGAGACAGAGTCTGGTGGAGACAGGGTCTGAGGAATATAGGGTCTGGTGGAGACAGGGTCTGGTGGAGACAGGGTCTGTTGAAGAGAGAGTCTGGTGAAGACAGCGCTGGGTGGAGACAGAGTCTGGCGAAGACAGGATCTGGTGGAGACAGGGTCTACTGGAGACAGTGTCTGGTGGAGACAGGGTCTGGTGAAGACACAGTTTGGTGAAGACAGAGTCTTGTGGAGACAGTGTCTGGTGGAGATAGGGCCTGTTGAAGACAGAGTCTGGTGAAGACAGAGTCTGGTGGAGACAGAGCTTGATGGAGACAGAGTCTGGTGAAGACAGAATCTGGTGGAGACAGAGTCTGGTGGAGACAGTCTGGTGAAGACAGTGTCTGGTGGAGACAGAGTCTGGTGGAGACAGAGTCCGAAGAAGACAGAGTCTGGTGAGGACAGAGTCTGGTGGAGACAGATTCTGGTGCAGATAGAGACTGGTGAAGACAGAGCTTGATGGAGACAGAGTCTGGTGAAGACAGAGTCTGGTGAAGACAGCGCTGGGTGGAGACAGAGTCTGGTGGAGACAGGGTCTGTTGAAGGCAAGGTCTGGTGGAGACAGTGTCTGGTGGAGACAGAGTCTGGTGGAGACAGGGTCTTGTGAAGACAGAGTCTGGTGAAGACAGAGTCTGGTGGAGACAGAGACTGTTGGAGACAGAGCTTGGTGGAGACAGATTCTGGTGGAGACAGAGTCTGGTGGAGACAGAGTCTGGTGAAGACAGTACCTGGTGGAGTTGGAGCCTGGTGGAGACAGAGACTGATGGAGACAGTCTGGTGAAGACAAAGTCTTGTGGAGACAGTCTGGTGAAGACAGAGTCTTGTGAGGATAGAATCTGGTGAGGACAGAGTTTGGTGAAGACAGCGCTGGGTTGAGACAGAGTCTGGTGGAGACAGGGTCTGGTGACGACAGGGTCTGGTGGGGACAGAGTCTGTTGGATACAGAGCTTGATGGAGACAGAGTCTGGTGAAGACAGAGTCTGGTGTAGACAGAGTCTGGTGGAGAAGGTCTTGTGAAGACAGTGTCTGGTGTAGACAGACTCTGGAGAAGTCAGAGTCTGGAGAAGACAGAGTCTGGTGAGGACAGAGTCTGGTGAAGACAGGTTCTGGTGAAGACAGCGTCTGTTGAAGACAGCACTGGGTGGAGACAGAGTCTGGTGGAGACAGAGTCTGGTGAAGACAGAGTCTGGTGGAGAAAAAGTCTGGTTGAGACAGAGTCTGGTGGAGACAAAATCTGGTGGAGACAGAGTCTGGTGGAGACATGGTCTGGTGGAGACAGGGTCTGGTGAAGACAGGGTCTGGTGGAGACAGGGTCTGGTGAAGAGAGAGTCTTGTGAAGGCAGCGCTGGGTGGTGACAGATTATGTTGGAGACAGAGTCTGGTGAAGACAGGGTCTGGTGAAGACAGAATGTGGTGGAGATAGAGTATGGTGAAGACAGAATCTGGTGGAGACTGGGTCTGGTGGAGACAGGATCTGGTGGAGACAGAGTCTGGTGGAGACAGGGTCTGGTGAAGACAGGGGCTGGTGAAAACAGGGTCTGGTGAAGACAGAGTCTGGTGTAGACAGTGCTGGGTGGAGACAGAGTCTGGTGGATACAAAGCCTGGTGGAGACAGAATCTGTTGAAGACAGAATCTGGTGGAGATATAATATGGTGGAGACAGAGCTTGGAGGAGACAGAGTCTGGTGGCGCTAGAGTCTGGTGAAGACAGCGCTGGGTGGAGACAAATCTGGTTGAGACAGAGTCGGTGAAAGAATCTGGTGGGGACAGAGTCTGGTGGAGATAGAGCCAGGTGGAGACAGAGTCTGGGGAAGACAGTCTGGTGAAGTCAGAGTCTGGTGGCGACAGAGTCTGGTGGAGACAGGGTCTGGTGGAGACAGGTACTGGTGGAGACAGATTCTGATGGAGAAAGATTCTGGTGGAGACAGAGTCTGGTGGAGACAGAGTCTGGTGGAGACAGAGTCTGGTGGAGACAGGGTCTGGTGGAGTCATGATCTGGTGAAGACAGGGTCTGGTGGAGACAGGGTCTGGTGAAGACAGGGTCTGGTGGAGACAGGATCTGGTGGAGACAGGATCTGGTGGAGACAGGGTCTGGTGAAGACAGAGCCTGGTGAAGACAGTATGGTGATGACAGAGTCTGGTGCAGAGCGTCTGGTGAAGACAGAATCTGGTGAAGACAGTATGGTGAAGACAGAGTCTGGTGGAGACAAAGTCTGGTGAATACAGAGCTTGATGGTGATAGAGTCTGGTGGTCACAGGGTCTGGTGGAGACAGGCTCCGGTGGAGACAGGGTCTGGTGAAGACAGGGTCTGGTGGACACAGAGACTGGTGGAGACAGGGTCTGGTGGAGACAGGGTCTGGTGGAGACAGAGTCTTGTGAAGACATATTCTGTTGAAGACAGAGTCTGGTAAAGACATCGCTGGGTGGAGACAGAGTCTGGTGTAGACAGAGTCTGGTGAAGACAGAGTCTGGTGGAGACAGAGTCTGGTGGAGACTGAGTCTGGTGAAGCAGACCTTGGTGGAGACAGAGCCTGGTGATTACAGAGCTTGATGGAGACAGAATCTGGTGGAGACAGAGTCTGGTGGATACAGTCTGGTGAAGACAGAGTCTGGTGAAGACAGTATGGTGAAGACAGCGTCTGGTGCAGACAGGGTCTGGTGGAGGCACAGTCTGGTGGAGACAGAGTCTGGTGGAGACCGGGTCTGGTGAAGACATGGACTGGTGAAGACAGAGCCTGCTGGAGACAGAGTCTGGTGGAGACAGAGTCTGGTGGAGACAGAGCTTAGTGGAGACAGAGTCTGGGGGCGCTAGAGTCTGGTGAAGACAGCGCTGGGTGGAGACAAATCTGGTTGAGACAGAGTCGGTGAAAGAATCTGGTGGGGACAGAGTCTGGTGGAGATAGAGCCAGGTGGAGACAGAGTCTGGGGAAGACAGTCTGGTGAAGTCAGAGTCTGGTGGCGACAGAGTCTGGTGGAGACAGTGTCTGGTGGAGACAGATACTGGTGGAGACAGATTCTGATGGAGATAGATTCTGGTGGAGACAGAGTCTGGTGGAGACAGAGTCTGGTGGAGACAGAGACTGGTGAACACTGAGTCTGGAGAAGACAGAGTCTGGTGAAGACAGAGTCTGGTGGAGACAGGGTCTGGTGGAGACATGATCTGGTGAAGACAGGGTCTGGTGGAGACAGGGTCTGGAGAAGACAGGGTCTGGTGGAGACAGGATCTGGTGGAGACAGGATCTGGTGGAGACAGGGTCGGTGAAGACAGAGTCTGGTGAAGACAGTATGGTGATGACAGAGTCTGGTGGAGAGCATCTGGTGAAGACAGAATCTGGTGAAGACAGTATGGTGAAGAGAGAGTCTGGTGGAGACAAAGTCTGGTGAATACAGAGCTTGATGGTGATAGAATCTGGTGGACACAGGGTCTGTTGGAGACAGGCTCCGGTGGAGACAGGGTCTGGTGGAGACAGGGTCTGGTGGAGACAGTGTCTGGTGGAGACAGAGTCAGGTGAAAACAGTATGGTGATGACAGAGTCTGGTGGAGAGCATCTGGTGAAGACAGAATCTGGTGTAGACAAAAGGTGGTGGAGGCAGGGTCTGGTGCAGACAGAATCTGGTGGGGACAGGGTCTGGTGAAGACAGGGTCTGGTGGACACAGAGTCTGGTGGAGACAGGGTCTGGTGGAGACAGGGTCTGGTGGAGACAGAATCTTGGAAAGACACATTCTGGTGAAGACAGAGTCTGGTAAAGACATCGCTGGGTGGAGACAGAGTCTGGTGTAGACAGAGTCTGGTGAAGACAGAGTCTGGTGGAGACAGAGTCTGGTGGAGATTGAGTCTGGTGGAGACTGAGTCTGGTGAAGCAGACCTTGGTGGAGACAGAGCCTGGTGATTACAGAGCTTGATGGAGACAGAGTCTGGTGGAGACAGAGTCTGGTGGATACAGTCTGGTGAAGACAGAGTCTGGTGAAGACAGTATGGTGAAGACAGCGTCTGGTGCAGACAGGGTCTGGTGGAGGCACAGTCTGGTGCAGACAGAGTCTGGTGGAGACCGGGTCTGGTGAAGACAGGGACTGGTGAAGACAGAGCCTGCTGGAGACAGAGTCTGGTGGAGACAGAGTCTGGTGAAGACAGCGCTGGGTGGAGACAGACTCTGGTGGAGACAGAGACTGGTGAAGACAGAGTCTGGTGAGGACAGAATGTGGTGGAGAAAGAGTCTGGTGGAGACAGAGCTTGGTGGAGCCAGAGTCTGGTGGAGACAGAGTCTGGTGAAGACAGCGCTGGGTGGAGTCAGATCTGGTAGAGACAGTGTCTGGTGGTGACAGAGTCTGGTGGAGCCAGATTTTGGTGGAGATAGGGCCAGGTGGAGAGAGAGTCTGGTGAAGACAGTCTTTTGAAGACAGAGTCTGGTGGAGAGAGAGTCTGGTGGAGGCAGAGACTGGTGAAGACAGAGTCTGGAGAAGACAGATTCTGGAAAAGACAGAGTCTGGTGAAGACAGAGTCTGGTGAAGACAGCGCTGGGTGGAGACAGAGTCTCGTGAAGATGGAGCTTGGTGGAGACAGAGTCTGGTGGAGATAGATTCTGGTGAAGAGAGCGTTGGGTGGAGACAGATCTGGTGGAAACTGATTCTGGTTGTGACAGGTTCTGGTGGAGACAGAGTCTGGTGGAGACAGAGTCTGGTGGAGACAGAGTCTGGTGAAGACAGAGTCTGGAGAAGACAAAGTCTGGTGAAGACAGAGCCTGGTGAAGACAGAGTCTGGTGAAGACAGCGCTGGGTGGAGACAGAGTCTGGTGAAGACAGGGTCTCCAGAAGACAGAGTCTGGTGGAGACAGGGTATGGTGGAGACAGGGTCTGGTGGAGACAGGGTCTGGTGAAGACAGGGTCTGGTGGAGACAGGGTCTGGTGGAGACAGGGTCTGGCGAAGACAGAGTCTGATGAAGACAGTATGGTGAAGAAAGAATCTGGTGTAGACAGGAAGGTGACGACAGAGTCTGGTGGAGTCATATTCTGGTGGAGACAGAGTCTGGTGGAGAGAGTCTGGTGGAGACAGAGTCTGGTGAAGACCGTATGGTGAAGACAGAGTCTGGTGGAGAAAAGTCTGGTGAATACAGAGCTTGATGGAGATAGTGTCTGGTGGAGACAGAGTCACGTGAAGACGGTATGGTGGAGACAGAGTCTGGTGGAGACAGTCTGGTAAAGACAGAGTCTGCTGAAGACTGTATGGTGAAGACATAGTCTGGTGGATATAGGGTCTGGTTGAGACAGATTCTGGTGGAGACAGCGTCTGGTGGAGACAAGGTCTGGTGAAGACAGGGTCTGGTGAAGACAGGGTCTGGTGAAGAGAGATTCTGGTGGAGAAAGAGTCTGGTGGAGACAGAGCTTAGTGGATACAGAGGCTGGTGGAGCCAGATCTTGGTGGAGACAGAGTCTGGTGAAGACGGAGCTTGTTGGAGACAGAGTCTGGTGGAGATAGAGTCTGGTGAAGACAGCGCTGGGTGGAGACAGATATGGTGGAGACAGAGTCTGGTGGTGACAGAGTCTGGTGGAGACAGATTCTGGTGGAGACAGAGTCTGCTGAAGACTGTATGGTGAAGACATAGTCTGGTGGATACAGGGTCTGGTGGAGACAGATTCTGGTGGAGACAGAGTCTGGTGGAGACAAGGTCTGGTGGAGACAGAGTCTGGTGAAGACAGAGTCTGGAGAAGACAGAGTCTGGAGAAGACAAATTCTGGTGAAGACAGAGTCTGGTGAATACAGAGTCTGGTGAAGACAGCACTGGGGGAAACAGATACTGGTGAAACATAGTCTGTTGGAGACAGGGTATGAGGAGACAGGGTCTGGTGGAGACAGGGTCTGGTGAAGACAGGTTCTGGTGGAGACAGGGTCTGGTGGAGACAGAGTCTGGTGAAGACAGAATGTGGTGGAGAAAGAGTCTGGTGGAGACAGAGCTTGGTGGAGACAGAGTCTGGTGGAGACAGAGCTTGGTGGAAACCGAGTCTGGTGAAGACAGAGCTTGGTGAAGACAGAGTCTGGAGAATACAGATTCTGGAGAAGACAGAGTCTGGTGAAGACAGAGTCTGGTGTAGACAGCGCTGGGTGGAGACAGAGTCTCGTGAAGACGGAGCTTGGTGGAGACAGAGTCTGCTGGAGATAGACTCTGGTGAAGAGAGCGCTGGGTGGAGACAGATCTGGTGGAATCTGATTCTGGTCGTGACAGGTTCTGGTGGAGACAGAGTCTGGTGGAGACAGAGTCTGGTGGAAACAGAGTCTGGTGAAGACAGAGTCTGGAGAAGACAGAGTGTGGAAAAGACAAAGTCTGATGAAAAGAGAGTCTGGTGAAGACAGCGCTGGGTGGAGACAGAGTCTGGTGGAGACAGGGTCCATTGAAGGCAAGGTCTGGTGGAGACAGTGTCTGGTGGAGACAGAGTCTGGTGGAGACAGGGTCTTGTGAAGACAGAGTCTGGTGAAGACAGAGTCTGGTGGAGACAGAGTCTGTTGGAGACAGAGCTTGGTGGAGACAGATTCTGGTGGAGACAGAGTCTGGTGGAGACAGAGCTTGATGGAGACAGAGTCTGGTGCTGATAGTGTCTGATGAAGGAGGCGCTTGATGGAGACAGAGTCTGGTGAAGACAGAGTCTGGTGAAGACACTACCTGGTGGAGTTGGAGCCTGGTGGAGACAGAGACTGATGGAGACAGTCTGGTGAAGACAAAGTCTTGTGGAGACAGTCTGGTGAAGACAGAGTCTTGTGGAGACAAATTCTGGTGGAGACAGAGTCTGGTGGAGACAGAGTCTGGTGGAGACAGAGTCTGGTGGAGACAGGGTCTGGCGAAGACAGGGTCTGGTGGAGGCAGGGTCTGGTGGAGACAATCTGGTGAAGACAGAGTCTGGTGTAGACAGAGTCTGATGAAGACAGACCTTGGTTGAGACAGAGTCTGGTGATTACGGAGCTTTTTGGAGAGAGAGTCTGGTGGAGACAGAATCTGGTGGAGACAGTCTGGTGAAGTCAGTGTCTGGTGAAGACAGTATCGTGAAGACAGAGTCTGGTGGAGACAGAGTCTGGTGGAGACAGAGTCTGGTGGAGACAGGGTCTGGCGAAGACAGGGTCTGGTGGAGGCAGGGTCTGGTGAAGACAGAGTCTGATGGAGACAGAATCTGGTGGAGACAGAGTCTGGTGGAGGCAGGGTCTGGTGGAGACAGAGCTTGGTGGAGACAGAATCTGGTGGAGAGTGCTTGGTGGAGACAGAGTCTGGTGAAGACAGAGCTTGATGGAGATAGAGTCTGGTGGAGACAGGGTCTGGAGGAGACAGTGTGGTGAAGACAGATTGTGGTGAAGACAGTATGGTGACGACAGAGTCTGGTGGAGACAAAGTCTGGTGGAGACAGTGTCTGCTGGAGACAAAGTCTGCTAGAGACAGAGTCTGGTGGAGACAGGGTCTGAGGAATATAGGGTCTGGTGGAGACAGGGTCTGGTGGAGACAGGGTCTGTTGAAGAGAGAGTCTGGTGAAGACAGCGCTGGGTGGAGACAGAGTCTGGCGAAGACAGGATCTGGTGGAGACAGGGTCTACTGGAGACAGTGTCTGGTGGAGACAGGGTCTGGTGAAGACACAGTTTGGTGAAGACAGAGTCTTGTGGAGACAGTGTCTGGTGGAGATAGGGCCTGTTGAAGACAGAGTCTGGTGAAGACAGAGTCTGGTGGAGACAGAGCTTGATGCAGACAGAGTCTGGTGAAGACAGAATCTGGTGGAGACAGAGTCTGGTGGAGACAGTCTGGTGAAGACAGTGTCTGGTGGAGACAGAGTCTGGTGGAGACAGAGTCTGAAGAAGACAGAGTCTGGTGAGGACAGAGTCTGGTGGAGACAGATTCTGGTGCAGATAGAGACTGGTGAAGACAGAGCTTGATGGAGACAGAGTCTGGTGAAGACAGAGTCTGGTGAAGACAGCGCTGGGTGGAGACAGAGTCTGGTGGAGACAGGGTCTGTTGAAGGCAAGGTCTGGTGGAGACAGTGTCTGGTGGAGACAGAGTCTGGTGGAGACAGGGTCTTGTGAAGACAGAGTCTGGTGAAGACAGAGTCTGGTGGAGACAGAGACTGTTGGAGACAGAGCTTGGTGGAGACAGATTCTGGTGGAGACAGAGTCTGGTGGAGACAGAGTCTGGTGAAGACAGTACCTGGTGGAGTTGGAGCCTGGTGGAGACAGAGACTGATGGAGACAGTCTGGTGAAGACAAAGTCTTGTGGAGACAGTCTGGTGAAGACAGAGTCTTGTGAGGATAGAATCTGGTGAGGACAGAGTTTGGTGAAGACAGCGCTGGGTTGAGACAGAGTCTGGTGGAGACAGGGTCTGGTGACGACAGGGTCTGGTGGGGACAGAGTCTGTTGGATACAGAGCTTGATGGAGACAGAGTCTGGTGAAGACAGAGTCTGGTGTAGACAGAGTCTGGTGGAGAAGGTCTTGTGAAGACAGTGTCTGGTGTAGACAGACTCTGGAGAAGTCAGAGTCTGGAGAAGACAGAGTCTGGTGAGGACAGAGTCTGGTGAAGACAGGTTCTGGTGAAGACAGCGTCTGTTGAAGACAGCACTGGGTGGAGACAGAGTCTGGTGGAGACAGAGTCTGGTGAAGACAGAGTCTGGTGGAGAAAAAGTCTGGTTGAGACAGAGTCTGGTGGAGACAAAATCTGGTGGAGACAGAGTCTGGTGGAGACATGGTCTGGTGGAGACAGGGTCTGGTGAAGACAGGGTCTGGTGGAGACAGGGTCTGGTGAAGAGAGAGTCTGGTGGAGACAGAGTCTGGTGGAGACAGAGCTTGGTGGAGACAGAGTCTCGTGGAGACAGAGATTGGTGGAGATAGAGCCTTTTGGAGACAGAGTCTGGTGGGGACAGAGTCTGGTGGAGACAGTCTGGTGAAGACAGAGTCTGGTGTAGACAGAGTCTGGAGAAGACAGAGTCTGTAGAAGACAGAGTCTGGTGAGGAAAGAGTCTGGTGAAGACTGATTCTGGTGAAGACAGAGTCTGGTGAAGACAGCGCTGGGTGGAGTCAGAGTCTGGTGGAGACAGAGTCTTATGAAGACAGACCTTGGTGGAGACAGAGTCTGGTGATTACGGAGCTTGATGGAGACAGAGTCTGGTGGAGACAGATTCTGGTGGAGACAGTCTGGGGAATCAGAGTCTGGTGAAGACTATATCGTGAAGACAGAGTCTGGTGGAGACAAACTCTGGTGGAGACAGAGTCTGGTGGAGACAGAGCTTGGTGGAGACAGAGTCTCGTGGAGACAGAGATTGGTGGAGATAGAGCCTTTTGGAGACAGAGTCTGGTGGGGACAGAGTCTGGTGGAGACAGTCTGGTGAAGACAGAGTCTGGTGTAGACAGAGTCTGGAGAAGACAGAGTCTGTAGAAGACAGAGTCTGGTGAGGAAAGAGTCTGGTGAAGACAGATTCTGGTGAAGACAGAGTCTGGTGAAGACAGCGCAGGGTGGAGTCAGAGTCTGGTGGAGACAGAGTCTTATGAAGACAGACCTTGGTGGAGACAGAGTCTGGTGATTACGGAGCTTGATGGAGACAGAGTCTGGTGGAGACAGAATCTGGTGGAGACAGTCTGGGGAAGACAGAGTCTGGTGGAGACAAACTCTGGTGGAGACAGAGTCTGGTGGAGACAGAGTCTGGTGGAGACAGGGTCTGGCGAAGACAGGGTCTGGTGGAGGCAGGGTCTGGTGGAGACAATCTGGTGAAGACAGAGCCTGGTGTAGACAGAGTCTGATGAAGACAGACCTTTGTTGAGACAGAGTCTGGTGATTACGGAGCTTGATGGAGACAGAGTCTGGTGGAGACAGAATCTGGTGGAGACAGTCTGGTGAAGTCAGTGTCTGGTGAAGACAGTATCGTGAATACAGAGTCTGGTGGAGACAGAGTCTGGTGGAGACAGAGTCTGGTGGAGACAGGGTCTGGCGAAGACAGGGTCTGGTGGAGGCAGGGTCTGGTGAAGACAGAATCTGGTGGAGACAGAATCTGGTGGAGACAGAGTCTGGTGGAGGCAGGGTCTGGTGGAGAGAGAGCTTGGTGGAGACAGAATCTGGTGGAGAGTGCTTGGTGGAGACAGAGTCTGGTGAAGACATAGCTTGGTGGACACAGAGTCTGGGGGATATAGAGTCTGGTGAAGACAGCGCTGGGTTGAGACAGAGTCTGGTGAAGGCAGAGTCTGGTGGAGGCAGGGTGTGGTGGAGACACAGACTGGTGGAGACAGGGTCTGGTGGAGACAGATTCTGGTGGAGACAGAGTCTGGTGGAGGCAGTGTCTGGTGAAGACACAGCTTGATGGAGAATGAGCCTGGTGAAGACAGAGCTTGATGGAGACAGTGTTTGGTGGAGACAGAATCTGGTGAAGACAGACATTGGTGGAGACAGAGTCTGGAGAAGGCAGAGCCTGGTGAAGACAGAGTCTCGTGGAGACAGAGTCTGCTGGAGATAGATTCTGGTGAAGACAGAGTCTGTTGAAGACAGAGTCTGGTGAAGACAGCGCTGGGTGGAGACAGAGTCTGGTGGAGACAGAGATTGGTGGAGACAGAATCTGGTGAAGACTGAGTCTGGTGAAGACAGACCTTGGTGGAGATAGAGTCTGGTGAAGGCAGAGCTTGGTGGAGACAGAGTCTGGTGGAGATAAAGCCTGGTGGGGATAAAGTCTGGTGAATAAAGAGCTTGATTGAGATAGTGTCTGGTGGAGACAGGGTCTGGTGGAGGCAGTGTGG
The DNA here is from genome assembly GCF_052327205.1 of Somniosus microcephalus. Classification (NCBI taxonomy): domain Eukaryota; kingdom Metazoa; phylum Chordata; class Chondrichthyes; order Squaliformes; family Somniosidae; genus Somniosus; species Somniosus microcephalus. The sequence goes on along the minus strand of NW_028225234.1, from coordinate 613,691 downwards.
TGAAGACAGAGTGTGGTGAAGACAGTATGGTGAAGGCAGAGTCTGGCGGAGACAAAGTCTGGTGGAGACTGTGTCTGGTGGAGACAGAGTCTGGTGGAGACAGAGTCTGGTGGAGACAGGGTCTGTGGAAGACAGGGTCTGGTGGAGACAGGGTCTTGTGGAGACAGGGTCTGTTGAAGAGAGAGTCTGGTGAAGACAGCGCTGGGTGGAGACAGAGTCTGGCGAAGACAGGATCTGGTGGAGACAGGGTCTACTGGAGACAGTGTCTGGTGGAGACAGGGTCTGGTGAAGACACAGTTTGGTGAAGACAGAGTCTGGTGGAGACAGTGTCTGGTGGAGATAGGGCCTGTTGAAGACAGAGTCTGGTGAAGACAGAGTCTGGTGGAGACAGAGCTTGATGGAGACAGAGTCTGGTGAAGACAGAATCTGGTGGAGACAGAGTCTGGTGGAGACAGTCTGGTGAAGACAGTGTCTGGTGGAGACAGATTCTGGTGGAGACAGAGTCTGGAGAAGACAGAGTCTGGTGAGGACAGTCTGGTGGAGACAGATTCTGGTGCAGATAGAGACTGGTGAAGAAAGAGCTTGATGGAGACAGAGTCTGGTGAAGACAGAGTCTGGTGAAGACAGCGCTGGGTGGAGACAGAGTCTGGTGGAGACAGGGTCTGTTGAAGGCAAGGTCTGGTGGAGGCAGTGTCTGGTGGAGACAGAGTCTGGTGAAGAAAGGGTCTTGTGAAGACAGAGTCTGGTGAAGACAGAGTCTGGTGGAGACAGAGTCTGTTGGAGACAGAGTCTGTTGGAGACAGAGCTTGGTAGAGACAGATTCTGGTGGAGACAGAGTCTGGTGGAGACAGAGCTTGGTGGAGACAGAGTCTGGTGCAGATAGTGTCTGGTGAAGAAGGCGCTTGATGGAGACAGAGTCTGGTGAAGACAGAGTCTGGTGAAGATAGAGTCTGGTGAAGACAGTATCTGGTGGAGTTGGAGCCTGGTGGAGACAGAGACTGATGGAGACAGTCTGGTGAAGACAAAGTCTTGTGGAGACAATCTGGTGAAGACACAGTCTTGTGAGGATAGAATCTGGTGAGGACAGAGTCTGGTGAAGACAGCGCTGGGTTGAGACAGAGTCTGGTGGAGACAGGGTCTGGTGATGACAGGGTTTGGTGGGGACAGAGTCTGTTGGATACAGAGCTTGATGGAGACAGAGTCTGGTGAAGACAGAGTCTGGTGGAGACAGAGTCTGGTGAAGACTGATTCTGGTGAAGACAGAGTCTGGTGATTACGGAGCTTGATGGAGACAGAGTCTGGTGGAGACAGAATCTGGTGGAGACAGTCTGGGGAAGTCAGAGTCTGGTGAAGACAGTATCGTGAAGACAGAGTCTGGTGGAGACAAACTCTGGTGGAGACAGAGTCTGGTGGAGACAGAGTCTGGTGGAGACAGGGTCTGGCGAAGACAGGGTCTGGTGTAGACAGAGTCTGATGAAGACAGACCTTGGTTGAGACAGAGTCTGGTGATTACGGAGCTTGATGGAGACAGAGTCTGGTGGAGACAGAATCTGGTGGAGACAGTCTGGTGAAGTCAGTATCTGGTGAAGACAGTATCGTGAAGACAGAGTCTGGTGGAGACAGAGTCTGGTGGAGAGAGAGTCTGGTGGAGACAGGGTCTGGCGAAGACAGGGTCTGGTGGAGGCAGGGTCTGGTGAAGACAGAGTCTGGTGGAGACAGAATCTGGTGGAAACAGAGTCTGGTGGAGGCAGGGTCTGGTGGAGACAGAGCTTGGTGGAGACAGAATCTGGTGGAGAGTGCTTGGTGGAGACAGAGTCTGGTGAAGACATAGCTTGGTGGACACAGAGTCTGGGGGATATAGAGTCTGGTGAAGACAGTGCTGGGTTGAGACAGAGTCTGGTGAAGGCAGAGTCTGGTGGAGGCAGGGTGTGGTGGAGACACAGACTGGTGGAGACAGGGTCTGGTGGAGACAGATTCTGGTGGAGACAGAGTCTGGTGGAGGCAGTGTCTGGTGAAGACACAGCTTGATGGAGAATGAGCCTGGTGAAGACAGAGCTTGATGGAGACAGAGTCTGGTGAAGAGAGAGTCTGGTGAAGACAGCGCTGGGTGGAGACAGAGTCTGGCGAAGACAGGATCTGGTGGAGACAGGGTCTGCTGGAGACAGTGCCTGGTGGAGACAGGGTCTGGTGAAGACAGAGTCTGGTTAAGACAGAGTCTGGTGGAGACAGTGTCTGGTGGAGATAGGGTCTGTTGAAGACAGAGTCTGGTGTAGAAAGAGTCTGGTGGAGACAAAGTCTGGTGGAGACAGAGCTTGGTGGAGACAGAGTCTTGTGCAGATAGAATCTGGTGAAGACAGAGCTTGATGGAGACAGAGTCTGGTGAAGATAGAGTCTGGTGAAGACAGAGTCTGGTGGAGACAGAGTCTGGTGAAGGCAGAGTCTCGTGGAGACAGAGTCTGCTGGAGATAGATTCTGGTGAAGAACGAGTCTGTTGAAGACAGAGACTGGTGACGACAGCGCTGGGTGGAGACAGAGTCTGTTGAAGACAGAGTCTGCTGAAAACAGAGCTTGGTGGAGACAGATTCTGGTGGAGACAGAGTCTGGTGAAGACAGAGTCTGGTGGAGACAGAGACTGGTGGAGATAGAGCTTGATGGAGACAAAGCCTGGTGAAGACAGAGTCTCTTGGAGACAGAGTCTGGTGGAGATACATTCTGGTGAAGACAGAGTCTGGTGAAACAGAGTCTGGTGAAGACAGCGCTGGGTGGATACAGAGTCTGATGAAGACACAGTCTGGTGGAAACTGAGATTGGTGGAGACAGAATCTGGTGAAGACAGAGTCTGGTGAAGACAGCGCTGGATGGAGACAGAGCCTGGTGGAGACAGGGTCTGTTGAAGAGTGAGTCTGGTGAAGACAGAGCTTGATGGAGAAAGAGTCTGGCGAAGACAGGATCTGGTGGATACAGGGTCTGCTGGAGACAGTGTCTGGTGGAGAGAGGGTCTGTTGAAGACAGAGTCTGGTGAAGACAAAGTCTGGTGGAGACAGAGCTTGGTGGAGACAGAGTCTGGTGCAGATAGAGTCTGGTGAAGAAAGAGCTTAATGGAGACAGAGTCTGGCGAAGATAGAGTCTGGTGAAGACAGAGTCTGGTGAAGACAGAGTCTGGTGGAGACAGATTCTGGTGAAGACAGAGCTTGGTGGAGACAGAGTCTGTTGAAGGCAGGGTCTGGTGGAGACAGTGTCTGGTGGAGACAGAGTCTGGTGGAGACAGGGTCTGGTGAAGACAGAGTCTGGTGAAGACAGAGTCTGGTGGAGACAGTGCTTGGTCGAGACAGATTCTGGTGGAGACAGAGTCTGGTGGAGACAGAGCTTGGTGGAGACAGAGTCTGGTGAAGACAGAGTCTGGTGGAGACAGTGCTTGGTCGAGACAGATTCTGGTGGAGACAGAGTCTGGTGGAGACAGAGTCTGGTGCAGATAGTGTCTGGTGAAGACAGCGTTTGATGGAGACGGAGTCTGGTGAAGACAGAGTCTGGTGAGGACAGAGTCTGATGAAGACAGAATCTGGTGAGGACAGGTTCTGGTGAAGACAGATTCTGGTGAAGACAGAGTCTGGTGAAGACAGCGCTGGGTGGAAACAGAGTCTGGTGGAGACAGGGTCTGGTGAAGGCAGGGTCTGGTGTAGACAGGATCTGGTGGAGACAGGGTCTGGTGAAGACAGTGTCTGGTGAAGACAGAGTCTGGTGAAGACAGAACTTGATGGAGACAGAGCCTGGTGAATACAGAGTCTGGTGAAGACAGCGCTGGCTGGAGATAGGGTCTGTTGAAGACAGAGTCTGGTGAAGACAGAGTCTGGTGAAGACAGAGTCTGGTGAAGACAGAGCCTGGTGAAGACAGCGCTGGGTGGAAACAGAGTCTGGTGGAGACAGGGTCTGGTGAAGGTAGGGTCTGGTGTAGACAGGAACTGGTGGAGACAGGGTCTGGTGAAGACAGTGTCTGGTGAAGACAGAACTTGATGGAGACAGAGCCTGGTGAAGACAGAGTCTGGTGAAGACAGCGCTGGCTGGAGACAGAGTCTGGTGAAGACAGGGTCTGGTGGAGATCGGGTCTGGAGGAGACAGTGTCTGGTGGAGACAGAGTCTGGTGAAGACAGAGTCTGGTGAATACAGAGTCTGGTGGAGACAGTGTCTGGTGGAGATAGGGTCTGTTGAAGACAGAGTCTGGTGAAGACAGAGTCTGGTGAAGACAGAACTTGATGGAGACAGAGTCTGGTGAAGTCAGAGCGTGGTGAAGACAGAGTCTCGTGGAGACAGAGTCTGCTGGAGATAGATTCTGGTGAAGACCGAGTCTGTTGAAGACAGAGTCTGATGAAGACAGCGCTGGGTGGAGACAGAGTCTGGTGAAGACAGAGTCTGCTGAAAACAGAGCTTGGTGGAGACAGAATCTGGTGGAGACAGAGTCTGGTGAAGACAGACCTTGGTGGAGACAGAGTCTGGAGAAGGCAGTGCTTGGTGGAGACAGAGGCTGGTGGAAAGAGTCTGGTGAAGACAGAATCTGGTGAAAACACTGTGGTGAAGACAGAGTCTGGTGGAGACAAAGTCTGGTGGAGACAAAGTCTGGTGAATACAGAGCTTGATGGAGATAGAGTCTGCTGGAGACAGGGTCTGGTGGAGACAGTGTCTGGTGGAGACAGTCTGGTGGAGACAGAGTCTGGTGGAGACAGGGTCTGGGGAAGATAGGGTCTGGTGGAGACAGGGTCTGGTGGAGACAGGGTCTGTTGAAGGGAGAGTCTGGTGAAGACAGAGCTTAATGGAGACAGAGTCTGGCGAAGACAGGATCTGGTGGAGACAGGGTCTGCTGGAGGCAGTGTCTGGTGGAGAGAGGGTCTGTTAAAGACAGAGTCTGGTGAAGACAAAGTCTTGTGGAGACAGTCTGGTGAAGACAGAGTCTTGTGAGGATAGAATCTGGTGAGGACAGAGTTTGGTGAAGACAGCGCTGGGTTGAGACAGAGTCTGGTGGAGACAGGGTCTGGTGACGACAGGGTCTGGTGGGGACAGAGTCTGTTGGATACAGAGCTTGATGGAGACAGAGTCTGGTGAAGACAGAGTCTGGTGGAGACAGAGTCTGGTGGAGACAGTCTTGTGAAGACAGTGTCTGGTGTAGACAGACTCTGGAGAAGTCAGAGTCTGGAGAAGACAGAGTCTGGTGAGGACAGAGTCTGGTGAAGACAGGTTCTGGTGAAGACAGCGTCTGTTGAAGACAGCACGGGGTGGAGACAGAGTCTGGTGGAGACAGAGTCTGGTGAAGACAGAGTCTGGTGGAGAAAAAGTCTGGTTGAGACAGAGTCTGGTGGAGACAAAATCTGGTGGAGACAGAGTCTGGTGGAGACATGGTCTGGTGGAGACAGGGTCTGGTGAAGACAGGGTCTGGTGGAGACAGGGTCTGGTGAAGAGAGAGTCTGGTGGAGACAGAGTCTGGTGGAGACAGAGCTTGGTGGAGACAGAGTCTGGGGGATATAGAGTCTGGTGAAGACAGCGCTGGGTTGAGACAGAGTCTGGTGAAGGCAGAGTCTGGTGGAGGCAGGGTGTGGTGGAGACACAGACTGGTGGAGACAGGGTCTGGTGGAGACAGATTCTGGTGGAGACAGAGTCTGGTGGAGGCAGTGTCTGGTGAAGACACAGCTTGATGGAGAATGAGCCTGGTGAAGACAGAGCTTGATGGAGACAGTGTTTGGTGGAGACAGAATCTGGTGAAGACAGACATTGGTGGAGACAGAGTCTGGAGAAGGCAGAGCCTGGTGAAGACAGAGTCTCGTGGAGACAGAGTCTGCTGGAGATAGATTCTGGTGAAGACAGAGTCTGTTGAAGACAGAGTCTGGTGAAGACAGCGCTGGGTGGAGACAGAGTCTGGTGGAGACAGAGATTGGTGGAGACAGAATCTGGTGAAGACTGAGTCTGGGGAAGACAGACCTTGGTGGAGATAGAGTCTGGTGAAGGCAGAGCTTGGTGGAGACAGAGTCTGGTGGAGATAAAGCCTGGTGGGGATAAAGTCTGGTGAATAAAGAGCTTGATTGAGATAGTGTCTGGTGGAGACAGGGTCTGGTGGAGGCAGTGTGGTGAAGACAGAGTGTGGTGAAGACAGTATGGTGAAGGCAGAGTCTGGCGGAGACAAAGTCTGGTGGAGACTGTGTCTGGTG